>NW_006408525.1:18183824-18197873 GCF_000296735.1 Chrysochloris asiatica
CTACAGCTTGAAAACCACCAGTCAGCAGGATAATAAAAATGAAGTAAATTCTTTTAAAAATCTATTTGGAGACTTTTAAAAAGAAAGTTTTTGAATTAACTTTTTTCTCTGTACATGAAGAATTATGCAGCTTAGAAGAGTCATTTGACAAGATTTGTGGGAGGGTTTTGTTTTTGCTTTTTCATTGCCCCTCCTCACTAACTCAGAAAAGGGGACAAATAAGGACGTGGCATCAGATCCAGATTGGCTCTTCGTCCTGTGCTAGATCTTTTTTTTTTTCTAATTTGACCCATTTCCCATCTCTTGTTGATGTTGTTAAGTGCTGTTGAGTCAGTTCTGACACATAGCAACCTATATAGGGTTTCCAAAGAGCTTCTGGTGAGTTTGAACCACCCACCTTCCAATTCATTGCTTATCCTACAGACCACACCAAGACTCCAATCTTTAGAGATTGCTGCCTTCTTATGAATATTTTATGAGGCTTGCCGATGTATAAACTCACTAACACACTTATTCAGACTTTTTTGTTTGTTTGTTTTTCAAAGAAAATGCGCATTTGAAAGGGTAACTGCATGTTAACATGTTCTGATTACACTATCAAGATCTACTTTTTTTTTCACTCCTATGCAACAGAGTTTCAATTTACCAGACCAAATCTCTCCATACCTAGGCTGTCAATCAATGAAGCTATAATATGTAATTCAATCATCTTGCATTTCTTTCCCCACTGAGCAAATATTTACTGACTTTTTAGATTAATCTTTTGGCTGAAGGTACTTGAAACATTGTTGAACACATAGTGGTGTGTACTAACTAGATTGAGTCTTTTCCCTCAGCTCAAGGCTTTAGTGAAGAAAATTTCTGTTTATTCACTGTTTTATTAGGTCAGGTCATCAAAATGGGACTCTGAGGTAAGCTTTAAATGACATTTCAATTCGTTGGGCACATTCCTAATAGAATTCTATATGCTTTTCGCTTGGGAAATACTTGCCTTACAGACCCCTCTGAAGCAAAATGTCTCCTGCAGTATCACTAATGGGTTCAAAATATCTATTAGCAAATAAAGCTTTTGTCTAATCCTTAGAGACTTAGCACAAGTGAAATACTGGTGGTGGTCGTGCTTATGTGCCGTGGAGTCGGTCCCAACTCATAGCGACCCTGTACTGGGTTTCCGAGGCTGTAAATCTTTACAGGAGCAGAACGCCTCATCTTTCTCCCACAGAACAGCTAGCTGGTAGTTTCGAACTGCTGACCTTAAGGTTTGCAGCCCAATTCGTAACCACTACGCTACCAGAGCTCCTTAAGTGAAATATTAGACAGCATCTAATTTAACTCTTTCATTAATTCAGATAAGGAAACAGGTGCCCAGTGAAGGGAGATTTCTTGTTCAAGGCCAAATTATAATTGACTAGGTTCCTCGGAAACCCTGTACAGGGTCGCTATGGGTCAGAACCGACTTGAAGACACTTAACAACAAGTTCTGAAAAGTATCAGAGCTCGTGGTCCAGTGTTAATTGGCTGTACCATGCCATCAATGGGACGTGTCAGTGTATTATTTTCTACATTTTAATAAATATTCTTGTTGAACCAACTAGCTCTCTACCTGTTTGCAAAGTTGTTTTGCACGTGATCTACAACAAATTCCTTAGCTCTTCCCTTTCCTCTATTCCTCTATCACCAACTAGCAAAATAAATCTTAAATCCCGCCTCTTGCTCTTGTTCGAGGCTCCAACATCTCCAGTCTGCCGCTATACCTTCTCCCAGTTGAACTCCCTGCTTCCAGTCACCATAGGATTTTCTCTACTGTCACTAGGGTGGGTTCTCTTCACTGGAGCTAAAATTCAATTAGTCAATTCACAATGATGAAATCTTTCATCATAACACCCAAAATGGTTTTCTCATCCTTCTTGGAAGAAATTCCAAACTTATCACAGTCAACAAAGTTTGTTAGCATCAGATCCTTATCTGTTACTCTAGCCTGCTCTCTTACTACCCTCCTTCTTGCCCATTCAACTAAAGCCATTCAAATCTCTGGTTCTTAACCATATCAAGCTCATTTACCTAGGCATCTTTGCATTTGCTATTAGCTCTAGAAATGTTCTTTCCTAAGTCTTCTACTTCATTTATCCAGAGCCCTATGTAAATGTCACATCTTTAGAGAGTGTTTTCTAGATCACCTGATCTCAAAGAACTACTTCCCCTTGCAAGTTTGGGGCTGTCTGTTACCTTACACTGCTTTAACCTCATTCATAACACAGGTCTTTATTTAAACATACTTTTATTGTCACTTATCACTTTATTTATCACGTTTCATTTATCACTTCATTGTCTGTCTCCCCAGTGAGAATATTAGCTTCATGAGACTAGGAATTAAGTCTATTGTGTTTGTCTGAGATTTTCTAGAAACTGGAGCCGTGGCTGACTTGTAGAAAGACCGTAATTAATATTTGTTAAATAAGTAACATCATTGTCCCTCCCACTATTGGCAACAGCAAGAATCCATATACACAAACACACATGCTCAAAAGCTGTTCTGGTCAGACCACACTTGAAGTTCTAATTCTGAGACACGCTGTAATAGGTTGAAGAAGCTAGCATGTTTATGCTTTTAAAAAGAATTGAGTCAGGGATAACATATTAAGACTATGAAAACCTAAAAAACTGCTACTGGAAAGAGGAATAAAATATGAATATAGAGAGGATAGATGGAAATTTTGAGGTGAAATTACAGGAAAATACACCCTTGTTCGATTACAAGGAAGGACTTCAAACAGACATAAATAGCCAAAGATGAAGATGAGTCCCCCATCACTTGAGACATGCAAGTACAGCTTGGCCAATCATCTATGGGCACAGGAATCGAAATTATATTAGCATCAATAATCCAACAGAAGACAGCCTGAGGGGTACGTGGCAATCCCAGCATACTCCACTCTGGGATTTTCCATGTCATCATTATTCAAAACTCTTGAGAAGCTCTTTCTTAGAAACTATGGTAATATCAAATTCTGCATCTCATTCCTTAGAATATATTCATTGATGACAAATTTAACAGAATTAAGTGAATGATAAATCTTGTTGATACATTTTTAAAGGTTGTGATTGTAATAAAGCAGTTTTATTTTGGCACAAGTATTTTTAAATCTGTGTTCAAAGATGAATTCCCAAATTATTTTGAGAAATTATACAATTGTCAAAAATTATCTGCTTTCTTTGGAGTACAACCATGTGAACATGTGAATTCTGATTTGTAAAGATAAAAAAACAAAACAAAAGCCAACATGCACCTAGATACAGACTTTGTTGTTGTTAGGTGCCATCGAGTCGGCACCAACTCATAGCGACCTTATGCACAACAAAATGAAACACTGCCCGATCCTGGGCCAACCTCACTATTGTTGCCACGCTTGAGCCCATTGATGCTGCCACTTTGCCAATCCATCTCGTTGGGGGATGTATGCATACTGTTATTGTTGTTAAGCGCCGTCGAGTCGATTCCAACCCATAGCAACCCGGTATGGGTTTTCCAAGGAGTAGCTGGTGAGCTTGAACCACCAACTTCGCAGTTCAAACAACTTTGCATTCTGGTGCATTAACCCACAGCTCCACACTAGGACTCCATCATCAAATTACATTATAATCACACCTCTTATATAACATACATTAAATCTGATATAGGTAAAAAGTAAATATCTCATTTTCATTTTTTCATATCAAATTTCACTAAAATTAGCATTACCAGCACTTTCACTTTGCTGTTGTATAATAACAACAAACTAAAGATCAGAGATTCTCAGTGACACAGTCTCTAATAATACAGCAAATAGATAGACTGCAGACCAGATCCCAAACACATTAATGCCAAGTTCATGGTCATACTGGAGTATGGCAAAGTAGGTTAATGTGCTCAACTGCAGGGTCAGTTTGAATTGCAAGGTTGGTGGTTCAAACTCACTAGCTACCCTTCAGAAATCCTATACAGGGGTGCTATGAGTTGGAACCAACTCAACAGCACTTAACAACAACAATGGTCATTTTATTCACCTCTGCTCTTCCAGAATCAAGACTTACCCCAACACTGCAGAATTTCATGCCTCACAGAAAAGTGCAGAAAGAAATTTTAGGAGGTTTACTTTTCATTTTCCTCAAGCCACACAGTATAAGAAGCTTCTCTCTCAGTCCTCTTATTGAATGGCTCCAGTTGTAAAGCACAATAAAAATATCAGAAATTATTCTCCTCTCCTGTAATACAGGCCTTTTTCTTGCCAGTGTGTGGAAGGCAATGATGCATTTTCCATACACTTTATAAATTGTCACATCCTTGTTATTTTGTTTCCCAAAATCGATTTACATTCCATGGTTTTATGTTAAACTTGGGTTAGTAACGCACACATTTATTTTAAACTTAATTGAATTTTTATTACTCAAGATAAAAGTGGTGTTTTGCATTTTGCACAATATTTCTCTGTTGTAGACTTTCATAAGGTACAATTATACTTGAGTCGGAGCCTGGGGCAATTAATTATTAACGAATGGAATAAAAATATTAATGCTTATCTGTAACAAAAAAGAGACTACATTTGTTTTCCACAATTGTCACAGCAGAACCTGGATTTTGATGCTCTTTCTTTGTTTATCCCAACCCCAGGACTGCCAAAGATAGACTAAGTAATACAAAGAGAGTCTCTAAAACATGGTCTGGTCTATGTTTGTATGTATATATATATACAAACACAGACAAAATCTTTGGTACAGGTTTTTGCTACCAGATCTATGACTTGGTAACCCTGTGAGTTAAGGAGACTTGCTTATGGCTTTCTTAGTTTTAATGGTGGGAAGATGTTATTGTGAGGTGCTATTGAGTTGTTCAGACTCATAGTGACCTATCAAATCTGTTCTTGAGATGGTCTCTAAATTCAGGTGGAATATACACAAAGTCGTATTTTTACTCTCATGGACTTGTTTTAATTTTCTTCAGCTTCAGCCTGAATTTGCATGTGAGCAATTGGTGGTCTATTCCAGTCTGCCCTGGTTTTGTTTTGGCTGGTGATATGGAACTACTCCATTGTTTCTACCCACAGACGTCATCAGTTTGATACCTATGCATTCCATCTGGAGAGATCCAGGTATACAGGTACCTTTTATTCTGATTCTGTTGAAAAAGGGTATTTGCAATGGTTAAGTCATTGTTGTTGTTGTTGTTAAGCGCCACCACATCATTTCTGACTCAAAGCGATGCTGTACACGGTTTCCAAGGAGCAGTTGGCTGGCTTAAACTGCTGACCTTGTGGTTTGTAGTCCACTGTTTATCCTACAGCACCACACCAGTGGTGGTGGTGTGCCATGGAGTTGGTTCCAACTCATAGCAACCCAGTATATGGTTTCCGAGGCTGTAAATCTTTACAGGAGCAGAAAGCTGCATCTTTCTCTTGTAGAACAGCTGGTAGTTTGGAACTGCTGACCTTGAGGTTTAAAATTCTATCATAGATCTCCAGCATTGTTTCTATCACCAACACCCTATTTTTCAACTACAATCCTTCCTCTTTGTTTCACATTCAAATCACCAGTAATTATTAACGCATCTTGATTGCATGCTTCATAAATTTCAGATCGAAGAAGTGGTAGAGTTCTTAAATTTCATCATGACTGAATTTAGTGATTGGAGCATAAATTTGAATAATAGTGGTATTAACTGGTCTTCCTTGTAGGTATATAGATAGTATTCTATCACAGACAACACTGTACTTCAAGATAGATCTTGAAATGTTCTTTTTCACAATGAATGTGGTATCATTCTTCTTGAATTTGTCATTCCATGAATAGTAAACCATATGATGATCTAATTCAAAATGGTCAATATCAGTTCATTTCAACTCACTAATACCTAATCAACCTTCATGCATTCCACTTTATTTGTGACAGCTTTCAATTTCCCTACACTTATACTTCGTACATTCCATGTTCTGATTATTCATGGATGTCTGCAGCTGTCTCTTCTCGTTTTGAGTTGTGCCCCATCAGCAAATGAAAGTCTCAGAAGCTTAACTCCATCCATGTCAGGAGGGTTAACTCTACTTTGAGCAGCTCTTCCCCAATCATATTCTGAGTGCCTTGGAACCTGAGGGCTCATCTTCTGGCACCACATCAGACAATGTTCTGCTGCTAACTGTTAAGTTGCTAACCATTCAGAAGTGATCAGTCTCTCCTTCTTCCTAGTCTGTCTTAGTCTGGAAGCTCCGCTGAAACCTGCCCGTCATGAGTGACCCTGATTGTTTTAAAAATACCGGTGGCATTGCTTCCAGAATCCTAGGAACACACAAGACACCATAGTATGACAAACTGACACACAAGTGGTGAATGAAGAGACTAAGAACTAAATACATTTCCTGAGATGCCTAAGAGCACACAATTAATAAGTGGTAAATCAAGTCTCAAACTCAGAACACACTGATTCCAAAGTCCATAAAAATTGAGTGCTCAGTAGCTGAAAATAATGGCTATCATGCACAAGGAGGCTTCAAAATGTTTGGAGTGGAATAAAAAAATCATGGAGTTTTCCACAAACTTCTTGAAGTCTCTTGTATTTAAAACTAACTCATAGTGCTGTGGGCTAAGCACTATATTACAATGTTGGTTTGAACCACACGGTCAGTGGTTCAAACCCACCAGTTGCTCCTTGGAAACAGTATACAAGGTCACTATGAATCAGAACCAACTCAATGACACTTAACAACAACTATGCTAGGCACTTCGTGTGAATTATCTTATTTCTTCCTCAAAACAGCCCAGCAGAATAGATATCAATCAGTCTGCATCTTCTCCCCAGTTATTGATATAGTTGGATTCCAAAGACCAGATCATTAGCAAAAGATAGCATTATGTGCAAATAGAGGATGTCCACATCAGATCGTAAAATGGAGCATGACTGCATCATTATATAACTGCAGATTACATCATTCCGTCACTGCCAGACCTCTGAGAATCGTAACTCAGCCAAGTTGACACATTGCCTTAACCACACAACCAGCATTAATCCCACCTCACACCTTGGCTTGTTCATGCGAATAGTAGGTAGATAGTAGATGTTTTTACTGCTGTCAAAAACTCAAAATGTTGGACAACTTGATCCTGAATAAGTGAGGGGAGGTCCTGTCACAGAATCCAATAAAATGAAACAACAAACAATCATACCACAAGCAAGGAAAAGTTAACTAACTTACCCATACTGCTTCTAAACAGCAGAGCAGTGCCTTCACCCACAGCTTCTGATTCCTGGTCTAATTCCTCAGATTCTATCTTCCTGATGTTTTGCTTCTGATTAGACTAACTTGGGGGGAGGGGAAAAAGGCTTAGTGAATGTCAAATAAGATTAGCTTAAAAGAAAAACATCTGTATGATATTCTATTCCAATCTACTTCAAGCTTCCTATCTCCCAACCTTATGCAGCTAGCTATTCAACATTATGGGAGTCCTGGTGTGGCTCTATTGGTTAATACACTGAACTGCAAAGTCGATTTGAACTGCAAAGTTGATGGTTCAAGCTCACCAGCTGCTCCTTGGAAACCCTAGACAGGGTCACCATGTGTTGGAACCTACTTGGCACTTAACAACAACGATCAAGATTACCATATTAGCTAGGAGGTTTGGGTGGGGGCATATTGCACAGGAAACATGAGACCCATAACTGAGTATATGTTAAATGTCAACTAAATGATATTTTAAAGTTCCTAGCTGGCCTGTGACACATACTGTTTTTTCATTAAAGTTCTATATAGATTCAAATTCATTTAATAATTGTTGGGCACCTATAATGTGCTGTAGTTACTCCTGGTATGGCACTGTAGGGTAAGCACTGGACTTTGTACCACAAGTTCAGTGGTTCAAACCCTCCAGCTGCTCCTTGGAAACCCTGTACACACTATGAGTCAGAACCAGTTCAAGGGCATTTAACAACAACAACTGCTAGCTCGAATTTTAGAGTCCTGGTGTGGTGCTGTAGAATAAGCACTTGACTGCAAGGTCAGTTTGAACTGCAAGATCAGTGGTTCAAACTCACCAGCCACTCCTCGGAAACCTTATGTAGCGTCACTGAGTTGGAACTGACTCGACAACACTTAATAACAATAATGTACTGTATGCTTTTATATATACTGTCTACAAAATTGTCTCAACAATTCTATATCTAAGATACTTTCATTCTGCTTTTGCAAGAGAAATTGAGGCTTAAATAACTTTCTGAAATCCCATAGCTGGTGAACGGCAGACTTGAAAGTCAAAGGCTAACCTTCTCATTAGGGACAAGTGCTTCTTTATCCACTTAGTGGATAGTGCCTGATGTTGGTATATTTGTGAGTCTGAGATGTAATCTGATGTCTGTCATCAAATGTGGACCCACGGTTATGGTCCATGATGGGCATTCCCTTACTGAGCCCCTATAATGCTCTCTAGGTTAATTGTACTGTTTTTCTAACTCAGAAAACCTCTGGATTGAGTCTCCAAGCCAGAAAGCATCTCTTTCTCCTCAACATCCACCTTTTATCTGACAAGTTCTAGGGAAAGAGAAGTGATAACTGACCCCACTAATGATTACAAGGACGACTTAGTCTTTGACTGTGGTGGGAACAAGTCAAGGCTATGAGACAGCAAATTTGAAGGTAGAAAATGAGACCTGGTTAGTCTCATAGGACATGGAGAACTTGAAAGTAGAAGTGTCTTATAGGACAGTGATGGCTTAACACACAAGTTTTGGGAGATCCAATATGTCTGCAGCTGTGACTCATCAGAACTGTTGATGAATCCAAGGGAGAGAAAACTTGCTTCAATCTCACCAACTACTGTGAAAAGCAACCAAGGAACAACATTTTATCTTCAAAACCATGGACTGTACCAACTTTGTGATTTTACAACATTAAGAAAAGCAAGTTGTCATAGAGTCAGTTCCTATTCATGGTGACTCACGCCCTGTATTGCTGAGGCCAACTGCACTCCGTAGAATTTTCAGGGCTGTAACCTTTTGGAAATTAATTGATTCTTTTCTGAGGAGTTTCAGGGTGGGTTTGAACTGTCAGCTTTCAGTTAAAAGTCTAGTGCCTAACCATTTGTGCCACCCAGCAACTCCTACTACATCAGAGGCTAAATTTTCCTCCATCAAAGTCCTGTCATTCTTGGAATTTTATTAACCTATCACTTCTGGTGTAGCGCCATGGATCAGCACTGGACTGTGAACCACAAAGTCGGCAGTTCAAACCCACCAGCTGCTCCTTGGAAACCTTATACAGGGTCACTATGAGTCAGTACCTACTCAATGGCACTTTACAACAACAGTCATCTTTTAGTTCCGAAACCCTTCCGTATTATGCTCTACCATGCAGTGAATGGGTGTCCACCAAGCCCATTTTTCCTGTTGTCAGCTTGCTCTAATAAAGTTTTGCCAACAGAGGACACTAAGGGAAGGTGAGAAGGCCAGAGGCTAGAGAAGGGACAGGGTCCACTCTATTTTACATCCAGGTTTTGCAAGTGGCTCCAGGGCAGGCAGCACCTCTTCACTACAGCAACAACTAGAGAGTTGGCTCCACTCTCTAGATTCTTCTAGCAGCAGCGTCTCCATCAGAGCTATCAGCACCTCACCCGCTGAGCACTATGCTCTCCTCAGACTGGTGAATTCCAGTCCTTCTCGGAACTTTTAGGGACCAGTGCTAGTGAGAAGTATCCCCCCTTCAGAGGCACAGGTGCCAGATCATCAGAAACCTCTCCCTCAGGTTTGTAGGTTCTCATCACCCCTAATGTCTTTGCTTTATCACCCCAGCCATAAAGGTCCTAGCTGTTTCCTAGGGTTATTTTGTCTGTGCTAACTTTGTGTTTTCTTGTTTCTTTTAATTTCTAACACCTGCTTAACCAATTCTCCGTATTAAATTCTCTCTCAAAAAAAAAAAAAAAAAAAAAATTACCATTAGGTTTTGTGTTCTTGCTTGGTTCATTGGGTCTGCCTTATCTAATTTGAGTTTCCACAAGAGTAGCAAGAAATGCCTTCCCCTTGATTAGGAACAGTTGGGCAGAAAGTCTTCCGTCTCTTACTTCTATACCCCTTGCTGTCCAGCCCTATCCAACTCGTAGTATAGTGGTTACAAATCGGGCTGCGAACCACAAAGTCAGCAGTTCGAAACTACCAGCTGTTTCACGGGAGAAAGATGAGGCTTTCTGCTCCCATAAAGATTTACAGCCTCGGAAACACTGTACAAGATCACTTTGAGTTGGAACCGACTCCACGGCACATAACAACAATAATTACCCTATAGGACAGAGGAGCACTGCCCTATAGGGTTTCCTAGCCTGTCATCCTTATGGTGGGTTGCCACCTCTTTCTCTCATAAAGTGACTGGTGGGTTTGAACTACCAACCTCTCATTTAGCAGCTGAGCGCTTAACCACTGCACTTCCAGGGCTCCCCCTTACTTTTTAGGATCTCATTCAAGTTCAGTCCTTACTCTTCACTTGGAATTCAGCTAATTCAGGGTTGCAACCTGCTGCTATAAAGTAGACAGATGATGAGAAGACGCTTTGACAGACTCCAACCACTGAAGAATTTAGACAAAATCAGTCTCTGAGTCATTCTAGAATCACTCTTGTACCAGTGAGTCGTATCCAAGCTCATTATTGCTGGAATTTGTGATGCTACAACCCTGCACCTCCTTAAGAGTCACTGTAGCATTAAAGTAAATTTTTCTTTGAAAATCTTATGAAACTCGTGAGGTAAACAAGAAGTCTTTTGAACAGCACCCATAGTCTGCCTAATAAGGAACACAAATCTTTTTCTTTGGTCACTGGGACCATTGATTCTATTGTTGTTAAGTGCCATCGAGTCAGTTCCAACTGATAGTGACCCTGTGTAGGGTTTCCAAGGAGCGGCTGATGGATTTGAACCATCGACCTGGTGGTTAGCAGTCCAGTGCTTATCCTATAATCTCTCAAGCTAATTCCAGTAGTAATTGATTGCACTGAATCCCAGAATCTAAAAATTGTTATGGTAACACCTCCAAAATTATCACCACCTCCTTCTGAAATTCACTTACACCATAGCTCATTCTGTTCAGTTTCTTTCTAATGAAACCCTGAAGTGAGGAGGGCAAAATGCCAGTGTATTTCCCACTTCGTGGAAAGGCACGGTGAGAAACAGTCGCCAGGATCTCTTCTT
Organism: Chrysochloris asiatica; assembly: GCF_000296735.1. Lineage (NCBI taxonomy): Eukaryota > Metazoa > Chordata > Mammalia > Afrosoricida > Chrysochloridae > Chrysochloris > Chrysochloris asiatica. The sequence goes on from NW_006408525.1 coordinate 18,195,015, forward strand.
TTATGATGAGAAGAGCTGGGTACTTCAAGTGAGAAGAACACAATTTTCAGTTTAAGTCGGTTACTCAAAATATATTTAAGCTTTGATTCATATCCACTTAAACCAATCTCCTTGCTTAAAGAAATAATCATTTATGGAGAGAGGGGATTTAAAACCAAGAATAGTTCTCATGTAATGATATTTCATGAATGACCCCCACGCGCGAGGAAATTCATCATAAGGTAGTATCACTCAAATGAGTCCTAAAACATTTATGAAGAAAAAGTATTTGAACCTGGAGTACGATGCGAACCATTACTTAGTTATAAGTTTGGGTGACAATTACAGCACCCTTGATATTTTGCATTACCTGACAATACATGCTTATATTTTTGTAAGGAAAGCTCTACTCTTACAATTCCCTTTGATCTCAACTGTTAGCTCTGCCATGGGCTTACCATTACCTTATCCGTCTTCTGTACACTGGGCAGGAGGTTCTTTCTGTTTTACTGAGTTTGCTCCTCTGTCTAGCAGCAATCAGAGAATACATGTTGAGGGTTTCCTGCCTTGATAACTTGACTTCTGTTTTAATGAGTCTGCGCGGTAGTGGTAGGGAGAAAAATTATGCTGTGGCATTTGAATAAAAACCTGGAAATCCCATTTGGAGGATTTAGATTTAGAGAATTCTGTAACAGAGTCCCAACCTCTAGGTTGCTTTGGAAATGTGATTCCTTATAGAACCTTCCAGTTGCAGTGTGTCTCACATATTTAAACTCTTCTTTGATGCTTTGAATAAAAGGATCGCTACTGCAAAGGAGCTCTGGTAGTGTAGAGGTTATAAATTAGGCTGCTAATATCATGGTTAGCAGTTCAAAACTACCAGCTGTTCCATGGGAGAAAGATGAGGTTTTCTGCTCCTGTAAAGATTACCGCCTCGGAAACCCTACACAGGGTCACTATGAGTTGGAACAGACTCTACAAGGAAACCACACGGTCGGAGTCCTGGTGTGGTCCTGTGGGGTAAAGCCCTGGACCACAAGTTTGGTTTAAATCACAAAGTCGGTGATTCAAACTCACCAGCTGCTCCTTGGAAACCCTATACAGGGTCGCTATGAGTCAGACCGACTCAATGACTTAACAACAACAACAAAAGCAAGATTGCTTTGAACCACATGGTTGACAGTTCATTCCACACTGCACAGAAACCCTACACAGGGCTGCTAACAGTCAGAATCAACTTGATGGCCCTTAGCAACAACTGTACCCATTTTACACAAGCATTTGATATTTTAGCACTGTTGAGAGGTTTCTGGGGAGAGGAGCTATCTTCCCAAGAGTAGACGGTAGTTCTGGTGGTTGCATACCTAGGAACTGAGGGAGGGTGTTGAAGAAGTGTGTGCTTGTAGCCTGTCATACAAACAGGAAAGACCTTACCTGAGGCTCCATACAATGCAGAGTGCCAGGAGCCAGAAGATAAAGGGAAGGACCATAGGTTTGTGGGGTGGGAGGACTCCATTAAGTTTACTCTCAACTTAGGTCCCCAAATGTTCTGGATGGCCTTATCTGTCATGGAGTCCTAGTGTGGTGCTATAGGATAAGCACTGGACTGTTAACCACAAAGTTGGCCATTCAAACTCACCAGTCGCTTCTTGAAAACCCTACACGGGGCCACTATGAGTCGGAACCGACTCAACGGCACTTAATAACAACATCAATAATCCGCTCTGGTAGCAGAGTGGATTACAAGTTGGGCTGCTAACTGAAAGGTCAACATTTAGAATCTACCAGTTGCTTCACATGAGAAAGATGAGGCTTTCTGATCCCATAAAGATTTACAGCTTCAGAAATCCTATACAGGGTCAGGACTGACTCGATGGCACACAACCACCATCATTTACTACATTGGAGTCCTGGTGTAGCGCTGTAGGGTAAGCACTAACCTGCTATCTGAAAGGTCCGTGATTCAAACCCATCAGCCTCTTTGGAAACCCTATATGGGGTGGGGTGGGTGTGAGATGGAACTGAGTCAAAAGCACTGAACAGTAATAGCAACCTGCTGCCTCACTGCTTTTCAGCTTTTCCTAATAAATTAATGGGTGTATTATTTTATAATCCAGCATGTAGAAAATACTTAGTGAAGAACTAGAAGGTGTCTTTCAGTTGCAAAATCAAAAGCTAGAGCTAATTCTTGTAGTTTTAATGCTTCTCATTGGGGAGTCAATGTGGAGGGAAAAAATGTTGACATTCTGTAATTTTAAATGCCTTATGCATTAATTGCTAACTCCAAAATTATACAAACTGAGGTAGGAGCAGACTGTTATCCTAATTAAAGCCTTTTGTCTTTCTGTAAACTTGAGAACCATTATGAAACTAAAATCCTCTCTATTGATCTATAACTACTACCTAAGGACACTGCAGCTGGCTTAAGAAGAGGGAAAACTCTTGTTGGTATAAAACTTCACTGGGAAGTGTTTAGTGTAAAAGAAGCACGCACACACAGGTACAGGATAGATAGTGAGGTGAAGCAGAAAATCTGGGAAAAGCTTCTCCCACTAATAACATGATGGTTTAGGATAATAATATTTATTCTGACATTTCAGCTGCTCTGCTTTGTCACTTGGTAACAGCAGAAAGAACAGTGGCGATGCAAGGTATAAAAATGAATAAAGAGTCTGAAAGACTGCATTCAAATTCACACTCTGCCCCTGCCTTTGTTTGAACTTAAGACACTTTGCTTAACTTCACTTTCAAGCTCCCTTTTCTCACATGAAGATTTAAGAGGGAGGTGGGTCACTCGATTAGTGTTGTTGTTTTGTTAAGTGCCTTTGAGTCTGTTCCGACTCATAGAGACCCTGTATAGGGTTTCCAAGGAGCCAACCT
>NW_006408525.1:18198338-18200743 GCF_000296735.1 Chrysochloris asiatica
GGAAACCCTGTACAGGGTTGCTATGAGTCAGAACCAACTCCACAGCACATAACAACAACAACAGGGATATAAGAATGACTGGAATTATTGGGATAAACCTATTCAGTGTCATAGCAAACATGCACAGACTGCCTGATATTTACTCATTGCAAACAAATCTGCTGTTTGTGATGTCTTGAGTTCAGATGACTGGATATGTATAATGAAAAGAAGAAAAGCATAACATGGGTTTCATTAACTTCCAAAATGGCAGCCAAATCATCGACCCCAAAGTCATAATCTCGTGTGCATCATTTCCAAGTCATTACTCAACTGCCACAGTAATTAGTCATCACAGGCATAGCCTTGATAGGAATAAAATATCAATTATCTCCTTTTAAGAAGTAAAATTGTCTTGTATGCCTTGCAGTTTATACTATGGGTGAGAATACGTTTTTAGAACAATGTAACACAACTAACCTGCTATCCATTCTGATGTTTGGGGTTGTTAAGTGCCTTCCAGTCAGTCCAGACTCATAACCACCCTATGCACAACAGAGCAAAACACTGCCTGCTTCCGAGTCATCCTCATAATTGGTATATGTGAACCCATTGCTGCTGCTACTTATTAAGGTCTTCCTATTTTTGCTGACCCTCTACCTTACCAAGCATGATGTCCTTCTCCAGGGACTGGTCCCTCCTGATAATATGTCTGAAGTATAGGAGATGAAGTTTCACCATCCTGGCTGCCAAGGAGCATTCTAACTGTACTTCTTCCAAGACAGATTTGTTTGTTCTTCTGGCAGTATAAGGTACTTTTTTCTTTTCTTTTATCTTTTTATTGTGAACTGAGTGATAGTTTACATGGGAGAACATCAGCTTTATACCATCGTTTTATTGCAATGATTACAATCTCCTCCGTGTATCATCATTCAAGAGTATTTGCTTCCATTCCCTCTGTTTTTGTGTGTGTGTGTTTTTTGGAGGTGGTGGTAGATATAAACAAAAACACTCAGGAATAAATAATAATTTAAACAACCAAAGAGCACATTCTGCTAGTCTGCCTCCTGGCCACCAGCACTCAGTCCCTCTCTTTCCATGAGCCTAGAGTTCTCAGCTGCTCCCTCTCTCCATGTCCTCATCTCTGCCTCCATCTCTGGTGTCACTGCTTCTCTGGATAGGGTCCTGCATTTTACTTGTGCTCTTTTCCCTTGATGGTCCTAGAGTCCTCTGTTTCTGGACTGTAAGATTAACTACTCCCCTGTTTTTTGTTACAAAACTTCTAGGTTCATGGTACGTCTAATACTCTTCTCCAACACCATTATTCAAATGCATTGGTTTTCTATGGTCTTCCTTATTCATTGTCCATCTTTCACATGAATATGAGGTGATTGAAAATACCATGACTTGGGTCCAGCCCACCTTAGTCCTCAAACTGATCTCTTTGATCTTTAATACTCTAGAGAAGTCTTTTGAATCAGATTTGGCCACTACAATTCATTGTTTGGTTTCCTGTCTACTTCTTCCATGTCAGTTGATTGTGGTTCCAAGCAAAATGAAGTCTTTGACAACTTCCATTTTTTTCTCCATTTATCATGATGTTATTTATTGCTCCAATGGTGAGGATTTTTGTTTTCTTTACTTTCAGGTGAAATCCATATGAAAGGCAGTAATCTTTGATCTTTATCAGTAAGTACTTCAATGTTTGTTGTTGTTGTTATGTGCCATGGACTGGGATCTGACTCATAATGGCCCTGTACAGGGTTTCCGAGGCTGTAAATCTTTATGAGAGCAGAAAGCCTCATCTTTCTACCACGGAACAGCTGCTAGTTTCAAACTGCTGACCCTGAGGTTAGCAGCCCTATTTGTAACCACTACGCTACCAGAGCCATTTTGAATCTGACAACCACATGGTTTACTATGTCGGGAATGGCAAATTGAAAAGGAATGGTGTTGCATTCATCATCCAAAAGAACATATCCAGATCAGTCATGAGGTATAATGCTGTCTGTCATAGGATATATCCATGCGCCTACAGGGAAGACCAGTTAATACCACTATTATTCAAATTTATGCACTGACTACTAAAGCCAGTGAGGATAAAATAGAAGAATTCTACCAACTTCTTCAATCTGAAATCAATCAAACATGCAATCAAGATGTATTGCTCATTATTGATGATTGGAATGCAAAGGTAGGGAGCAAAGAGCAAGGACCAGTAGTTGGAAAATACAGCCTTGGTGATAGAATGACTATACACATGGACCTCACCAGATGGATTACATAGAAATCAAATTGACTATACATCTGTGGAAAGAGAAGATGGAAAGGCTCCATATCATCAGTGAAAACAAGGCCAGGGGCAGACTGTGGAACAGACCATCAATTATTCATATGCAAATTCAAACTGAAGTTGAAGAAAATGA
>NW_006408525.1:18202638-18203235 GCF_000296735.1 Chrysochloris asiatica
GGTCAGAGAAAAAGAGGAAGACCCCCAATGAGATGGATTGGCCAGGTGGCAGCATCCATGGACTCAAGTGTGGCAACAGTAGTGAGGTTGTCCCAGGATTGGACATTGTTTCGTTCTGCTGTGCATAAGGTCTCTATGTCTCATTGCCGACTCAATGGCACCTAACAACAACAACAAATAGCTACCTGCTTTCGACAGACAGAATAATGGGCTCTTAGACATGAGCAGAGGGGACCAATCCCTGGAGAAGAACATCATGCCAGGCAAAGTTGCAGGTCAGAAAAAAAAGAGGACCTCCTCATTGAGATGGCTTGACATGATGGCAACAATGGTGGACTCAGACATAGGCAGGATTGTCAGGCTGATGCAGGGCTGGAGAGTGTTTCATTCACCATGATTCAGAACTGACTCAATGGCACCTAGCAATAACAACAATAACAAATATGAGCCCCTGGGTGGTACAAATGGTGAAGTACATGGCTACAAACCAAGAAACTGGTGGTTCAAATCCATCCAGAATTACCTAGAAAGGCCTGACAATCTACTTCTGAAAAATTGCATCTATTGAAAATGCTATGCAACACCGTTCTAGTCTGA
>NW_006408525.1:18206466-18211006 GCF_000296735.1 Chrysochloris asiatica
AAAAAAAAAAAATATATATATATATATATACATACATACATACATATATATGCACACTAATCTCCAGAATCTATGAATGTGTTATTTTATATTACATAAGGAAGTTTGCAGCTGTGATTAAGGATTTTGAGATGGAAAGATTATCCTGCATTAACCAGATGGACCAATGTAATCACAACGGTCTTTGTAAGCGAAAGAGAGGTAGAGACAAAATTCTGATGATGGGAGAATTCAGAGTGGAACCACTGATGGAAGGGTGTTGGTATCCAGGAAATGTGCACAGGCTCTAGGAGCTGGAAACAACAAGGAGTGACCTTCTAGAAGGATCGTAGTTCTGATGTCATCTTTATGTTAGCCACACAAGACTCATTTCAGATATCTGACTGCCAGAATTCTAAAATAATTAATTTGTGTTATTTTAAGTCATGGTGTGGTGTTGTAGGATCAGCACTGAACTTTAAACCACAAGGTTGGCAGTTCAAACCCACCAGCTTCTCCTCGGAAACCCTACACAGGGTTGCTATGAGTCACAACTGTCTCGACAGCACATAACAACAACAAAAACATGTCTGTAATAATTTGTTCCAAAAGCAATCAGAAACTAATACAAATCTTGATGGACTCGTCTCCAAGCTGGATAGCAGAATCCTAGTATTCCTTTTGAGGAGTATGTTATCTGTGGTCACAATCCATGTCATTACCAGTTTTTACTATGATTCACCACTGTTCTAAGACATAGCCCCCTGTTCTGCTCATGGTCTTCCCTTTGTGTCTATCCCGCACACTCTCCACTTGGCGGAACACAAAGAGTTTACTTCTGTATCTGCTACAGTCACCTAATTAGTTCTGGGATTACTGAAACCCCCCCTTATCATAGTGACCTAAGTGCTGTACAAAAATATTCCCAGAGTCAGTTAAAATATTTGTCAAGAGTCATATGAAGAAACAGCAGGAAGGAATAGCATTCAGAATTTAATTCTCAATAGGCTGCTAGAATTGGCTACTCTCATGGTCACATACCAGTCTTATTCAATCCCCTCAAGGTGCCTTGCTGTCCTCCTTACAGATGTTCTTCCCACCAAGCTAAAAGCCCACATCTCAGTGGCAGGAGCCAGCTTCCCCATTGCCATTAAACGTGACCCTCAAAGCCCCCACCTGTGCCCACTGAAAAAGAAGAGTTCCTTGCTCAGTTGCAGATGAAGGCTCATCTTCCAAGTCTTTATTTCTTTCCTAAGAGCTGACTCTTTCCAGGAGTGACTGGAAATAATCCCACTTAATAATAGGAGTTCTGGTGTGGTGTTGTAGGATAAGCACTGGACTGCTAACTATAGGGTCAGCGGTTCAAACCCATCAGCTGCTCCTCAGAAGCCCTTTGCAGGGTCCCTATCAGTTGGAACCAACTTGACAGCCTTTAACAATAACAACAACAATAATAGGTGAGCTACTCTATGGTCCAAGGAGCTCTGGTAGCATAGTGGTTATGAATCGGGCTGCCAACCTCAAGGTCAGTAGTTTGAAACTACCAGCTGTTCCGCAGGAGAAAGATGAGGCTTTCTGCTCCCGTAAAGATTTACAGCCTTGGAAACCCTGTACAGGGTCGCTATGGGTCGGAACCGACTCCATGGCACATAACAACAACACCAGCCCTACGGTCCTAACAGGAAAATTATCTTATAACATAGTAATCCAATACTTGTTAAACAGATATAGTATAAGAGTTACTTCTTTAAATCACAGATTCCGAGCTTCCAAATTACAGAAAGGATAACTCCTTCCATTTTTAATATCCTTCAAAGTCTGAATAATTTAATAATAAATAGAACTTCACATAAAAGAAGAAGAGTGCAATAAGGCTGACCATTTCTTAACCCAGTCCTGCCTCAGATTATTAAATATCCCTACGATTATAGTCTCTGTCTGAAATTTGCAAAGAAACTCTCTCATCCATTTGGAAGGGGTCATGTACTGAACGGTATCCCCCAATAGTTTGTGTCAGTTTGGCTGGGTCACAATTCTCAATGGTTTGACAGTTCTATAATGATGTCATGTGGCAGTTAAGTGATGGTCCCCCATGATGTCATCTGGTGTGATAAACCAGTAAGAGGATTAAAGGTGGGCTGCAATACCCTTAACCCCATCACAACCCTGACCCAATGAAATTGAGTTTCCCTGGGGTGTGACCTACAATGCCTTTGATCTTCCAAGAGATAAAAAGAGAGAGAAGTGAGCGGAGAAGGCGGGGCCTACTGCCACCCAGAGAGAAGAGCCAGGAGTGAAGTGCATCCTTTGGAACTGGGGTCTCTTGCACTGTGAAGCTCCTAGATTGGGGAAAAATTGGTGTCAAGACAGATGGTGGTTTCCAAGAGATGCTGGGCCTACAGATGATGATAGGACAAAGTCCCTTTTTCTAAAGCCTGAGCTCAAACTTTGGACCTCTATCCTTGTAAATTGTGAGGGAATAAATTTATGTTTGTTAAAGCCATTTACTTATGGTATTTCTTTTACAGCAGCATGATATCACTAAGACACAATCATGATCTTGAGACATAATTGACATAAAATAAACTGCGCATGTTTAAAGTGTCCAATTGGATAAGCTTAGACAGAGGTAGCACTCATTAACCACCCACACAATTACAATAATGAATATATCATTTACCCCTCAACTTTTCCTTGGGGAGTCCTTCCTACGGGTGACCCTGTCCACCATGGTGACCCTGCAGGTATCGAACTCCTTTTTATCTGACCTATTTCACTTAGCATTATGATTTTGAGATTCATCGATCTTGTTCCACGTAGCAGCTGTTCGTCACTTTAATTGCTGAGTATGTATTCCGCAATTTGTTTATCCATTCACATGCTGATGGAGACTTGGTTTGTTTTTATCTTATTACTATTGCAGGTTAAAGAATACGTGCACTTTAGGGGAAAAAAAACTCTTTGTATGAATAAGAGCTTTCATTTCTCCCAGTAAATACCTAGCAATGAAATGGCTGGGCCATCTGGTTTATATATGTTTAAATCTTTCAAAAAACTGCCAAACTTTCTTTTTCCAAAGTGATGGTTCATTTTACATTCCACAAGTGGTGTATGAGAAACCCAGTTGCTCTACTTCCTTGTCAAGATTTGCTATGGTTAGTGCAGGGCAGCGAATTAATTATTCTGACCCTTCTCGCCAAATTTCCCCATTTTCTGATATATTACAAACCCTAGCCTCTATGCCTGTGATTATGGACCCATTTTGAAGTGAGTTGCTACAAAATAAAGATTAAGGTGGGGCTATGGAGCTCTGGTAGTGTAGTGGTTATGAATCAGGCTGTGAACCGCAAGGTCAGCAGTTTGAAACTACCAGCTGTTCCGTGGGGAAAAGATGAGGCTTTCTGCTCCTGTAAAGATTGACAGCCTCAGAAACCCTGTACAGGGTCGCTGTGAGTCAGAACCGACTCCACAGCACATAGCAACAATGGAGTAAAGGGAGTACCGCAGTGGCAATGAAGGATAATGCGCTAGACTGCAACATCAGTTTGAATCCCAAGGCTGGCCGTTCAAACCCACCAGCTGCTCCTCAGAAACCCTATACAGGGTTGTCATGGGTTGGAACTGAATCAATGGCACATAACAACGAGTAAAGATTACAGTGAAACTAAGGATTAGGGATGCCCACCTTAGTAGAGGATATCACCACCCTTACTTCCCCTTGAGGACATGGTATGACTCCAATGTATAAGACCGCTTTGGAAAAGTGAGTTCTCTTGCCCTGGGTCTTGCAAGTGACTCATTGCATCTGACCTCCAGTTCTTGGGATCTTTGGCCCATCACCTACCCTGATTCACCAGCTCTAGCAGCCTTATGCATCAACATCCTGTCACCTAACCTGCTGGTTTGGGTTCCTCAGGCCCCTGAGACTACATGGTGAGACTGATCTCTGAACTACGGATTTGGAACTTGCTAGTCCCCACAGTTGTGTGAGCCATTTCTCTGGACAACTGTGTTTTGTGAGATGTTACAAAACCCTGGGATTTGAGGGAAGGGAGGAGTGATCACTGATATCCAGGACTATGGAGGGTTACAACGTGTCAGAAAAGTCAAAAAGCTGAGATATCTTTAACTTCCCATTCGTTGAAACCAGCCTTGTGTTCATCTTTCTTAAAGAAATTATTCTTTCAGTTAGTCTTTTTAAATTCAGTCACACTAGTAAATACAGTAGGACCTTAGTGCGTTTTGAATTGGCTGCTAACTGCAAGGTCAGCAGTTTGAATCTACCAGTGGTTCCATGGGAGAAAGATGAGGTTTCTGCTCCCATAAAGATTTACAGTCTTGGAAACCCTATACAGGGTCACTATGAGTGGGGACTGACTTTAAGACACAACAAAACCCAGTAGATACATAATGATATCTCACTATGGTTTTAACTTTTATTTCTCTAATGACTAATGAAGGAATTCTGGTTACATAGTGGTTATGAGTTGGGCTGCTAACCTCAAGGTCAGCAGTTTGAAACTACCAGTGGTTCCATGGGAGAAAGATGAGTCTTTCTGCT
>NW_006408525.1:18211772-18241064 GCF_000296735.1 Chrysochloris asiatica
CCCTTTTTGGTGAAGTATCTATACAAATCTTCCACCGATTTTTGTTGTTGTTACAATTTAGTTTGATAATTCTTCACATGTTCTGTTTATAAGTCACTTGTGAGATATGTAACTTTAGTAAGTTTAGCAATTTTCTCTTCACCAAAAACTGAAACTCAGTGCTCCATAAACCATGATTGTCCCTACTCGCTTCTCCCTCCCCTCTGCCCCTTGTAATCACTGATAAACTTTGGTCTTCCTACTCTTAGTTTGGAAGCTCAGCTGAAATCTCTCTACCACGAGTGCCCCTGCTGGTATTTAAAATAGCGCCACCATTGCTGGTAAGTACCATCGAGTCCATCCCGACCCATAGCGACCCTGTGTAGGGTTTCTGAAGAGCAGCTGGTGAGCTTGAACCACCAACCTTGCAGTGCAAATGGCTTTGCAGTCTGGCGCATTAACCCACAGTACCACACCAGGGCTCTTCCAGCAAAACAGCAAAACTCAAGATACCACAATAGGACAGACTGACAGACTAATAATGGCTTCTACCTCCTTCTTGCCCCCTGTAGCCACTAAGAAGCTTTGGTCTGTATCCATTTACCTTATCTTGTATTTTTATACATATGAAGTCTTTTAACATTTGTCCTTTTGTAATTGACTTATTTAATTCAGTCCTGGTATGGTGCTATACAATAAGCACTGGACTGCAAGGTTTGCTTGAACCACAAAGTCAATAGTTCACACTCACCAGTTGTTCCTCAGAAACTCTATACGGGGTTCCTATGAGTCAGAAATGACTTGATGGCACTTAATAACAACATTTTCAAGCTCCATCCATAATGCCGCATGTATCAAGACTCCATTTCTCCATTGTATGTAGGCACCACATTTTGTTTATCCATTCATCTGTTGATAGGCACTGAAGCTGTTTCCACATTTTTACTATTGTAAATAGTGTTGTGATGCACATAGGTGTACATGTCTCTGTTTGATTCTCTACTTTCAGGGATTTGGGGCATTCAGCTAGGACTGTGCTTGCTGGGTCATATGGTAGTTGTATTTGTAGTGTCTTCAGGAAGTCTGACACTATTTTCCACTTGGCCATACATTTTACACTCTCACCACCAATGGAGAAAGTGTCTAGTTTTTTCATATCCTCACCAACATTTGCTATTTCCTGGCTTGTTTGTTTTTATCTTAGCCATTCTAGTGGAATAAAATGTAGTTTTGATTTGCATCTCTCTGGTGGTAAATTCTGTTGAACATCTTTTCATGTGTTTATAGCTCTTTCAGATGTCTTCTTTGGTGAATTGTCTGCTCAAATCCTTTGTACATAAATTTGCTTGTTTTTAATTCTATAGTGGCCAGACAGAAAAAGAACTCAGTGATTAAGCAACCCCTTAACAACAACAACAATGGAGAATAAGCAGTAAAAACCAGGTCTGTTTGAACCACAAGCTCGGTGATTCAAACTCACCAGAGGCTCCTGGGAATCCTGTTCAGGGTCGCTGTGGTTCAGAAATTACGTGACAACATTTAACAATAATAACAACAATGTAGGACAGCCCTAAACTGTGAACTGCAAAGTTGGCAGTTCAAACTCACAAGCTGCTCCTTGGAAACCCTATACAGAGTCATTATGAGTCAGAACCAACTAGCCAGCACAATAACAATTCCCATTAAGAAATCCTGGTATGATAGTGTAGGGTAAGCATTGGATTGTTAGCCACAAAGCCAGCAGTTAAACCCACCAGCTGCTCCACAAAACACTATACATGGTCACTATGAGTCAGACCTGACCAGACAGCACTTAACAACAACAACACTTTCCATTTAACAAAAGGTTAAATTGCATGTATGAATGGAAGATATACCCTATTCATGGATAAGAATACTTAATAGTGCTAAGAACAATTTTCCCAAAGTCTAACAACTGTTGTCGTTGAGTCCGTTTCCACTCATCGTGATCCTATGCACAACAGAACACTACTAACTAGTCCTGTGCCATTCTCACACCGTTTTTTTATGTTTCAGTCCATTATTGGTGTCATTGTGCCAATCCGTTCTGTTGAGGTCTTCCATTGTTTCACTGACTCTCCACTGTACCAAGCATGAAGTCCTTTTCCAGAGAATGAGCCTTCCTGATAAAGTACAAGAGAGGAAATCTTACCATTGCCACTTCTAAGGAGCAATCGGATCATGCTTCTTCGGAAACAGATTAGTTTGTTCTTCTGGAAGTCCATGATACTTTCAGTATTCCTCACTAACAAAATAATTCAAATGCTTTATTCTTCTCTAATCTTATTCACTGCCCAAATTTCACATGCATACGAGGCAACTGAAAATAACATGGCTTGGTTCAGGGGTATGTTAGTCTTCAAAGTAACCTCTTTGCTCTTTAACACTCAAAATAGGTCTTTAGCAGCAGATTGGCTTAATGCATTCTGTCCTTTGATTTCTTGACTGTTGCTTCCATGAGTGGTAAGTACCATCGAGTCCATCCCAACCCGCAGCGACCCTGTATAGGGTTTCCAAAGAGCAGCTGGTGAGCTTGAACTGCAGACCTTGAAGCTCAAATTGACTTTGCAGTCTAGTGTATTAACCCACAGCACCGTACCTGGATAGAATCACTGAAATCTCAAATCAAAAATCCCAGAAAGCAGAGACATTTCCTTGGAGTAAAAAAGAAGTTTTTAAACAAGGTGCTGAAACAATTAGATAAAATTTTTCAAGAAAAAAAAAAAATTGAACTTGAATATGGTACCATATATAAAAATGAACTCAGTTTGATACAAAAAGGAGAAAAAAAAAATTGTAAATTAGATTTCCTTAAAATTAAGAATTTGTACTCTTCAAGTTCATAATATACACCAATCAATGTTCATTGCAGCACTCTTCACAATAGCTAAATGTGGAAACAACCTAAATGCCTATCAACAGATGAATGGATAAACAAAATGTGTTCATACATACATACTATGGAGAATGAAGTCTTGATACATGTTACAGTATGGGTGGAGCTTGAAAATAGTATGCTGGATGAAATAAGTCAATTACAAAAGGGCAACTATTATAAGACCTGGAGCATTATATAAAGACAAGAAAAGGCAAATGTGTAGACACCAAAGTTTATTAGTGGTTACAAGGGACAGGAAGAAGGGAGAAGCCACCACTCATCTGCCAGTTTGTCATACTGTGGTGACTTTCATGTTGCTGTAATGCTGGAAGCTATGCCACTGGTATTTTATTTTAAATACCAGCAAGGTTACCCATGGTGGACAAGTTTCAGCTGAGCTTGAAGACTAAGCCACACTAGGAAGACCAAAGTTTTTTAAAGGGACAGGAGGGAGGGAGAAAAGGAGATGGGTTATTCTTATTGCTTACTGAGTTTGTTTATGGTGATGGAAATTTTTCACTAAAGATAAGTTGCACAATTGTGAGGTTGGCCCGGGATCAGGCAGTGTTTCTTTCTGTTGTGCATGCTACACTATGGTTGGAGTTGGAAAATATGCTGAATTATATCAATTAGTAACAAAAGGACAAATAGTATAAGATCTCACGTATCTGTATCTAAGCAGAGCTACTCCAGGGGCTTGTCAAGGTTATAACCTTTCGGAAGCAGGTCTCCAGATCTGTCTTCAGAGACATCTCTAGGTGGGTTCCAATCACACAGCCACTCATTTAGAAGTTGAGTGCTTGTTAGTACCAGCGTTAGTTATTGGTTCATGGACCAGCCTAGTTAATTGACCTAATAACATGTCCTGTGCTCTGTTCAACCTCTTAGCTTGAATGTGTAGTGCCTGAGATCTTACAAAGCTTGCAAACGGACATCCAACAGAGAAAGGAGAGTCAGGAATAGGAGGAAATGGAATGTATGTCTAATTGTTTCCATGAACAACTGCCACCTTTGCCATGAGACCAGGTGAACTGGCTGGTGCACGTGGATCATTACTGAAGATATTCATCAAGGAGTCTATATAGGAATTCTGATTCAAAGGGGGGAAAAGACAGTGGAACTACAATTCCCTGCTGTCTTCTTGAGATTACTGGGATGACCTCTAACACTTGGGACTCAGTTAAGACTTTCTGTTCTTTGTAAAACACACTTTTACAAAATGTATAGTGGAGAAGTGCAGAGGAGCAGGAATAAGAAAAGATGAAGGCAGCGAAGAGAGATTTCTTTGTAACAATCAAGATGTGAGTTGTTGTTGTTAAGTGCCATCTAGTCGGTTCCGACCCATAGCGACCCCGTACAGGGTTTCCGAGGCTGTAAATCTTTACGGGAGCAGAAAGCCTCATCTTTCTCCCACGGAGCGGCTGGTAATTTCGAACTGCTGACCTTGCGGTTCGCAGCCCGATTCGTAACCACTATGCTACCAGTACACATTCATTAAAACATGAAAATGATTGCTAAGAAGAAATGTGTTTTAGCTTTACGGAGATTTTTGTTTGTTTTATGGGGGGGGGGGGAATCCCCAAAAAGACCTTAAAAAAAAGACTGAAGAAAATAGAATTAATTCCAATTTGAAGGACTTTACTTAATGAGTCAGAATCAAGTCAATGCCAATTATCAACTATGGAGGTGATTCTTAGAAGTATTCATTCTTCTGTAAAATTTTAACATAGAATCCAAATGATGGGAGAATTGCTGAGTTCATGGCTATATTCCAAATGCCTAGAACAGCATTGGCACCTCATATTCTTTCATTTAAAATGCCTTTGATGACTCCAAATTCTCTGTGAGCTTCTTCTCCAGTTTAAAAATAGTTAGGTTCCAAACTGCATAATCTACCATTGCATTTTCACCTTGCTTTTAATGGTCATCTAAGAGTTTCATGTATATACTTGTGCTCTTTCTCAGTATAAAATGACCACCCCAAGATGATATATTTCATTCATTACAGTGAGGGAAGTGGCCTCTGAGATTGGATTGCTACGCGTTTGGATTGCTTTAAACTACAAAGTAATAGCTGTGAGATGCTGGGCAAATAACTACTCTGGGTCTCCATTTTATCATCTGTGAAATGCAAGTAATGATGAGACATAGCAGACTGGGAAGTTATGGCGATTAAGGGACACAATGTGTAAGGGATTCACAAATGTCTGGCAGAAAACAAGCAATCAATGCATGCAAGCTATTATTTTTGCTTAAACAAATACTCTTCATGAGTTGATGCTTTTTTTGACTGAAATCACTTGGTGGAGAATAGATGAGACGTTCTTTGGGAAGGTTGAAGGCAAATACATAGACTGAGAAGAAATGAAGTATCATTTTACTGACGCTGGCTCTTAAGGCAAAATGCAGAGGGAAAGACGTGGCCGCCTAAATTTTATGAAAGGAAGGACTAGGCATTTTCATATACAAAACTCTAGCATCTTGTCCCAGTGCTTGACACATAGAAGGTACTCAATTATAAGTGCAGAATTAATTCATAAACAAATGGCTTATATTAAAAAACAAAACAACAACAACAAAAAACTCTGCTTCTGCTTTCAGAGGTGAGAGGTCGCTGGCTGGAAACAAATCCCTTCCCCAAATGTAGAAAGCAGATCACTCAAGGTTCTGAACCCTAGGAAGAGTGAATATGTTCACCTTTGACAAACCGCATTCTTTTCTCTCCTCTCAGAATAATCCTTTCCATGTGGTCCACTTTCAAGATTAAGTAGGCAAACACCCGCATTAAGTTCCCCAAATTCTATCTTCTTATTCCTTTCATGTCCTGAGTCTCAATGTCTTTCCTGCTAAGGTTCTTCCTCTTTCCCTCAGATTCCTGGATTTATTTCATATGGGTTTAGATTTAAAATGTGCTGGCCACCTGGAGTCCTTGGCAGTTGGCTCAGAGAATAGATCTCTCAGCCACACCTCCTTCTTAAAGAGTAGTCTAGTCTGCCGGCGGTTCCTTTTTGGAATCACTGGAGGCGGCAGGACCTATGAAGCAGTTTTGGCTAATGCAGTCGGCCTAGCCCCGGAAGCTCAGAGAGATACTGCTTGTCAGTCTGCACCCATTTCTCCTGCCCTCCCACTCTCCAAAAAGACCCTTGGGACTCCTGTTGGATTCAGTTCAAGAGTCCTGGGAACGCTGCAGTGTAACTCTAGTCCCAACCTCCGCACGGATGAGCCTGGAGGCCAGAACGCCGGGGGAAGACTCACTAGACCAACTCTGTACTAATGGATGATACTCTCCTAACCCTTGTCCCCTACACTTAACCATCTTTTAGGCAGGGTATTAGACCGAGAATTAGACTGAAAGGAATTCTAAACACCAAAAATTAGAAGTGCAAGCACCCTCGGCGAGTTCTGTGTTTGTTGTGTGTGTCCATCCGCGCTTGTGCAAAATCTCCCAACGTCAGTTTGTAAGCCGCATCAGCTCGCCTAGAAATCCGAGGTCTTTCCAGGGATCCCCTACCCTGCCCTCCTCTGCTTCAGTACCTACAAAGAGGTAGGTCTGTGGCTTTTGCAAACCGCTGCAGCAGCGAGAGAGGCAACAAAAATCTGCAATGTTTCCTTCTCCCTAAAGCTCCCAGTCATCTTCTCAGGCGAATAGTCCTGAGCGCAGGGTTGCCTTCCAATTCCCCTTTGCGAGCGGCTGACCTGGTGCAAGTCCTTCTTCCTAGGTCTCAGCCAGCCCACCACGCACCGAGCCCTTCCGCGGACCCCCGCCTGGGCCTGGGTGGTGCTTGCGCCGCCCCCACTTTCCCCGAGGGCTCTGGAGAACCGCGCGCTGGGCTAGTGTGTGTGCGCGCGCGGGTTTGGTGGGGAAGTCTCCTTCAGTGCAAGCAGCTGAGAGTCGCTCGCGGAGAGTATCCAGGAGTCTGGCAAAGACCTTCAAAGCACCAGAGCCTCCCGAGAGGAATAAACCCTAATACAAGCGAGGAAAGAAGGGAAAGGGCCATTCCCCCAAAGGCTGGGTTTCCAATAGTCCCGGATCCTCCTGGAGCTGGGCGGAGGTGCAGTTGGCAGCGGCCACTGCTGGCGCCGGACTTGGAAAGACGTTTTTTCCCTTTTCGGGAGGAGGGAGGTGAGGGACTTGCAAGCGGAGAGAGTTTCACCTGCTCTAGGAGCCTGCAGAGAGGAGAACTCGGGGGTAAGTCGTGTTCTGGCACTGGAGCGGAAAGGGGGAAGAAAGGGGGGGGGTGCCGGAGAGGGACTAGAGAGGGAAAGGGCAGGGATTGAATTATACTGGGGGGGGGGGCGGGGAGGGAGACATCCCAATATTACGCAGCGGAGAGAGCGCGCAGCACCGCATCCCCAGCTGAGTCCTGCCCGGGTCTCCCGCGCCGAATCAGCGGGCACGAAGTTCTTTCTCCGGAGACGAAAAACTCGAGGATCCGGGAGGGTGGTCGAGTCTGCCGCCCGGGGCCAGGACCGAGGCAGCGGCTCGGATCTCTGCCGCCCAGCCAGCTGCTACTTATGGCCTGGTTCAGCTTCACCTCCCCGCCCTGGCCTCCTGCCTCCGCCCCCTGGGCGTCGGCGGCGGGGCTGACGTTAGGCCCCCGGCGGCGGCTGCGGGGACGCTCACCTGGCCGAGCCGCCCCCTCCTCCCCCTCCCACCCCCACCTGTCTTCCTCCTCCTCTCCGAGTCGGGCAGCGTCGGGATCCGTAGGCGAGGAAATAACGACCCCTGCAGTTGCATTGCGGAAAATCGCGGCGGCGGCGGTGTTAGTTGCGGGCGGTGGAAGCGAGGCAACTGGGGGTGCCGGGAGACCTGGAAAATAGCCTTGGAGCGAAGAGAGAGAGTGCGCGCGACGTGGGGAGCCTGCGGGCCCCCGACGCTCGCCAGTGCCTGGCACCCCGCCGTTCCCGCTCCTGGTCCCAGGCGAGCGGCCCCAACTGGGCTCGGGAGGCGGCGGGCAGCGCGCGGACTCAAGGAGCTGGGAGGGTCGGCGGAGCTGCTGGCGGCCGGCGGGGTCGGGCAATAATCCCTGCTTGTCTTTCTCTCTCTCTGTCTCCCTGTCTGCTGTGTCTGCTCCTCCTCCCCGCCCCCCGGAAGCAGGAGGAAACGGCCCGGGAGCGGAGCAGCCACCCTGTGACCATGCCCCGGTGAAGGGGGCGGACTTCGAAGGCAACTTGGCACCTACTGCCTGGGCTTGGCCAGCGGCGAGCTGCCGGGGGCCCGGAATTGCACGGCCCGGCCCGGCCCGGCGGGGGGCTATCGTCTATGTCTTCTTGGGACGCCAGGCGGATCGGGGTCTCGATTGCGCAGGAAGAGCCCAGCGCTGGTGGCTTCAGGTGGCTGCCACCGCCGCTAGTGCTGTCTTCACCGCTCGTTGGAGGAGCAGAGACGGGCGAGCGGGGAGACCTCCAGGGCAACGAGGCATCGGACATGTGTCAGCACATCTGGGGCGCACATCCGTCGAGCCCGAGGGGAGATTTGCTGGAACAATTCAAACTGCGATATTGATCTTGGGGGTGACTGTCTCTGGCCGGCTGTCGGGTGGGGAGTGCGTGTGTGCGCTCGGAGTGTGTCCGTGTGTGTGTATGTGTGTGTGCTGTGTCGGGCTTCCCCCTTCCCCCCGCCTGTTTTCCCGTCGAGTGATGCACTTGGAATGAGAATCGGAGGATGGAAATAGTTTGGGAGGTGCTTTTTCTTCTTCAAGCCAATTTCATCGTCTGCATATCAGGTACGGGACGCGCTGGAGTCGCGAGCGGGTTTGGGTTGGGCTGTGCTGTTTCCAATGTACGGGGGTTTTATTGTGTAAGACACTCGAGTAGCCTCGTGGAGTGGGAGGAGAAGGGAGGTGGCAGATCTCTCCGGTGGGGTTGCCGCCTTCAGAATTAAAAACCTTCTGAGCCCAAGATTGTCTGTGTGTGTGTGTATGTGTATGTGTGTGCGTTGGGAGGTAGGATCGGTGTGGAGTTCAGCGAGGGAGAAGGGATGAGGATGAAACAGAAGAGGCAGATGGGTGTTGATTTTCAACTGCTTTCCTGGCTGAGAACTCTGGCGCCGAAATATGAGCCTTGGCAACCCCCACCCTCATCCCCTGGCTTTCAAAGTTCCCAAACTCGGTGGTTCCCTGCTGGCAAAATGGACGCAGAGCCCTGGCCTGGTATCTGGGCACTTGCGAAAGGATGCGGGAGGATGCGGGATTGGAGAGTACCAGCGGGGACCAGTGATGTGGTCTCTCCACGCCTTCCGCACACACATCAGGACGCTTATGAGGTCTGGAACCTGGTAGCATGGCCCTTTTACCCTAAATAAAAGAACTACCCATCAGAAACAACACTGCCATAAATACCACTTTAGATCATGGTATTTATTAATTCCCAGAGGCGAGGATATGCAGGCGCAGATTCACAGATCTCGGGCTACTTTTGCTAGAATGAGGTGAATGAGATAGGAATTGTGCCCTATCTGTGCTTGGGAGTGTGTGTTGGAAGGATTTGGATTCAGGACTGTGTCTTATTTGGTGCAGAAAGTTGTGTGTGTGGTGGTGGTGGTGGTGGGGGCAGGATGGGTCATGGTGCAGCCAGGGGAAACCCCGGACCAGCAGTATTTTCCTCAGTTCAGTTTAGTGGACAGCCCCCCGCCCCCCATGAACAACGCCCACCCCACTATTCTTCCCACTGCTCTCTCAGCACTCAGGGTAAAGCTTGTTTGCGGTGTTTTCCTCTGCCTGTAACCCCTCTGCAGAATTGGGGACTCAGCCAACTTCTCATGAAGTCACTAGAAGGGAGCAGCGTCTGTACCTCTTTGGAGCAGGCACGTTTGAAAGGCAGCATTAGAGTGGAGGGACATGGTTCTTGTCTCTACAGCTTGGCCAAGCCCCACCCCCTAAGCCCGCCCAATTCTGCCTATGAAAAACCGGTGCCCCACACTCACCCTCCACCCAGCCCCATATACCACTGTTTTGGCGCTGTAGCATCAGCACTGGACTGTGAACCACAAAGTCAGCAGTTCAGACCCACCAGCTGCTCCTCGGAAACCCTATACAGGATCCGTATGAGTCGGAAGCGACTCTACATCTTTTAACAACTCGAAGTCTCTAACAACAGAAAGGGGAATCTGTTATCTGAAATGGTCTCTTTGGGCAGGGACTTGGTCACACTGTGAAGAAATTTGCTTCATGCAATATTTTAATGAGATATGCTGTGAGAATCTGCAGAGAGAAACAGTGCCTGGGCATCACTTCAACTCATCAAAAGGGTGCCCCTTGCGCCTCCCCCCCCTTTCTTGTATTTAAAAGAGAAAATTCTCAGGTGATTTATAAAGGTTTACATCAGCCACACATCCAAGATGTACTTGGTGGCGTCTCATTTTGACATCTTTCTAGTCTAGGTGTCTATTCCAAACTCAATCTATTCTTGTTTCAGAATATTTCAGTAGTTATAAGATAGCCTTTCCCTACCACTCTCTACCATCTCAAACATTAACAAGAAACAGCAGACACAGCCATCCAAGCCATTTAAAGATTTACAAAGAGTTAGCACCCAGTGAGGCTCTGGATCCTCCTCCCCGTCCTCCCCAGCATCTTCTTACCCTCAGCCCTACCCTGCATTCAGTCAGGCAACCACATGGGGAACAAGCTGAGAAAAGGTCTGTTCTTAGCCTCTAAGAGAGGCCTTCCTGGACTACCTGCCACAGCTATATTTGATTTGGTGTATCAGCAACTCAATTATACAGCTAGAAGCATTTGAGAGGGTTACTTCCAGCTGAGGGAGGGGTGCTATCGACAATGTGGCCTTTTCTCCTGTATTCACCGAATTATCATCATTGCTATGTAATGAGGGGATAAGAGTGCAAGCAAAATTACCAGCTATTTGCTAAACACAGAAAACTAGACAAACGTTCCAAATGCCTAGATGTTGTTGTTGTTAAGTGCCATCGAGTCGGGTCCGACACATAGCGACCCTGTACAGGGTTTCCGAGGGTGTAAATCTTTACGGGAGTAGAAAGCCTCATCTTTCTCCCGCGGAGCGGCTGGTAGTTTCGAACCGCTGACCTTAAGGTTCGCAGCCCGATTCGTAACCACTACGCTACCAGAGCTCCTTAAATGCCTAGATAGGAGCTGCTTTAATTTGCACTTTATGAAGACATTTCAGGCAGAGATGCAGCATTATGTACTCTATATTTACACACTCATAGTCAAGATGCCTTCTTCTCCTTCCATAAGCAGAACTATTCATTCAGTTCTGCCAGTGTCTGTCAGAATTATGATTATAATATAATTATGACTCACGGTTGCCACAGTTTGGGGGACTCAGACTCCTCCTTTTTTCCCATCTGGCAGCCTTCAGAGATGGGGCTGCAGGGCTCTTGGATTGAGTCAGCGTGGCTCAGGGAGTTTAGTGGGCCTTTCTCTTCTGTAGTTTCCATGATTTGCTGTTTTAATTTACTCACAACTGCGCTTTACCCAAAGGAACATAACCTTGTGTTCATAGACCTTAGTAAATCTTTAAAGAAAAAAGAAAGGAAGGAAGGAAAAGGTAAAACAAAACACCTCTCTATCATCCTGGTATGAAGAGTCCTACCCAATAAATGAGTGCCATATGTCCTGGGTGGCCAGGTATCAATGATGGGTGCCTTGAGAGAGTTGCATTCATCACTGAGAGACAACACCAGGCTAAATCAAAAAAGGTCAGCAAAAGTCTGGAGTGTAAAGCTATTGCAGAAGGAAACAATTAATAGTAGTTTTGGTCCATGGTAGGGATGGCCACTGAACTTCACTGGTGACATTTGCTTTCAGAAACACCCTAGTGCTTTGTGGCTTAGTGTTTGCAAACTAGAGTTCCCTTCCTACACCATGCCCCCCCACCCACACACATGGAAAGAATACCTAAGGAGTTTTCTCCAGGGACTTGTTTGAATGCCTTGTGTAAATACAGAGACCTGAACTTGGTGTATTTGATGACTCTGCACTAATAATGTGGTTGTGATGAAGCTGGCAGCCAGTGGTACTGGGGGATCTGCTCAGCATGTGAGTAACATGCTTATCTTGAGAGATCACATCAATTTTGGCTACTTCATGGCAACAGAGCTAAGCTAAAGAGGGGAGGCCATGACCTGAGAGTTCTCTGGCTCTATATTAAACTCAGATGTCGTTTTACTGAAAATGCACAGCACCCAGGATCTGTGAAGGGACCAGAGAGAGAGAGAGAGAGAGAGAGAGAGAAAATGCAGGGTGCGTCAGGATGTTTTTTCTCTGTGCTAGCAAGAACACCATTCTCTTTCCACAAAAGCTGTTCACATCAGCAAGAACGAATGCTTCACAGCGCGAGGAGAGATTTCCTGGCCCAAAGACAGATACCTGATTTAATTTACACAATTTCCCCTTTATGTAGCTTTTCTTCCTTGTCAGTTTATTCATAATGACAGCAGCTATAACAGTTTAGATTATGTGTGGGTTTCATATATTTTGCATCAGATTGCACATATTTTAATCTTATGTTTGCATGCTAATGCACATGTTTGTTCTTAGCATTTGTGGGTTATGTTTTTAAATGTTGTTGTTGGTAAGTGTTGCTAAGTCGGTTCCTACTCATAATGACCCTGTATAGAATTTCCAAGGAGCAGTTGGTGGGTTTGAACCACCGATCTTGTGTTCAGCAGTCATGTGCTTATTCTACAGTGCCGCACCTGGACTTCCAAAACTCACAGGTCAAAATTCAGAATGTCATTTTTCATGCTTTAAATGTTTTCATTCAATTATTATTATTATTTTTCCCGTACTCTGATTTCTCCAAATGAAGAATCCATTCTGTTAAGTGTCTATGAGCCTTAGAGGAGGGGTTGGATGAAGAAGTTTAGAATGACTCTGTAGTTTAAAGTTAGAATTCAGGTTGGCTTTTGGATTGTAGATGATTTTGCCAATCTAACGGATGAAACTCTAATTCAAGTTTGCCCCCAATATCCTGTGACCTGCAATCCCTGCAACCGAAGAATGTTTCATATGTTATTTTCCTCACCTAAAGATTGTGCTGTCAAGTTGGTTCTGACTCATAGTGAACCGGTATAGGATTTCCAAGGAGTGGCTGGTGGGTTTGAACCCACAACCTTGAAGTTAGATTGCAGTTAGCAGTCCAGTGCTTATCCTACAGTGCCACACCAGGTTTCAATTGGTAAAATAGTACATGAGCCACAAGTCTGTGAAATGGATGAAATGAGATAATGTGTCTTATGCATTTCACTTAGCACAATTTGGCTTGTAATAAGCTTGCAATAATAGCATTATCTTATGGCCCCTAAAGATCTAACTCTAGGTTTGTGAGTTTGCTTCTAAACCTGTAGGTAGAGTTGAGTCTTGACCTTCTTTCCCAGTTACCTTGGTTAAAAGCAAAATTCACAGCAAAGGATCATCAGTGGGTACATTTTAACAACATGGAGCTCAAATCCCACTGCCAAGGAGATCTTGGTGAAACAATTTTGAAAATGTCTCATAATTTTCTTTCTCATGCAAATGAGACAGGTGGCATTAGGCGTGGGTGCAGCCATGAGTGTAACCCACTTTATCCCCGGGAGCTTGCTGTTGGAATGAGGCTTGTAAGTTTCATAAATCATCTGGGAACAAAGTATTGCCTACTATCAAGAGCTACAGATTTTTTCTTCTTTCTGCTTATATATTATAACTCAGTGTGGACCCAAAATGAAACTGCTTCCAAAATTACAAACTGTAATGCTGTCAAAAGGGCTTGAAGTTCAGAGATGCCCTTAAATAAGGAAGAGTCCCCATCAACAAAGAACACTTACCTGATTATATCATTCCAACGTGGCTTGTTTGAATCCAGTTTCCAGATGATGTCATATACCTTGCTCATTGACTAGCTGTCATTGTTGAAGAGACTCTTCTAGTGACTCAAGAGAGTCTTCTGAGTAAAATGAAATCCCAGGGGAGAATAGTAGTGCCAATGTGGAGAAGCATTCTCTCGAGTATAAGGGGGGCGCAGGGCTGATGGCCATTCTTGGCTGTCTGTATCTTTATTGCACATCACATGCCTGAGCCAGGGGTTTGATTTAGATCAGGAAGAGATCTGGGTGCTAAACACATGCATGGTAGCAGGCCATTGTACAAGGAGTAAGAAAGTTAGACGACCAACCTGCAGTCTAATTCTATCTCCACTAGCTATATAACTTTGGACAATTCTCTTAGCCTCTTAGAGTCTCAATTTCCTCATCTGTAAAATGGGTGTCATATATGAAGAGGCTTCAAAATTTTTTGTGGGAAAATTCCATTCCATTCCATTCTTTCATGAGCTTTTTGAAGCATCCTTGTCTTTATATGTCCATTGCAAGGAATTGTTGAGGGAAATAGAATGGTCATGAACATTTTTTGTATTATATAAATGAAAGGTGTATGTGTTTTTATTGTATAATGTAATCATCCATGCTGAATACATAGTTATGAAAGCACAATTGAGACCTGTATATATAATGAGTAATTAAAATCATTTGAATAATGCTTAATTGTTAAGATAAACAAAGTAGTAATGCATAAAATGTGTTGCTATTAAGTGCTGTCAAGTTGATTCCAACTCTTAGGGATCCTGTCTAGGGTTTCCAAAGACGGGGCTGGTGAGTTTGAATGGCCGAACTTGCAGTTAGTAGTACACTGCTTATCCTATAACTCCACACCAGGATGCCTTAGAAAATGTTGTTGTTGTTGTTGTTGTTAAGTGCTGTCCAGTTGGCTCTGACCCACAGTGACCCTGTATAGGGTTTTCGAGGAGCATCTGGTGGGTTTGTACAACCAATCCTATGGTTTACACTAACCTTGCAGTCCAGTGCATTATCCTGCAGCATTCCCCGCCCCCCCCACCCCCGGACTCCATGTAAAAGGTTGTTGTTGTTGTTGTGTGCCTTGGAGTCGGTTCCAACTCATAGTGACCCAGTACAGGGTTTCTGAGGCTATAAATCTTTACGGGAGCAGAACGCCTCACCTTTCTCCTGCAGAACAGCTGGTAGTTTCGAACTGCTGACCTTGTGGTTCGTAGCCCGATTTGTAACCACTACGCTACCAGAGCTCCTTCCATGTAAAAGGTAGAGTATTATAAAAAAAAACAAGAAGAATAATATGTGATTGATAAAAGGCAAATGTAGAAGAGAGCTCCACACATGAAGGGAGAAGAGGATATTAGATACACATTGAAGACTGAGATGGAAGAGATGGAGGTATCTACATCAGCAAAATGAGAGGACTAGGAGAGTTAGATATGCAAGGGTGAGTCAAAAAGTATTACTAATAGGATTCCAACTTATATATGTACAGGTTTATTTCAAACAAAATATGTTTAGACATGTTTCTAATCAGTGGATGGCCACAGACAAGTTCTTTCAGTACAACACTTGCCTAAGTTTTGTTAAGGGAGCACGGTGCCTCTGGACTACAAACCACAAGATCAGAAGTTCAAGTCTACCAAGTACTACATGGGGAAAATATGAGGCTTTCTACTTCTGCACAATATGTAAAGCCTTGGAAACCCTTACGGGGTCGCTATGAGTCAAAACAGACTCAGCAGTATTTAACAACAGCAACAAATGGAAAAGTACAGGATCCATTGAGGATGCAAACATAGAAATGTGTAGATCTACATGGGAGGATCTGCTGAGAAACAGTAACTTCGTGTTTTGATGTTTTTGTTTAATAATGTTTTCTCAGCTAGAGGAGAAAGTTCCCTTAAGAAATACTGGGAGGTTGGGTTGAGTGTACACAGCGAGCTGAGGATGAACTGAGACAACGTGGAGTGTTCTATTAAGTTTAATCTGTTGGTGATATTTTTGTTAGGGATTTTTCATTAATTAAAATTTGAATTGCATATCTCTGATCACTGTACTACTTTGCGTAGTTAGTAGCATATTTGAAGTTGCATACAGTTGGTATTGGGAGAGGACTGCAGTTTTCTCACCTGTAAAATGGAGATGATATTTCCCTCCCAGTGTTGTTGATCCTACAAGATAATTGTGAGGCTAACAAAGTATTGTTTGTGATACCTAGCTTGTACCTAGATCACATAGATAACTGAAATAGCCACACGATACATATTTTGTGAGAGTAATCATGAACTTTAGAACCAAAAGAGGCGTAAGTTTGAATTTTACTTTTAGCATTCACTCTGTGTGGTCTTGGAAAAAGTTCTCTGAGCCTCAACTTCCTCATCTGTCAAATGAATGTTGGAGAAAATGTATATACGATGGTCACATAGTACTTGGCATGTAGTAGGCACTCAGTGAATGGGGACTGTCCCCATAAAAATCATCATCGTCATCAATAATAATAATAGTTTTGGTTGACACTTTAGAGCTGCTTTTATAATTGCCAATAAATTATTCAGTCATTGGTTCTGGGTTTTGTTGTTGTTGTTTTTAAAATTAAAAGTATTGATGGCATACTTTGTGTCCACAGTAGAATCACAGAAGTGAACAAAACACTTAGCATTTACAAGATGGCACAGGCTCTGTGAGAGAGAGATACAGAGTACTTTAAGAGTAGAATAGACGAGCAAATAACTCTTGTTGGAGCTTGTAAGTGGAGAGAGAGAAGAATTTATAAAGGAGAAGAGATTTAAACTAGGACTGGAGGAATATGTGATATCCCAATAAAGAACAGAAAACCTGAGGCATTCCATGAATGAAGAATAACAGTGTTCAAAACCCAGAGTATCCGAGGTATGGTCTAATTGGCATATGAGATGGATGTGTTGGAGTCAGAAGCTGCAGAGATGGCTAGATAAACAGTTCAGGAGAACGTGATGGGTCCTCTAGACCAAGATCAAAAGTTTAAAGTGCTGTTGTTTAATTTTGAGGCACTAAAGGGGAGCTCTGGTAGCGTAGTGGTTACGAATCGGGCTGCGAACCTTAAGGTCAGCGGTTCGAAACTACCAGCTGCTCCGCGGGAGAAAGATGAGGCTTTCTACTCCCGTAAAGATTTACACCCCTCGGAAACCCTGTACAGGGTCGCTATGGGTCGGACCCGACTCAACGGCACTTAACAACAACAACAACAAAGGGGAATTCAGGAAAAATGACAAAATCAGGTTTGTGGACGATTTAAGATGTTTTTGCATTTTTATTTTAACAAGCAATAACTTAGAGACCCAACTTTTTGCTGCCTTTTCTTGACAACCTTTATTATTACTCATGAAACTCTTTGGAAAAAAAAAAAATCCTGGCCTCATAGATGACATTATGGCACATTCAGGATGACAGGCTAGAGAGGGAAAAAAAAAAACAACAACAAAAAGATGGTTATCCTATCTCTTGTAGCTCTGATTTACTGGTATTTTTGAGATTTGGTATTTTCATGTTAAGTAAATGGAAATGTCTTCAATTTTGTACTTGGATAATAATAATAATGTCTTTAGCATTAGATGGAGGCTAAAAGAAATGAATCGTCTATATATGCTTTTATGTCATGAAGATGAATTGTGTGTCAAGCAATAGACGCACTATTTGACACGAAACAGATGCTGAAAGTACTGCAAAGCATTTTGCAGCAGTTCTACTTTAGCACATGCTGCACAACTCGTCTTTGCAATAGACTGCATGCTCATTTGGGAGAGTGTCAGTGGTCTGTTAAACTATCCAGTTTACCTCCAGTTTACCCTATTGGTGGTCTATTTACCCTAAAGTGAGTGTAAAGACCTTTCATCATTCAACATTTTGGAGGGGGCAGACTGGTACTGGTGATCCAACAGGAATGAGTAAGACACCGACCTTATCCTCCAGGAACTCTTAGGCTAGTAAGACATTAATGACTGCAGCAGAATGTGAGAAGTATTGTACTTAAAAGAAACAACTGACTGTGTTTGAGGAGAGAAGGCAGGAGTGTTTGGTACAGGATGCCTGGGGTGACTCTTGAAGGCTGCTAAAGAGTTAGCTTAGAGAATTGTGCCTGCTTGATTGGGAGGAGTGTGTGTGATGTGGGAGAGGTGACCACAGCATTTGAAAGGCCGGGAGGTCAGATAGGGTGTGGTGCAGGCAAGAACTGTCAAGAGGTCAAGATGGCAACAATGAAGAGTGTGCAGTGGGTGGATGAGGTTGAGAGCTAAGAGAGTTTAGGAAAGAGGATTTCAATAACAGTAACACCTTGCATATAATAATAATAACAACCTATAAAACTACCCCTCTGTAAAGGAAATACATTTGTTTCAGCTTGTGCCTTTGCTTTCAGCAACAACAGACTAGTTATGCTTCAAGATTTTGGCATTAGCCCAGTTATGCTACATTTGGCCCAGATCACTAGTCATTTTCCAGTGTTGGCTCCAATTCCGGTGGCTTCCCAGAAGCTTTTGCGGTAACCTGGGTATAGATTACAGACTTTATTGCCTTGCTTAGTTTATTTTGATGCTTGGATACGTACAGTTTAGGAAAAAGAGCTAGGGTCCGGTTGGCTGAGTTTGGATTTTGTAGCCTGTCAACTATCATCTTATTCTCTTGGATTATTCCTCTTCCCTGGGTAACTTTCTTTTTCTCACGTAACGTTGGACAAGACTTGAAAGGATTTCCATCATGCAGGAATGGGGCTAGGGAGCTGTGGACAGTGAGCAGTGATTTGGGATTGCCTTCATAACCAAGCTGTACTTACTCTTTATAATGAGATTGGATTGGTAATGGGGTAGCTCCTATTTGGGTTTGATTACATTAGCATTGTGAGCCCATCACATTGGCAGCCTAGCGATTATTGGTGGTGGTGAAGGAGACAGTCTATAAATGTTGTTCCCTTCTGATCTGGGAGAGGTGGTACCTTTGTCCCAGTAAATGCAGAATGAATCTTTCACTGTGCCCAATACTTCACGCACAGTGGCGGAAGGGGCCGGCAGGAGGAAACGAAGCCTGGGCCTTTCAGGTGAGTTTTCCCGAGCCAGAAGCTGCTGACTTCACAGTACATTTGGCAACAATGCCCACGTGGGAAGGAACACATTTGCTGAAGGACAGGAGTCAACATAGTCGCCTTCCACTAGTGCTTCACCCAGCCACAAACAGGGCTCCTTTTCATCCATAAAGGAATCGATTTTGATGGTAGCACTTATTGAACAAGTATAGATCTTCCCTCCCATCATGTTGGAATAACAAATGTCATTGTTGCTAAGTGCTGCCCAGTTGGTTTCAACTCAGCGACCCTGAATAGGGTTTCCGAGGAGCTGCTGGTGGGTTTGAACCGCCAACACACTAGGACTCCAAATACCTTATTAAACACTTGGTTGCCGTTGAGTGATTTTGAACTCATGAGGACCCCATGCTTTAAAACGCCATTGGGTTATCAGTGACGATACAGTCAGAAGTAGCTTGTCAAGTCCTTTTTTTCCCAAGGTGCCTCTAGGCGGATTCAAACAGTTCAGTTAGTAGTCGAGCACTGAACTGAGCTACCCTTCAGAGCCAGCCCCACTGCCATTGAGTCGGTTCTGATTCATAGCAATTCTCTAGGACAAAGTAGCACTCCCTCGTAAGAGTTTCCATAAGAGAGTCCTTATGGTAAAGGAGCTCTGATAGCGTAGTGGTTATGAATTTGCGTGCGAACCGCAAGGTCAGCAGTTCAAAACTACCAGCTGTTCCGTGGGAGAAAGATGAGGCTTTCTGCTCCCATAAAGATTTGCAGCCTCAGAAATCCTGTACAGGGTCACTATGGGTCAGAACCGACTCCACGGCACATAACAACAACAGTCCTTATGGAAGCAGGTGTCCCATCCCCATCTTTTCCCACAGAGCAGCAGATAGATTTGAACCACCGAAGTATCAGCAGTGAATGATTAACCACTGTGTTACCAGGGCTCCTTAAATATCTCCCTGGATTCTTGAAAATAACAAATATCTATGGAAGTTGTCTTCCTGCCCCCCCCCCCCAGTGTTTAATGAGTTTCCTCATTTATTACAAATGCTAATGAATGTCACCTATGATGTAGCACTGCCTGGACCAGTCAGAAGATAAAATCTAACGAACAAAACATCAGTAATGATGTTTTCTAGAATATACATATGTTGTTGTTAGATGCTGTCCAGTTGTTTCCGAATCACAGTGACCCTATGCACAACAGAATGAAACACTGTCCGATCTTGCGCCATCCTCACAATTGCTATGTTTGACCCTATTGGTGTAGCAACTGTGTCAACCCATCTGATTGGGTGTCTTTCTCTTTGTTTGCTGGCCCTCTACTTTCCCAACATGATGTCCTTATTCAGAGACCCTAATTAACATGTCTAAAATACATGAGGTGAAGTTTTGCTATTCTTGCTTCTCAGGAGCATTCTGGCTGTACTTCTTCCAAGACCGATGTATTTGTTCTTCTGGGAGCCCATGGTACTTTCAATAGTCACTATATATAGTGATACACAGACGTTATGTTTCCCGTTGTCCGGTCCAGTGCTTGGCATTTAGAAGATTCACAATAATGAATGACCAGATTGATACCAAAATGAATAATAGAACTCTTGGATGGCCTTCCTTCCATCATAGGAGACTGGGGGCTGCTTCCTACAGCTGGGAAGGTGGGGGAGGTAAGGAACACATCCCTGCCAGCAATCTTGCTGCTTCTTGTGTGAACATAGAGTGTGGGAGAGAAACGAATCTTCTAGGGAACAGTGTGTTTGGTAGCTTTGCATTTTCTCCTTGGATTCAACTCTGATCTTGGTGTTAAGAAACATCGTTATTTTGGGCAGCTGGAGTTGTTTAAGGACTTCTAGTAGTTATGAATCAGGCTGCCAACCACAAGGTCAGCAGTTCGGAAACTACCAGCTGTTCCGCGGGAGAAAGATGAGGCTTTCAGCTCCCGTAAAGATTTACAGCCTCGGGAACAATATGCAGGGTCACTATGAGTCAGAACCGACTCCACGGCACCTCACCACCACCACCAGTGGTATAGTGACTAAGTACTTGGCTGTTAACCTAAAGGTCAGCAGTTTGAACCCACAGCTGATCCATGGGAAATGATGTGGCAGTCTGTTTCTGTTAAGGATTTACAGCATTGGAAACTCCATGGGAGCAGCTTTACTCTTGTCCTGTAGGATTTCTATGAGCTGAAATTGACTTGATGGTGATGGGGTTGCTTTTTGGTTGGAGTTGTTTAAAATGTAAACTTTAAATGTAAACTCCCCGTGTTTTATGATGCGACACACAAAAAAGACTTCTATTAGGACAATTAAGGATTAGTGGATCCTTTTTCCATGTCTACTTTTCTTCTTCTTAAAGTAGAAGGTATAGAATTTGGTGTTTTCTCCCTGGACTCCAGTTTTGGAAAAAAACAGCACTTGAAAAAGCTCACTGCAGGGCCTCAGTCTGTGTATGAAATTGAATGCTTGAGGGGAACAGTCTACCCCGTCCTTTAGAGTTGATGGAAAACAACACAGAAAACGGCTCTGGTCTCTGTGGTGTTTTCTGTCTTATGTCAGAAAACAGCATTTCCGTTCTGGCCTTTTGTAACCAAGCTGTGGTGTGGCTGACCAGTACTGAGGGCGGAGAGCTAGGGGCCTAGGAATGGAAAAGCAGCAGACCCTCTGTAGTTCTTCCTGTCACCTCCCAGTTGTTCTTTACAGCTGTGATGAAGTGCTCAGGTTTGGTGTGTTTTACTTGTTATTTTAGTCCCAGAAGAATAAAAAAGCAGAGACTATCGACTAACGGGTCCTACTAGTCACCTCTCAGTGGAAGTGTGGAGATGACACTGACAGAAAGTGAGGCATCCACAGGCATCATGTTGCTATTATATGGCCTGGGTATGAATACAAATATGCTACTTGATGTCCAAGTTTTGTCATGCTCTCAGCTCTAAGTCATGGTGACTCAGATCCCTGTAGAATGGGTTATAAACTTGTGACGTCATTATTTCCTGTATCTGTCACAGGTTTCATGTCTGTTTTCCCCACTGTGGTGGAGAGCTTCTTTGTGGCCTCTTAGCTTGTGTCCTTGAAGTGCAGTGTTGTCGTGGTGAAATGAAAACCGTAGGCTGTTTTAAGTGCAGGCGTTGGTGCAGCTTTTTCTCTCCTGCTCTGCTTTTAGAACTGCTGAAATCAGAGCTTGAGTAAAGCTAGGTGAAGCCTTGTAATGAGCCATGTCTGTGGATAAAACACACAGAACAGGGTAATGAATGAGACTTTGTTTATGCATCTGTCGTCTGGGTCCTTAATACGTTCAAGACCAGGGAAAGTGTCGGCAGAGTGTTTCCGTGTCACAAATGCTTGTGATGGTGGCATTCATTCAGTTTAGTTTAGTGCCAAATAGTATCAAAATGGTATCAAAGAAAATAAACACACACACACACAAAACATGATTGATTCCCCATAGACCAAATTTTCATGTACCAGAACTGAAATTCGTAAATTCTTCTCAATCTTGATATTTGTACTTCATTTTAACATTAAGGAGTCCTGGTGGTGCTGTGGGATCAGCATTGGACTGCTGACCACAAGGTTGGTGGTTCAAGCCTACCAGGTGCTCATTGGGAGAAAGATGAGGCTGTCTGCTGCTATAAAGATTTACAGTCTCATAAATTGCATAGAGTTGCTGAGTTGAAATCAACTCCATATTTTGTTTGAGTTGGTTTTTTGTTTTTTTGAGCTTTACATTCTATCCTAAGTGTTTTCCCACAGTCTCAGTGGCATAACACAATAATTTCCACATTAATTGTCTCAGTGAGTATGTGTGGGGGGAGGCAATGAGGGGAAACAGGTGGGAGAGGAAACTTGCCCTGTGGTCCTAAGCCTGATGGAAGGCTCTGTTGTGTTCACAACATGACTGCCAAAATTGTCCTAGGCATTAACATCAGCAGATGGAGAAAAAGTGTGGAGGATTATGGGAGGGTTTTTATGGGCTAAGCAGGAAAGCTGTGCTTATCACTTCTGTTCAGTCACATGGCTTCATAGGACTTCAGAAGAGCTTGGGAATAGTAGGCTAGCCTCGTGCACAGAAGTGATCAGACCTGGATTTGATGAACAATTAAGTAGTATCTGCCACTTCCATATTCATGACTTTCTTTGTAATCATTCCATAATAGACTATTCCTCTAGAATAGCATTATTTATATGTGTCGTTTCTCCTGTTTCGGAACAGCTAGTTTTCCAGCTTTTGCCATTTTGACATGTGTTTAATACCTGGCAATCTTTGTTTCCATTGAAGTATTTCCTAAAACAATAGCCCAGTATTCTGAGTCCTGGGTAAATGTTATGAAGTTTTTTTGTTTTTTTATGGTTTTACCAAATTGCATCCATAAGTAATATATTGTCATGGCTAGGCACCACTGAGTTGTTGTCAGCTGTATAGCGAAATGGGGCCTGGTACCATTGTCATAACTGGTGGCATGTTTGAGCCCATTGCTGCAGCTTCTGTATCAATCCATCTCATTGAGGGTCTCCTATTGAGGGTCTCCTCCAGATTTGCTGACTGTCTTCCCACCACTGTGATGGTCTTTCCTGGCTGATGTGTTGAAGGTAACAAAACCAAAGCCAGATCATCTTTGCTTCTAAGGAGCATTCTGCTTGAATTTTTCGCCACTTCTGCTTTTTTGGTTTTGTTTTATTCTGGCAGTCCATGGGACATATTCAGAATTTTTGGCACCACAGTTCAAATGCATCAATTCTTCTTTGGTCTGTCTTTGTCATTGCCCTGCCTTCACATGCATATGCAGCCATTGACAAGACCAAGGCCTGGATCAGAAGCACCTTAGTCCTCAAAGTGACAGTTATACTTTTTCAGATTGCCTAAAGAGGTCTTTTGCATCCGATTGGCCCAATGCAGCTTGATACTTTAACTGCTGCTTCCATGTTATTGTTGATTTGAAGTACCATCTAGTCAGTTCTGACTCATAGTGACTCTGTATAGGGTTTCTGAGGGGCAACTGGTGGGTTCAAACTGCCAACCTAGTGGTCTGACGTTCAGTGCTGATCAAACAGTACCACACCATAGACATTGCTTATTGATCCAAATAGAATGAAATCCTTGACAAAGTCAATTTCTTCTTCATTTATCATGATGTTGTTTATTGGTACAGTTGTACAGATAATTGCTCTCTAAAATGCTTCAGAAATACTCCTTGAATTCTGTGAAGGAGTAAGAAAGTATGTAGATGGTTGATTAAGCTTTCAGATGTTTTTGGAACAATGGTCCACCCCTAAAAGCAACAGCCAAAGCACTGAGTAACAGTGGGATTCAAGATTTTAGTTTTCAGAGAAAGGAAACTGTCTAAGAACAAGGAATATATTTTTTTCAAGAACAAGGAATATTTTTTTCTAGATCTAGAGCTATCAGGCTCTCTATTTCTTTTCCTCTAACATATGAGGAAGTTTTGTGGAAAAGAATATCAGGTGACTTTCTGAAAAGATCACTGGGATAGAAGCTAGAACATCTTCAGTGTCAAGTGAAGTCATTCTATTGCTCTGGGTTTCTCCTTTGAAACAGGGATATTGGACTAGACCAATATGTTTAGGCACTTTCTGAATTGAAAATTGCATGGTGCTAAGAGTCTTGCGTTTGAGTTATGGTGTTGGAGGAGAATATTGAAAGTGCCATGGGCTGCCAAAACAACCAATAGATCCAGTTTGGAAGAAGTGCAGCCTGAATGCTCCCTGGAAGCCAAGATGGCCAAACTTGTCTCTCATACTTTGGACATATTGTCAGGAAGGACCAGTCGCTGGAGAAGGATATCATGTTTGGTAAGGTGGATGGTCAGAGAAAAAGAGGAAGACCCCCAGCGAGATGGATTGGCCAAGTGACAGCATCGATGGACTC
Source organism: Chrysochloris asiatica (assembly GCF_000296735.1). NCBI lineage: Eukaryota > Metazoa > Chordata > Mammalia > Afrosoricida > Chrysochloridae > Chrysochloris > Chrysochloris asiatica. The sequence continues at coordinate 18,236,397 of NW_006408525.1, forward strand.
AAGTGTGGCAACAGTAGTGAGGTTGGCCCAGGATCGGGCAGTGTTTCGTTCTGCTGTGCATAAGGTCGCTATGGGTTGGTAACAACTCGATTGCACCTAACAACAACAACAATAAGAGTCTTTCGGTAGTTCAAGCTCACTAGCCACTCCTTGGAAATCCTATACAGGGTTGCTGTGAGTCAGAAATGCCTCTACAGCACTTAACAACAACTGCAACAAGAGTCTTTTACCAAAAAATACCCAACTTTGCAGCTGATGTTATACTTTTTTGATTTTTGAAATATTGACGCAGTAAGATTGAACTACAAGAAGGCCTTTCCGGATGGTGAGTGAATGGAAAAGTACTTTCTCAGGGATCAAGTATAAAATAAGGTATTATGAGAGGACACCTCAAACTCTATATGTAGAATGATAACCTTGCAGCTCTGCAGTGCGACCATGGAAAGTGTTTAGAGGTCATCATTGACTGCTCTCTGGAAGCATTGATTGAACACCTTGTTGCCCATACTGATGTTCTTAGCTGCCATGTGTCAGCCCCCAGCTCCTAGTCACCCCAAGCACAGTGGCAGGAAATGCTGCCTGCTCCTGTGCCATCCACATGAATGGTCGCAGATCAGACCTGTAGGGTTTTATGAACTGATTTGTAGAAATAGATCAACCATCCTTTCTCTCTAGTCTGGTTTAGTCTGGGAGCTATTCTGACAGTTAGCATCAGAGCGGCACACAAGCCTCCTGTCAGTGGATACTGGCTATGCAAGAGATGTGTTGGGTGGAAATTGAATTCAGGTCTCTTGCACAGGAGGTGAGAACTCTACCACTGAACACCAATGTTCCATGGTGCCCATGTTGTTGTTGGGTGCCATCAAGGTGATTCCGACTTACCGAGACCTTATGCACAGAAGAATGAGACTCGGACCAGTCCTGTGCCAACCACATAATCATTGCTACACTTGAGCCCGTTGTTGCTGCCCCTGTGCCAATCCATCTCACTGGGGGTTCCCCTCATTTTACTGACACTCCACTTTACCAAACTGTATGTCCTTCTCCAGGGACTGGTTCCTGCTGATAATACGTCCGAAGTATGAAAACACAAAGTCTGGCCATCTTGGCTTTTAAGAAGCACTCTGGCTACACTTCTTCCAACTCAGATTTGGTTGTTCTTCTGGCAGTCCATGGCAATTTTAATATTCTCCTTCAACACCATAACTCAGATACATCAATTTTCCTATCAATAAGGTCTTCCTTATTCTTTGTCCAACTTTTACATGCATATAAAGCTATTGAAAATACCATGATTTTGGTCAGGCGCACCTTAGTCCTCAAACTGACCTCTTTGCTCTTGAATACTTTAAAGAGGCCTTGTGCAACAGATTTGCCTAATGCCATATGTTGTTTGATTTCTTGACTGCTGCTTGACTGTTGATGGTGGATCCAAGCAAAATGAAGTCTTTGACAACTTCAGTCTTTTTTCTATTATTTATTTATTGGTCCAGTGGTGAGGATTTTTGTTACATTGAGGTAGAAGTCATACTTAAGGCTGTGGTCTTTGATCTTCATCAGTAAATACTATAAGTCCTCTTTATTTTCATGAAGCAAGGTTGTATCATCTGCATATTGCATGTTGTTAATGAGTCTTCTTCCAATCCTGAGACCACATTCTTCTTCATGTAATCCAGCTTCTCAGATTATTTACTTAGCATAAAGATTGAGTATGTATGGTGAAAGAATACAACCCTGGTGCACACCTTTCCAGATTTTAAACCATTCAGTGTCTCCTTGTTCTGTTTGAATGACTGCCTCTTGGTCTATGTACAGGTTCCTCCTGAGCACAATTACGCATTCTGAAGTACTCATTCCCCACAATGTTGTCCCTAGCTTGTCATAATTCACACAGTCAAAAGCCTTTGCATAGCCAATAAAGTGCAGGTAAACATCTTTATGGTATTCTCTGCTTTCAGCCAAGATTCATTTGAGATAAGCAATGATATCCTTCCTCATCTGAATCCGGCTTGAACCTCTGGCAGTTTCCTAACAATGCACTGTTACAGCTGTTTTTGAATGATCTTTAGCAAAATGTTATGATACTGTCCAATGATTTCTGCAATCCATCGGGTCACTTGTCTTTCAGATGGGCATAAATATGGATCTCTTCCTATCAGTTGGCATAGATGTTTGAGTTCCTCCATTGCTGCATCAGTTTTTTTGAATATTTCAGTTTGTATTCCATCAGTTCTCAGAGTCTTGCTTTTTGCCCCTGCCTTCAGTGTACATTGGACTTCTTCCTTCAGCACCAATGACTCTTGATCATATACTACCTTTTGAAATGGTAGAACATCAACCTTTTTTTTTTTATTTATTTTTTTTTAGTATAGTGACTCTGAGTAATCCTTACATCTTCTTCTTCTTTTTTTTAATGTTTTATTGTGAATTATGTGATAGTTTACATGGGAGAACATTAGTTTTACATTCATTCTATTGTATATCGTTTCATTACCATGGTTACAATCCCCTCCATGCATCATCAACCAACCAAAGGGTATACACTACAAGCCTGCACCCCGGTTGTCAGCACACAGCCCCTCTCCCTCTCTGGGTCTAAAGTCTCCAGCTGCTCCATCTCTCCACGTCATCATCTCTGCTTCCATGTCAGGCATCACCGCTTCTCTGGGTAGGGTCCTGCTCTCCGCTCTTCTCCATTGATGGTCCCAGGGACCTCCACTCCTAGACTGAAATGTTAATCACTCCCCTCCTTGCTATAAAACATCTACTTTTACATTTCTAACCCTCACAATCAGTCCTGATAACAGTTATTCACTATTGTATCATTTCATCAGCCCCGCCCAGACAGATTGGATACTACTCACTGGAGATTCTACCTTCCCCCATACCCTCTGGATCTAGGTTCCCTCTTGAAAGCTTGTAAGCCAGTCACTTCTAGCCTTTGTAAACCTCCCCCATCCCCATTTTGGGTAGCCAATGTCCAAGTTGCCCATCCCTGTCTACTCTGTGCTTACATCTTCTTTTGATGCTTTCTGTATCATTCAATATTTTGCCCAAAGAATCCTTCAGGATTTCAAGCTCAAAGCTTGCATCTTTTCTTCAGTTCTTCCAGTTTGAGAAATGCTGAATATATTCTTCCCTTTTGGGTTTCTAACTCCAGGTCTTCACATATTTTATTATAATATTTGACTTTGTCTTCTTGAGCTGCCTTTGAAATTTTCTGTTTAGCTCTTTTAAATGATCATGTCTTCCATTTGCTTTAGTATCTCTATGCTGGAGAGCAAGTTTCATCAGAGTCTTTGCTGACATTCATTTTGGTCTTTTCCTTCTTTCTTGTCTTCTTAATGCCCTTTTGCTTTCTTCCTGTAGGATGTTGTTGATGTTATCCCACAACTCTTCTGGTTTTCGGTCTTTAGTGTCTAATGCCTGAAATCTGTTCTTAAATGATCTCTAAATTAAGGTGGAATATATTCAAGGTTATATTTTGGCTCTCAGGGACTTCTGTTAATTTTCTTCAGCTTCAGACTGAACCTGCATATGAGCCATTGATGATCAGCCCCTGGCAGACTTTGGGATGTTATTTAACATCTCTTGAGTCTTAGTATCCTCTTGCAAAATGTTGGAAATAATAACATCTATTATTTGCATTGGAGTCTTGGTGTGGCACTATAGGATAAACATGGGACTGCTAACCACAAGGTCAATGGTTCAAATCCACCAGTTTCTCCTTGGAAACCCTTTATGGAGTAATTATGAGTTAAAGGTAACTCAGCAGCACTTAGCAACCATTACAGCATCTTGGAGTTGCATTGGTTTTGTTTTGGGGCTTTATCTTAGAGTTAAGGGAGGTTGAAATAAATTGTTTTAGAAAATGCTGGTGCAGTAGTTAAGCACTTGGCTGCTAATCAGTGTGTTGGTAGTTCGAATTTACCAACTTCTCTGTAGGAGAAAGATGTGGCAGTCCACTACTGTGAAGATCTACAACCTTGGAAAGCCTACAGGACATTCTGCTCTGCCCTGGAGAATTTCTGTGAGTTGGAATCAACTCAATGGCAGGGGTTAGGTTTTAGATTGGATCAGAATGCTTATCATCTAGATTGCATTGGATGGTGGGTTTTGCTATTGTTTGCAAAAAGAACAAGAGGAATGTTGGATAAAATTAGGAATAAATTTGACAATATCATGTAAAATATGGGGATTAAGTGAGCCAATGCATGTGAAAGGATTTAGCACAATTTGTGCACGTAGTCCATAATCAGTTGAGATTGGTTGAACTTGAGTCACCAAAAGAAACTAGGCTGTTTGGGATTTTTACAGGTAATAAGAAGGAAGGCAATTGTGTCTTTTCAGAAAATGATCTTCGGAAGCAATGTACCGTGTCTGGCTGAAACTTTCTCTGAATCTATTTTGTTTGAAAATCCTTAATGCCATGTATTTGCATATTTACAACTGGAGACTAGACTTGTCAAAGCCTGTTTTATATATGTATGTATGTATGTATGTATGTATGTATATATGTATGTTCGAGTCCTGATGTGGCTCTGTGGGCTAATGTGTCAGATTGCAAAGGTGTTTGAACTGCAAAGTTGGTGGTTCAAGCTTACCAGCTGTGCCTTGGAAACCCTGTACAGGGTCACTATGGGTCGGAAACTATTCAGTGACACATAG
>NW_006408525.1:18241245-18245614 GCF_000296735.1 Chrysochloris asiatica
TGTGTGTGGAGAGAGAGAGAGAGCCAACCTTGGTGGGGGGGGCACTGTAGAATAATCACTTTTTGGTCAAAAAGCTAGTTGTTGTTGTTAAGTGCCATCAAGTTGGTTACGTGAGATAAATATATACCTTGTGTGCATTAAAATAAGATGGCAGCTAACAATAACATATATGTTGTTGTTAAGTGCCATCGAGTCGAGTCAGTTCCTACAGTGCTACACAGGGACTCCATATATATATGTGTGTGTGTATGGTGTCCTGGTGTTGTACTATAGGATAAGCACTGGACTGTTCATCACACGTTCACTGGTTTGAACTCACGAGCCACTCCTTGAAAATCCTATCCAGGTCGGTTCCTATTCATAGTGACCCAGCATAGGGTTTCAGAGGAGAGGCTGGTGGGCTTCAACTTGTAGTTTGAAGTCCAGTGCTGATTCATTTTTAATTTTAAAAAGCAGTTGAAAAACCAGTTGTCATCGAGTCGATTTTGACTCATGGCAGCCCCATATGTGTCAGAGTAGAACTGTCCTCCCCAGTGTTTCCAGTGCTTGGTCTGTTTGGGTACTGGGTCACCAGGCCTCTTTCTTCTGAGGTGCCGTTGGGTGGACCTGAACTCCTAACCTTGCAGTCAGTAGCTGAGTGCTTTAGCTGTTTGAACCTCCAGGGGACTATAATGTGGGCCTTTGGTTTTATGTAATCCCATGAATATTCATCCTTTACATAACAACCTGTAGCATAAACAACCCTGACTCAGGAATTTGTTTATTATTTGTTTGTTTTGCTGTATGATACTTTAGCAAATGTTGGGTCATAGACCAGAGCTTATAAAAATGAAGTATTTCAATACAGTGTATTTATGATAAAAAAAAACAAACAAACATAAAAATGCTTATTCTATAATTTCTAATAGTGTGAGGTGACTTGTTTTTTACTAGCATATGCTTACTCTTTTCTCTGATTGTCCATCTCTCCAGCTGCCCCTAGCACTAATTTGTGCACATGGTAACCTGAACCATGTTTTTCAGCTCTTTTGCCTCATGATAAGACAGTCTTAATATATGTCTCTTAGTCACGTGTGGGAATGATGTTTTAAATGATAATTTAATGCTGGGCTGTTCTGGAATTGCGACATGGTGCCTTTTCAAATATATCTGATTTGTGAATTTCAGGAAAGGGCATAAAAGGAACACCCACAAGAAACAGGACAGATGGTAAATGCCACATAGATGCCAAGTAAGGACAAGCAACCTGGGACCTGAGTCAGTTGGTCTCCAGGGAACTGCTTAGGGGCTTTGCTGCTCAGTGTTTGGTTTCTTTGTGGGATCTCTCTTGTCATGTTAGAGGCAGCTGGGTTACAATTGAGAATGCAGAAGTTAATGGTCTGTTGTGACGAATCCACTAAATCCCCACTCCTGTTCCTGTGAAATTGATTCAACTAAGAGATGCAGAAGATAGACCAACACCAGCAAGTTTGATATTAGATCCCAATGAATTAATGAGACCAGTAGGTGTGGCACTGTGGGTTAATGCGCCAGACTGAAAAGCTGTTTGAACTGCAAGGTGGGCGGTTCAAGCTTATCAGCTTTTCCTCAGAAACTCTATAAAGGGTCGCAATGGGTCAGAACTGACTCAACGACGCTTAACAACAATAGCTTTAAATACATGTCATGGCGAATCATGGAACCGTCATGAACAGTCAGGGTTTTCTAGAGAAACACAATACATGTGTGTGCATATATATATGTATGTATGTATGTATGTGTTTGTATGTATTTGTATTGATATGTATGAGTGTATGTATATGCATGTATGTCTGAATGCATGCATGTGTGTGTATTATCCCTTACCACCAAGGTTCCTTCTAAACATACTTTGTATATGAGGGGGCTTCAGAAAGTTCATAGAAAAATTCTAATATCTTTCAATTCCATTTTTCCATGAACTTTTTAAAGCCTCCTTGTACACAGGCATTTATATATAAATGGTTTATTTGTGTTAAGGAGTTAACTTACACAACATGGGTGCAGATGAGTCCAAAATGTGTAGGTCAGGCAATAGGTGGAGACAACTATAGTCTGTGTCCTAAAATTTGTAGGTCAGGTGACAAGATGAGTGAGGAGCGGAGGGGTTCTGTCAAGATGTCTGTCTATAATCTGGAGGCAAAATGTACCCTTGGGAAAACTCCGTTTTTGCTCTTAAGGCCTTCAACTGGTTGGATGGGATCCACCGACATTTTGGAGGCTAATCTGCTTTACTGAAGGCCAGCTGATTTAATCACATACAACTTCTTTATAACAACCTCTAGACTAGTGTGTGATTAAACAACTGGGTACCATAAGCAAGTCACAATGACGCACAAGTCAACCATCAAAGTCATCTTTTGTATTTGGGTTTAAAATTAAAAAAAAAAAAAAAAAATTGCTTATTAGATCCCAATGTATTGTTTCATAACTTATTTTTTTTTTGAGAAACTTTTAAAAAAACTTATTTGAAAATACATAATTACTTTAAAAATTTATAATACCAATACAAGCCATTTTAAGTAATTTAGAAAAGAAAAAGGGAAACAGATTACCAGTGAACAACTTGCCCATTGCACAGTTTTTGTTAATATTCTGGTTGATTTTCCTTCTAGGTTTTTATTTTTAAGCACTTTTGCAATGCAGTTTGAAACCACCAGCTGTTCCTCAGGAGAAAGATGAGGCTTTCTGCTCCCATAAAGATTTACAACCTTTGAAACCCTGTACAGGGTCACTATGAGTCGGAACCAACTCCACAGCACATTACCACCACCACCACCACCACCCCTAGATTTTGGATTGAAAAGTTATGTGAAATAAATATATGCCCTGCATGTATTAAAGCAGGATGTACCTAAAACAGGAAAAAAAAAAAAAAATCAATGTGAAAATAATAAGTAGATATGGATAGATATGGCGCTTGATGAAAATCACAATTTTTTGCCAAATCTGTGCATGTCATTTGGGCAAAATTTGCTCAAAATTAAAAAAATTAATTATGGAGCCTGTGTAATTGAAAAAAAATGTAGTAGAAAGAAAAAGATGAGAAATCTAATTATTGTCGTGGGTTTTGAGCAGGAAAAACACTGGGAGACATAATTTAGGAATGAAGTTTTTGTGTTTGATTTACTTCCATTTGACTGTTTAAGAAGAAAAAAACCGCTGTTTTATTGCATTGAGAAGCCAGCTAGCAGTGATTAAGAACATGGGGAAGATGAAGTTTAAACGTGTTCTCTGCTTCTTACAAGCTGTAGAGTCTTGGCTGAGTTAATTCTATGAGTATTCGTTTTTTAATCTCTAATATGGAGATAAAATAACTCCGGCAGTATTTTTTAAATGAGGTAAATGACATAAGGAAGTAAGGCATTTAGTTATTATCTGACCAATAAATGAGGACCTTTAGTTGGGTTAAGAAGCCAGGGTAACATAGAGAGTTACACGTTGGGCTGCTAACTACAAGGCCAACAGTTAGAATCACCATCTGCTCCAAGAAGAGAAAGAGACTGCTTTCTGCTCCCTTCAACATTTCCAGTCTCAGAAATCCTGGGCAGGTTCTTAGTGAGTCTGAACTGGCTGGATGGCATACAGCCACAGCAGGCTTTGTTTCTAATGGATATGATACAGCCAGTCACGCTGTCTTTACAAAGGAGATTTCTCTGAGTTGCCTGCTTTGTACTGTGGTTGCTGTTAGGGGCTGAGAACTCAATTCTGACTCACAGTGACCCTGTGTTTAACAGTATGAAATGTTGTCCAGTCCTGCACAATCCTCACAACAGAAGGTATGTGTGAGCCTACTGTTTCAACCTTGCTTGTTGAGGGGCTTCCTCTTTTAGGATGATGACCCTTTACTTTGTACTAGAAGCCCAGAAACCTTCAATACCTCCTATGGACTACAAAAAATGTTTGAACTCTTGAAAATGAGGTTTAAATACCTTCCACACTATGCTATAAACCAACCTTTTCAACCTTGCTCCAGTTTGCAAACTCACTCTAATGTGAACACACCCTGTGCATACTTACCTGTACCTTGCTCCAGCTGTGCTTCCCCCATCTAGCTTTCATCACCTGTATCATACCCATCTCAAACATTCACAGGAGAGCAGAGGGCTCCTTCCCATGAATGCAGTTGTAATGGGGCAGCCTCTTGGTCCTCTCTATTCACGCACCTGCTGGCTCTTAATTATGTATAGTACTACCCTTCCACCTACATTGTATGCAAAACTGCATGTAGTCAGGATTCCTCTGTCTTAGTGTTCCATCCCCTGCCCACCTCTAGCACACCCAGGTAGGGTATTTTGTTTGTTTAATTTTTAAAGAAGTTTTTATTGTGAATTGAGTGAAAGTTTACAGG
>NW_006408525.1:18249509-18259270 GCF_000296735.1 Chrysochloris asiatica
TTTCAAGATGTCACTGTTGGTCATTATGATGTAACTCAGGATTTAATTTTCGGCCTATTTCCTTTTTAGTCTGCCCGTCCTGCTCCACAACCCCTGTTCAGGCCTTTTTCCTAGTGATAAACAGTTCAGGGCCTGCTGTGGCCGTTTTGCGCTGCCGTTTGGTTTTAAGTGGAAACTGTCTCTTTACATTTCGAGACCTGGGTGCCTGTATAATAGAACCCTCCAGAGGTGGGTGTGGGGTGTCCACTTGCTCAGACACCCCCTCTAGTCACCTGAATGGAGGTTCACAGACAGCGAGAGACAAATGAACAGATCCAAAAGAAGGAGAATGTCCACTCCTTTATCTCCATGGTTCTGTCAGGTGTCCATGGCTGCTCTGATCCTTCTCCTGCTTGGTCTCTCCCAAGATGGCAGTTCCAGGAGCTGCTGAGTGTCTTCAATTAGAAAGCAATGGATTTCTTGCTTCTGCTACAAATTCCCCTAGCTGTAAGCCTTCCAACCTTCTACATATTCCTTTATATGTGGTTCATAGTTCTGGCACTGTCCCCTGAGCCTGCTTGGTCTGGTATTCTGTGTTGTTGCTGACGGAGCTTCTCACTGCCCTGCTACCCGAACTGCCATCTTGTTAGTTCTCCAGCCAAGTAGGATTTTACTCACCATTCTGTAAAAATCATTTTTTTCCTGCAGCCTTATGTATTATGCTTTATCTCCTGATGTAACTTTGAGTTCCTCTTCCTTCACTTACCTAGTCTCTCCTGAACATGCTACAACTCAGTTCAGGGCTCAGCAAACAATAGTCCAGGGCCAAATCTGGCCCACTGCCTGGTTTTGTAAATAAAAATTTTATTGGAATACAGCCCCGGTCATTCATTTTTGTATTGTCTATGGCTGCTTTTGCACCACCATGGAAGAGGCCAGAGTTGTCTGCTAAGGTTAAGATATTTGCTATCTGGTCCTTCACAGAAAATGTCTGCAACCCCTGACTCAGATGATTGATTTAAATGCTTCCAGCAGGTAGAAAAATAAAATAGATTCCTAGGTGATTCATTTTCTTCAATACATAGTTGGTTAAATTCTGGATGAAATAACCCAGAAAATTGAGGAACCACTGAACTATCTTGACTTTTGTGGACTCCTTGGCAATTTTCACCACCCCAGTGGGATTCCTTAGCAGTCACCACAGTTGGAAGAAACCAGTACTAGTTTGGGTTTATAAAGCTCCCTGTGCTTGAAGTAGCTCTGGCCCTGTCCAGACAAACATTCTGGAAGCAGCCACCTTCCTCTAATGGATGGTGTGTGCCGGGAATGGCTGCTTGGCAAGGAAGAAGGAGCAAGCTTTCTGGGGCTACTGTTCTGCTGCCAGCTCTTTGTAAAGAAATAAACCTCCTCTTTGGGGACTGTGAAGGTCAGACCACATTCACAAATGAGGCCCATCATCTAGAGAGACAAGCAGCTTTATAAGAAATCGGACCTTTGCTTCTGTGGATTGAGACAAGCTGGACATATAACCTGGGGTGGAGAATTGTCTCCCAAATTACAAGCAGAATGAGGCTTGCCAGGACTCTGATAGGTGGGAGGTGGCAATCCTCCGTGAACAGAGGGGACACTGAAGTCAAGCAGTAGCGACTTAAGACTGGCCACAGAGGGAGGTGGTTCTGGTAAGGACCAGCTCCCCTGTTCTTAGGAAGTTTGCACTGAGAAACCTCCACAGCAGATTTCACTATGCTGTTTGATAAAGGGTCATTCCAGCTCTAGAACACAAGCTGGTAAACCGTAGCCCATAGACTAAATCCAGCCCACTGCTAATCTGTATAAGGTTTGTTGTTAAGTGCCATCGAGTCAGTTTTGACTCATAAAGACCCATTGTAGGGTTAACGAGGAGCGGCTGGTGAGTTTGAACTGCCAATCTTGTGGTTCACATTGACTTTGCAGTCCTGCGCTTATCCTACAGCTCCACACCAGGACTCTAGGGTTTGTTGTTAGTGCTATCAAATCACCTCTGACTCATAGGGACCCAAAGTGTTAAAGAAGGAAACGTTGTCTAGTCCTGCACCACTCTCATAATTGTTGCTGTGTTTGGGCCAACTGTAGCTGCCAGTGTGTGAACCCATGTCGCTGGGAATCTTTCTCTTTAGTGCTGACCTTGTACGTTACCAAGCATGGCATCCTTCTCCAGGAATTGTCCCTCCTGATAACGCGTCCTAAATACATGAGATGAAGTCTCCCCATTGTCACGTCTAAGAAGCGTCCTGGCTGTTCTTCCGCTAAGACAGATCTCTTCACTCTTCTGGCAGTCCATAGTATATTTAATATCCTCATGGATACCATAATTCAAATATGTCAATTCTTCTTTGGTTTTCCTATTTTTATAAGGTTTAGGAGCTAAGAATGATTTTTTACCTTTTTCAATGGTTAAAAAAAAAAAATCAGAGGCAGAAGAATGTTTCATGATGTGAACATTTTATGAAATACAAATTTCCATGCACAAATAAAACTTTATTGGAACACTGCCCTTATCTAGTATATGTGACTGGCTCCTTTAACATTATAATGGTAGAGTTGAGGAATTCTGACAGACCATAGGGCCGGCAAAGCATGGAATAGTTACTCTCTGACCCTGTACAAAAAAAGTTTGCCAACTCCTACTCTACAGTATGAGTAATATAATCATTAAAAGTAGCAAGTGTATTGTAATACAAGACACATACAATAAAATGCACCCATTTTAAGGGTATGATTGGTGAGTTTTAAAAAAACAAACAGACAGCAAAACAAAAACCACAGGTATTTATCCATCACCATTATCAGGAGCTCTGGTAGCGTAGTGGTTACGAATCGGGCTGCGAACCTTAAGGTCAGCGGTTCGAAACTACCAGCCGCTCCGCAGGAGAAAGATGAGGCTTTCTACTCCCGTAAAGATTTACACCCTCGGAAACCCTGTACAGGGTCGCTATGGGTCGGAACCGACTCGATGGCACTTAACAACAACAACAATTATCAGGATATAGAGTATTTCCATCATCCCCAAATTTCCTAATGCTCCTTTGCGGTCAGTCCTCCCATCTTTGGCTGTAGATAGCTGTGGATCTGATTCTCATCCGTGGCTGTTAGTTGCTGTTGAGTTGGATCTGACTTATGGCAACAGAAGAAAATGTTGCTCAGTCCTGCTCTGTATTCATGTTGTTGGCACGTTTGTGTCCATAGTAGCAGCTCTAACATATTTGTTCTGGGGTATTTCAGGTCACTTTTAGCTGTGTGAAGGGGGAGAGGGTGTGAAGGTGTATGAATACCACAAGACATTGTTTTTTGTGTTTTGTTTTTTTTTTTCCTTTTCATTTGATAATTCCTTGATTCACTGCAAACACCCCCTCCAAACCACTACTTAAAGTTTTCACACCATTACTTGCTAATAGGCATTGTGCAAAGATCTCACCAAGAATTATCTCATTGAATCTTTTAACTCTTTGAGGGAATTAGTACCCATTTCCTGTTTCATTGAAAGATAGAGAAGACACCCCATTATTGTGCTGAAGGGCACATAGATGATAAGATATAAACCAAGATTTGAACTCTCATCTGCCTGAACCCAGAACTTGATTTCAAGCACCTTACTGCACGCATGCTCAGTCTTCACTGCAACCCTGCTTGTGTGTTGTTGTTGTTGTTGTTAAGTGCAATTGAGTTGACTCCTGCTTGTGTGTGTGGAGGTAATATATTATTACCATTTTACAGAAGAAGAATGCTCAGAGAGATTAACTGACTAGTCCAAGTCACCTAGCTACTAGCTGCTAGAGTCCAGGTTTGATCCAAGTTCTAAACTGCAGACCGAATCACAGAAGATATGTGCGGAAAATGATGAAATGCCACCCTGCTCCTACAAATGATGGACTAAGACAGGGTGAATCGGGGCCATGGGCGAGCGATCCCTGGGTAATGCAGACATGTGCGTAGCAGTGGGTGAAAAGCAGTCTTTAGCCAGAGAGACCTTTGCTTTCTAAACTAATGGATATCCCGACTATTTAATTTAATGTAAACAACTAATGGTTGTAAAGTGCTTTGCAAAACACAGAGGAGTGCTGACCAGCATCAATAATCAAAATATTTTATTCTTTCTCTTCACAAACAGCATTATATCAGCTTTGGTCTATTTGGATTTAAAAGAAGGTGACAATTAACATCTGAGAGGAGAGCCATGTGGGGTCTTCTCTTTGTCTCCTCACTCCCAAATATATTATAAAGGATGATATGGTTTAGCAACCCCTGGTTTCAGTTTGTCATCCTATGGTGTCTTGTGTGCTGCTCGGGAGTCCTGGTGTGGTGCTGTAGGATAAGCACTGGAATGCAAACCAAAAGGTTGATAGGTCAAACCCACCAGCCATTCATCAGAAACCCTATACAGGATCACTATGAGTCAGAAGCAACTCAACAGCACTTAATAACAATTGAGTTAGAGTTATGCTAGTAATATTTCAAATACCAGCAGTATCAGCAATGGTGGACAGGTTTCAGGAGCGCTTCCAGATTAAGACAGACTAGCAAGAAAGGCCTGGTAATCTACTCCTCAAAATTAGGCAACAAAAGCTCTATGTAGTACACTAGAATATTGCCTTCTGTCTAGGTTGGAAGTCACTCAAAATGCATACCCACTATTGTTGAGTTCAAGGAGCTCTGGTAGCGTAGTTAGTGGTTACGAGTTGGGCTGCTAATCTCAAGGTCAGCAGTTCAAAACTACCAGCCATTTCATGGGAGAAAGATGAGGCTTTCTGCTCCCATAAATATTTGTAGCCTTGGAAACCCTATACAGGGTCACTGTGAGTCAGAACTGACTCCACAGCACACTACCACCACCACCACCGTTGAGTCGAATCCCACCCTTAAGGATAGAGTAGAAATACCCCAAAGGATTTCCAAGGCTGTACATCTTTACAGAAACAGACTGCCTCATCTTTCTTGTGTGAAGCCCCTGGGGGATTTGAAACTTCAACCTTTTGATGAGTTTACCCCACTGTACCGCCAGGGCTCCTTCAAAGAATGTTGTTGTTGTGTGCTGTCGAGCGGTGGTGGTTGTGTGCCATGGAGTCAGTTCTGACTCACAGTGACCCTATATAGGGTTTCCAAGTCTATAAATCTTTAGAGGAGCAGAAAGCCTCATCTTTATCCCATGGAATGGCTGGTAGTTTCGAACTGCTGATCCTGAGTAGGTTCCATGTAGAAGGTTTCCATGGTTGCAGATCTCTTCAGGAGCAGAAAGCCTCGTCTTTCTCCTGCAGAACAGCTAGTACACTTGAATTGCTGACCTTGTGTTTCAACTTCCAATGCTTATTCTACTGAGCCACCATGCTTTCCTCAAAACATATGGTAACTGCAAAACTGTACTCAAGCATAGCAGTTATTATGAAAATCATGGAGGCGCTAAAGGACTGGACAGCATTTGGTTATGGTGTCCATACACTGCCATGCGTTGGAGGTGACTCGATGGCAGATTATTTGCCTATTTATATATCTATTCATCTGTCTGTCTACTTTGAATGGCTGCACTGCATTCCCCAGCCTTTTTTACTGTTTGCCAGCAAATATTGCTGGTGGTTAAAGTGTAGTGGTTATGAATCGGGCTGCTAACCTCCAGGTCATCAGTTCGAAATTACCAGCTGTTCAGCAGGAGAAAGATGAGGCTTTCTGCTCCTGTAAAGATTTACAACCTCAGAAAACCTGTACTAGGTTGCTATGAGTCAGAACCGACTCCATGGCACATAACAAACAACAGCAACTGTTTTCTAGAAGCCCTCTATTGGTCTTTCTGGCCCTTCTTTCAACCCAAGGCAGGAGCCTCCATCCATTAGGACAAATAACAAAACCCCTTCTAGGCTAGTGTAAGCTGGAAATGAATTCATTAAAGCATTTGAAGTGCTCATGGAATCTCAGGATGAGCCAAAAGTTGGAGTCGGAAGCTGCACTCATAAGAATACCCTGTGAGATTATTCTAGAAAAGACCCCTGTTCCTGCTGTTGCTTAGCAGAGAGAGCCAGATCTCATCACTGATGGACAGTGGACATTGTCTCCAACCTAACCAAAATTGGATTCCTACATCAAACCCTCTTCTCTTATTGGCTTAAGAACTGATGTCTAAGGCATCTAGTGGGCCACTTTCATTAAGATGTCTGTGTATGGAGACTGCATAAGCCAAGTTCAGGATTCTACCGGTGGTATTGAATGTAGTGAGCAGGAAATGCTCCACACATGATGGGGTAGGCTGAATAGTGGTCCACCAAAGATGTCCATGGAGTCCTGGTGTGGTGCTGTAGGATAAGCACTCCACCACAAGGTCAATTTGAACCATAAGGTCAGTGATTCAAACTCACCAGCTGCTCCTCAGAAACCCTATACAGGGTCACTATGAGTTGGGACCAACTCAACAGCACTTAACAACAACAGCAAAGATGTCCATGTCCTTGTTCCCCAAACCTGGGAATATCTTACTTTTTATAATAAAGGAATGCACAATGCCTATTAGCAAGTAATGGTGTGAAAAGTTAAGTAGTGGTTTGGAGGGGGTGTTTGAAGTGTATCAAGGAATTATCAAATGAAAAGGATGAAGTGGCTGGGGACTCTAGACTCAAGAGAGGGAGAGGGCCTGTGTGCTAATGACCAGGGGGCAGGCTTGCAGGGTGACCCTTTGGTTGGTTGATGATGCATGGAGGGGATTGTAATCATGGCAATGAAATGATATATGATAGGGTGAATGTAAAGCTAATGTTCTCCCATGTAAACTGTCACATAATTCACAACAAAACATTAAAACAAAAGAAGAAGATGGAAGTAACACACGGAGTCACTGTACCAAAAGGATATAGTTGATATTCAACCGTTTCAAGAGGTAGCACATGATCAAGAGCCAATGATACTGAAGGAGGAAGTCCAAGGTGCATTGAAGGAATTGGCAAAGAACAAGGTACCAGGAATTGATGGAATAAAATTTGAAATCTTTCAAGTGAAGAAGACTTAAAATATTTACTGATGAAGATCAAAGAGCACAGTCTTCGGTATGGATTATATCAATGTAAAAATAACAAAAATCCTTACTGGACCAATAAACAACATTCTTATCAACAGAGAAAAGATAGAAGTTGTCAAGGACTTCATTCTTCTTGGATCAACTATCAACACTCACTGAAGCAGCAGTCAAGAAATCAAAGGACTATTGCATTAGAAAACCTGCTGCACAAGACCTTTTTAAAGTGTTGAAGAGCAAAGATGTCAGCTTGAGGACTAAGGTGAGCCTGACCCAAGCCATGGTATTTTCACTAACCTCATATGCATGAGAAAGCTAGACAGTGAATAAGGAAGACCATAGAAAACTTCATGCTTTTGAGTTATGGTGTTGGAGGAGAATATTGAAAGTGCCATGGGCGCTGCCAAAAGAACCAACAGATCTGTGTTGGAAGAAGTGCAGCCAGATGCTCCTTGGAGGCCAAGACGGCCAAACTTCGTCTCTCATATTTCAGACATATTGTCAGGAGGGACCAATTGCTGGAGAAAGATATCACATTTGGTAAAGTGGAGGGTCAGATAAAAAGAGGAAGACCCCTAGTAAGATGGAGTGGCAAAGTGGCAGCATCAGTGGACTCAAGCATGGCAACAACTGTGAGGTTGGCCCAGGATCGGGCAGTGTTTCGTTCTGCTGTGCATAAGGTTGCTATGAGTCAGTACTGACTCGATGGCTCCTAACAACGACAACAACAACAACAACAATAGAGTTTCTGGGAGTCCTGGTGAGGCACTGTGGTTTAATGCGCCAGACTGCAAATCCATTTGAACTGCAAGGTCGGAGGTTCAAGCCCACTAACTGCTCCTCGGAAACCCTATACAGGGTCACTATAGGTCCGAATTGACTAGACAGCACTTAAGAACAAATAGAACTTGTAAGACTATAAATCTCTGTGGGAGCAGACAGCCTCATCCTTCTCCTGCTGAGCAACCGATGCAGTTGGACCTTACATTAGCAGCCCAAAGCTTAACCCTCAGCACCACTAAATATGTTAGCTCATCTCAAGTTCAAGACAGCCCTGAAAGGGAAATAATATAAACACTCTTTAATAGATGAGGAAACTGAAGAGAGTAAGTGGCAGAGATGGGATTTATGTCGAGGCAATTTGACTTAGTAACTTGGTTGGGCATGACATTATCCATACATTTTCCAACTTTCTTGTTAGAGGCAAAAATCCCCCCACCAACACCAACACCCACACACCCTCCTACATTTCCTTGGAAACTATGGTCTAGTCCATAACTCTCCTTTTTCTGAAAAGGTGATTGAGGCCCAATAGAAATAAAATCTTCGGTTCAAAGTTGCTTTACTAGCTTGTGTAGCTCTGTTGTGGATCTGAACCCAGTTCAATTT
This sequence comes from Chrysochloris asiatica, assembly GCF_000296735.1. NCBI lineage: Eukaryota > Metazoa > Chordata > Mammalia > Afrosoricida > Chrysochloridae > Chrysochloris > Chrysochloris asiatica. The sequence goes on from NW_006408525.1 coordinate 18,257,908, forward strand.
TGTCTCCTAAGTCTCATGAAAGAGTTAGGAACTTCACATTTGGATGGATGGATGGATGGATGGACAGATGAGCAGACAGATGGGCAAATGAACGGACTAACAAACTAGGCTGTGTTAATAGGAAACCGTGAATGGCTACAATAATGAATTCCGACCAGTACCATTTCTCTGACCTTGCTTTTAGCTTTCCTGTTAGTTAAAAAATTGAATTGTGTAATATTCAGTAAATGACACAGATATTTAAAAAAAAAAAAAAAAAAAAAAGGTAAGGAGAAGCCAGAAAGCATGAAAAAGGTCCAGAGCAGCCACATGGAAGGGAAGAAAGGAAATAAATTTCTGCATCTACCTCACAGGGTTACTTCCTCTGTACTTGTTGAGGGCTTTGTAATAGAGCCCTGAAGCTAGGTTGGGTTAACACACTGAGTAAAATTGCTTGTGATTATTCTGTTTGTTCACCTACTTTATTCATTGCATAATTTAGTCAAAAATGTTCTATTCATTAAATAAATATTTACTTGGAGTTAAGTGCCAAGCACTGTGAAAGATATTAAGATTACAGAAGATAATAAGGGAGTAAGACTTAAAGCTAACAATTTAAGAACTGCCTAGACGCTAGGCTTAGACTAAACTGATTTCTGGTTGGCTTTGCATAGCAAACCCAGATGAGAATTTGCATTAAGGTGACTTTAAAGGAGTCCTGATAACATAGTGGATTACGAGTTAGAATACAAACCACAGGGTCAGAAGTTTGAATCTACCAGTCTTTCCATGGGAGAAAGATGAGGCTTTCTGCTCCTGAAAAGATTTACAACTTCGGAAATCCTATACAGAGTTGCTATGAGTCAGAACCAACTCTATAGCACACCACCACCACTACCACCAGCCAATCCAGCTGAAAATTTGCATTAAGGTGGCTCTAGAGAATGAACCCTGGTGTAGGATAAGCACTGGACTGCTAGGTTGGTGGGTCAAACCCACCAGCTACTCCTTAGAAACATTTTATAGGATCACTGTGGGTCAGAACCGACTTGACGGCACTTTAACAACAACAACAAAGTATGTTAAACATTACACACACAATGTCTTTTTAATCCTATGGCTCTAGGAAACATAAAATACTCTCTTTTGTAAAGATAAGAAAACTGAAAGAAATGACGTAACCTTCAGCTTCATCTTACTCTAAGAACAGTAACTCTGAAAGGTGATATTTTCATGTAAAATAAAATGAGCAACAATTGTAGGCTTTGTAAAGTTTGGTCAGTTGAATTAGAAGCATCTGTTTGCTGATTTGGGGGCCTGGTGTGGCGCTGTAGGATAAGCACTGGGCTGCTAACCTCAAGGTTGTCAGTTCAAACCCACCAGC
>NW_006408525.1:18259540-18261556 GCF_000296735.1 Chrysochloris asiatica
AATCCTGGGCCAACCTCACTACCACCACCACACTTGACGCCATCAATGATGCCACCTGGCTGATCCATCTCAATGGGGGTCTTCTTCTTTTTCTCTGACCCTCCACCTTACCCAGCATGACATCCTTCTCCAGCGACTGCTCCCTCATGACAATATGTCCAAAGTATGAGAGATGAAGTTTAGCCATCTTGGCCTCCAAGGAGCAATTGCAAATCCACCAGCTTCTTGGAAGGTCTGTACAGGGTCGCTGTGCATCGTAATTGACTCTACTGCACTTAACAATCTCACAGCTGTAAGAGAAGTGCCGTCATAAAGTTTACTTACTCAAAGTCCACCAGCTGCTCTGCAGGAAAGATGAGGCTTTTTGCTCCCATAAAGATCTACAGCCTCAGAAACCCTATACAGGGTCCTTATGAGTCGGAAGTGATTTGTCAGCACTTAGCAACAACATTTTATTTAGAGGACTCCTGGTAGTGTAGTGGGTTAAGCATTGGGCTTCTAATACAAGGTCAGTGGTTCAAACCCACCAGCCACTCCATATGAGAAAGATGAGACAGTTTGCTTCTGCAGATTTATTCTTAAAAACCCAAAGGGACAGTTCTACTCTGTCATATCAGCTTCCTATAAGTTAGAATCAACTTGATGGTAGTAGATTTTTTTGGCTATTTAATTTAATTCTCATTTTAACTTCATGGCGTGTTATTGTTGTTGCTAAGTACCATCAAGTTGGTTCAGGCTCCTAGTGATCCTGTATTGGGTTTCCAAGGAGTGGCTGGTGAGTTTGAACCACCGTACTTGTGATTCAAACCAATGTTGCAGCCCAGTGCTGTATCACAGCGCCACACCAGGACTCCTCATGGGGTATTAGTATCCCTGTTTTACAGATGAGAAGACTGAGCCTTCGGAAGCATGACCGATGGACCTCACTCAGGTCCTCTGACTCCTGGGTACACGTGCTTGGCCACTCTGGCTGCTTTTATGACAGACACTGGGCTAGGGGGCCAGGGATTCACATGTGTGTGAGACAAAAAAAACACCCTCATATAAGCGAACCTCAAAATTTAGTAGGTAGAATCAACTATGGAAACACAGATTAAACAATGTTCCAGGGTGACTGATTTTAAACAAGAAAATCCTTATTTGGATTTAAATGTAAATAGAAGTTCTGTTTCATTTGGAGTTATTTTATAACTGAGTTAGGATGACAGCCCCAATGTTGACTAATCTAAGTACAAAATGCATTCTCCCAGATTATTTCTATTTGAAAATCAAATCCCATCAGGGCTACAAATGAGTCATACTCGCCTCTTTCTGCTCCTTCTCTCCATCCATCTGTGTGAGCACTTTGGTCAGTGATACCGTTTATGGTAATACCCCCTTGCAGCCCCTTGGCAGAAAATATAAGGGTCAGGGAGGAGACAGTCAGCTCTCTTAGCTCCTCTTCTAAACTGGCTTCCAGCTCATGGGAACGGCTCATCCTACACCCGCACAGAAAATGCTGAGTCCGCAATGCTGAGCTGGGCTGGGAGCAATCTCCTGTCACTTCTGGCCTGAATAGTTAGGAGGGCATGTACGATTCCATGCCAGGGGCTTCCTTACTCCAAATGACACCCAAATGCTCCACTTCTAGGATTTGGGGAGGTGCTATTTGCTGATCAGTCCTGTTGACAGATGGTGTGCCTTGCTCATTAAATCAGAATCCTCACTGCTGCAAGGGCCCCCAGGCATGTTAGGAGATAGACCTTGTGGTGTTCTCTACTGCCGAATGGTTTGCAGCTCAAGAGCACGAAGATAAATATACTACTTCATTGTGCATCCACTGACTTCAGCCTTCCTAGGTGCATTCCTGTCACTTTGACAGGGCACATTTAGAAAAGTGAAGGGAAGTGCTTTTAGGCACCAAGCTCCTCCATCTATCACGTTCTCTTGTACTTTGCTAGCCTGGCCCTTTTCTCAGAGACTTGTCTTCACATAGTGTTTTGTGTCAGTTGCATACAATATCCTGAACCAAAGAGA
>NW_006408525.1:18262136-18269433 GCF_000296735.1 Chrysochloris asiatica
CTTTCTACTCCCGTAAGGATTTACACCCTCGGAAACCCTGTACAGGGTCGCTATGGGTCGGAACCGACTCGACGGCACTTAACAACAACGACAACATTCTTCGATGGTCTTCCTTACTGTCCAACTTTCACATGCATAAGTTTGTTTTAGAAACTGTATTATTCAAGGGTTAGTTCTTTACAGGAAAATAAACAGCCTGTGCAAAGATGAGGGTCTGGTATAAGGCTGGACTCCAGCAGGGTCAATAGCATGATTTTAAAACAATCACACCCAAAGTTGTGTCTTTATCCTAAGAGCGAGGGAAAGCATAAGACAGGCTTAACCTGGGAGTGGCACATGAACACGTTTGAGTTTTTAGAAGATCCTCAGGACCAAATGAAGAATTGCTGAGAAAAGGGTGTGAGGGACACAAGTGCTCTTTAGAAGGGCGGTCATTGGGAGGCTCTGGTGGCGATCTAGGTTAGAAATGGAGAGAACTTCATGACGGTGGTGGCAGATATGGAGAGAAATGCACAGACTCTGAAGTTGTGTAGGACATAGACCAGCATGATCTGATGAATTGTGTGTGGTGGGGGTGAGGGAGAGGGTGGGTTAGAACAAGACCCAGGGTTCAGGTTCATGAACGTGGTGGGTGGTGATGGTGTTCACGGAGCTGGGGCTCAGTTGCAGACAGGATTCCTCTTCGGTCTGCCTTGAGTCACAGTGCAAGACACTGAAGGGAAGAGAGGAGGAGGAGACTGAGAAAGATGGAAATAGTAACAGAAGAAAGAGAAGTCATTTCTTTCCCCAAAGAGTGTATAAGGCCATTTAAGAACAGACAAGCCTAGTATTAACACTACCTTCACGGATATTGTTACCGATTCGCATACTAGCTGCTGTTGTATATCCAACTCAGCAAAAGCCCTGAACCCATACAAAAAGCATGTACAGGCATTATGTGTCACCAGGAGGTATCTAAATGGAGTCCTGGTATGGCACTGTGTGATAAAGTACTGGACCACAAGGTCAGTTTGCAACTACAAGGTTGCCAATTCAAACTCACCAGCCGCTCCTTGGAAACTTTAGACTGGGTCATTGTACGTCAGAACTGACTCTCAGACACCTAACAGCAACAACAGTTAGCTAAATAGACTGAGGCTCAAAGAGAGGAGGGAATGTAGCTAATGAGTGAATGAGCTAGGATTTGAACCCATGTTTGCCTGGCTCTGAAAAATCTGCTGGTGTGTGGCGCTGTTGGTTAATGTGCTAGACTGCAAATGTGGTTTGAGCCACAAGGTCAGTGGTTCAAGCTCACTAGCTACTCCTCAGAAACCCTGTGCAGGGTCGTAATGGGTTGGAACTGACTCTATAGCACTTAACCACAGCAGCAGCTGCAAAGACTATACTTTATAGCTCCTAAGGAAAATTGCTGCTCTAAGAAACAAACGGAGTCCTGGTGTGGCACTGTGGGCTAATGCATCAGACTGCAAAGTCATTTGAATGGCAAGAACAGTGGTTCAAGCTCACTAGCTACTCCTTGGAAACCCTATACGGGGTCGCTATGGGTCAGAATAGAGGAGCTCTGGTAGCGTAGTGGTTACGAATTGGGCTGCGAACCTTAAGGTCAGCGGTTTGAAACTACCAGCCGCTCCGCGGGAGAAAGATGAGGCTTTCTACTCCCGTAAAGATTTACACCCTCGGAAACCCTGTACAGGGTCGCTATGCGTCGGAACCGACTCGACGGCACTTAACAACAACAACAATGGGTCAGAATGGACTCGACTACACTTAACAACAACAACAAGAAACAAACAGGTGTAGATTGTTGTGCTTGTTGTCTTCAACTCATGCCAATCTTGTGTACAACTGAATAAAACCTTGCCTAGTCCGGTACCATCCTCAGGATCACTGGCATATTTCAGTCCATGGTTACGGCTACTCTGCCAATCCTCCATTTCATTGAGAGTTTCTGTCATTTTCGCTGACCCGTTTTCCAAACCTCATATCCTTTTCTAGTAATTGGTCTTTCCTTGTGATGTCCAATCAAAAAGCTGAAGTCTGGGCTATCCTCGCTTCTAAGGAGCGTGCTAGTTGTATTTATGCTAAAACGGATTTGTTTATTTTCTGGAAATCCATGGTATATTTAATAATCTTTGTCAAAACCACAATTCAAATGCATCCATTCTGTTTCTGTCTTCTGTTTTTATTGTGTAGCTTTTGCATACATATGAAGCTATTCAAAAGACCATGGCTTGGGTTCGGGACACCTTTGTCATCAAAGTGACATAATTGCTTTGTAATTCTTTAAAGGAGTCTTTTGCTGAAGATTTCCCCAGTGCAATATGCCATTTGATTTATTCTTTGCTGCTTCCATAGAAATTGATTGTTGATCCAGATAGACTGAAATTCTTGGAAACAATTGTATTGTCTTCATTTATTATGATGTTGTTTATCGGTCTAATTGTGATGACTTTAGTTTTCTTGTCGGTTGTGTGTAAATCATTCTGAAGATTTTTTTTTTTTTTTTGTCTTTGACCTTCATCAGTAAGTGTTGAAGTCATCCTCATTTCCATTCATAAAGGGTATGTCCCCTGCCTATAATCGACATATTCAAGCATCACCCTCCAATCCTGTTGCTGCATTCTTCTTCCTGTAGTCCAACATCTTGGATTATTTGCATACAGACTGTGTAAATAAAACAAAAGGATGCAACTCTACCTCACACCTTTTCCAATTTTGAACCAAGGCGTAGATTAGAATGGTGGAAACTGAAAATGAAGTATAAAATCATGAAAAGTCTGATGGGAGAAGTGGCATTCTCTGAACATTTCTTGAGGAGAGGTGTCTGCTAGTTTTGAATGAGGCTGTATTTATAAGTTTGAAGTGGGAACTAAATCAATGAGATCAATAACATGTAAGGAGAAGAGGGCAATGGGGGATCGTCTCAGAGGTAGTTTTCAGAATCACTGTTAGGGCTTACAGCCTTTGGCGAGACTGCTTTGCTTAGCTGGATACACATGAACTTAACAGCTGCTGAAATGCCATTTGAGGCCCCCACTGCACTCCTGGATGCTTCAGTCATGGAAGATTTCCCATCCCTCCTTCTTTCCTTATTCTTTTCCTTTATGCATTATTTTATCCACTAATCGAGTCACCATAAATAGTGTACCTATTATATGTCAAGAACTGTATTAAGTATTGGAGAAATAAAAATAGCTTCTTCTAGGAGATCATGGGGGACTATAGTATGGGCAAGAGTCCATCTATAACTCATTGTATTTTTATGAATGAATATGTTATTCCAAAAGTTACATCAAGTGATAGCAGAGCCAGAAGAGGGTGTGCGAATTTTTCTGCTGAAGTTGAAGTGTAAGCTGGGTTTAAAAATAAATTCTTGAGTGATGGAAGAACTTAATCTTAACACACTCAGCTGCTAACCTGAAGGTTGGCAGTTCGAGTGCACCCAGAGGATGTTGAGAAAAAGGCCTGGTGGTCAACTTCCAAAAAAAAAAAAAAAAAGGGTTCAACAATTGTGAACCCTACTGAGCAGTTCTGTTCTGACACACAGAGGGTTGCCAAGAGTCTAAATTGGCTTCATGGCAATTATTATTATTATTTATGCATAGAAATGTGTCAATTGCACAAAGGAGTAGGACTTTTTGGGCAAAGGGAATAGCACGTGCCTGGAAAAGCAGCGGGTTTCTGGAGAATGGAAGATGGTGTTCGACACAGCTGACTGGAGTGGCTTCTGAGATAGTGACCACATTCTGCATTTTCTCTCATTGAGGCTTCATCTTCCAGAGCTTTCCTTTTCTGTTTCCCTTCACCACTTTGCTGACTCTCTGGATTAAACAATTCATTGCGGATCTCTGACCGTTCTTTCCTGCTTTGCTAACCACTTTAAAAAACAGGCATTCAAAGCATTCTGTGGGTCTCCTGCTATGTTACGGCTCCTGGGCTGTGTGAGCCACGCTCCCTGCCCGTAGGACGATGCCCACTGCTGCTGCATCAGCGGCTCTGAGCCGCCAGGAAAAGCCTGCTCCACGGTCTATGCTGACTGGCAGCTGACTTCCTTCCACTCCCCGGGGCTAGTCACCTGCTGCGGACCTGCCTTCAGCAAAGGTCAGGGCACCAGGCTGCTTGCTCTCCCACTGGGTGAGGTGGCCCAGAACAGCAAGGCAGCTTCAGGAAAGCAGGAGCAGGTCCCACCTGACCTTAGTTCCTCATCTCCTAGGCTCATCTGATGCTTACTGGTCTGCTCAGCCTGCATGGGGTCCTCTGGGCTACTCCTGAGTGATGGTTGGGCCAAGTAAACCCACTGCCCCTCTCATACCCAGCTGTGCCCCTAGGTGCCCTTGCTGCTGTCTCAGCTGAGTCCTGGCATGCCACCTATACCTGGAACCAGGTCCCGATGCGAGGCCTTTCTTTCTGTGCCTTAATGCCTGAATTTCTGTTGTACTGACCTTCACAGAAGGTATCCTGGTGGCACCGTGGCTTAAGCGCTGGACTGCTAACTGCAAGGCCAGCAGTTCGAACTCACCACATGCTCTGCAGGAGGCAGATGAGGCTGCCTGCTCTCATAAAGATTTACAGCCCCAGAAGCCCTATGGAGCCTACTCTGTTCTATAGGGTCACCATGAGTTAAAATCGACTTGACAGCCGTGGGCTTTGGGTTAACTTGCACAGAGAGTCCCTGGGGGTGCAAAGAGTTAACCAAAAGATCTGGTGATCTACTGTAGAAAAATTGGCCATTAAAAAAATCCCAGTTCTACTCTGACACGTTTGGGTTGTCCTGAGTTTGTAATCAGTTCAACACCTACTGGTTTGCTAACTTACACAGGTACCTTGGAATCATTAAGTTAGGGCCTGAACTCACTCAAGCTGCCAGGGCCCCTGGAGAAAACATTGAATTCTGAGTATCTGCATTCCTCATTGCCGTTCCCTGTATATAAGTCAGGTACCTAGACACCAGCTAGTTGTCTTCATCCAAATTGTTAGTAATCATAGCAATGAGCATTTGTTGGTGTTGGTGTTGTTGTTAAGTGTTGTTGAGTCAAATCCAACCCATAGCAACCTTATTTCCAAGGAGCAGCTGGGGAGCTTGAACCACCAACCTTGCAGTACAAATGACTTTGCAGTCTGACACATTAGCCCACAACACCACCCCAGGACTCCAATTAGAATTTAGAGTGCATGTGTTCTGCCAGTTACAATGCTAAACACGTTAGAAGAATTAGCTCATGCAGCCCCACAATACCTCTATGAGAAAGATACCCAGGGTACTGGGATGGAATCCCAGTGGAATCTTAACCACCGTACACTTTACTGACTGTCTCTTCTGGGCCGTGCCCTCTTGTCATGGCCCATCCCTGTCCAGCCAAACCATCACTCTGGGTGTGTCTTCTCCTGAGTCGGCTTCACTAATGCTTCAATAGCTGTTCTGGGCGGGAAATCTTGTTGCAGTCCACGCCTTCCTTCCTTCCCAGACCTGCGTAAGTAATTGGGTGGTGTGCAGTGAAGTCTCAAGATGATTACAGAGTAGGATTTAAATTATATACCAAGAAGCCAAGTACTTATTGTATAATATTTATGTTTTATACAGAGGACACAGGAAGAAGAGGTCTTATAGGGAGAATACTTACTTCTCCATATACAAGCCATTTAACTCGAGGAACTCACTTACCCTCGTGGTGTCTCAGTTTCTCATCTGCAAAGTGGGGGTCATTATAGCACCCACTCACAGGGTTGATGAAGATGGTGATGATCGTTAAGGACGATATGCCAATATGGTCCCTGCCTCAATAAACCTTTAGTCTAATAAGGAAGACAATAAATCACATACAACAATAAAACTAAATAGAATGCAATGCTAGTTAGGCTGATGAATTTCAGGAGTTTAATAAGAATTTTTAAAACAAGGGCCCAAGTAACTGTTGGTGGAAATTGGGAAGGGCGTTATGGAGGAGGGACTTGACTATAGCTTTAAGAATGAGTAGACTGTAGAGAAAGGAGCCCTGGTGGCGTAGTGGGTTATGTGTTGGGCTGCTGACCTCAAAATCAATAGTTCAAATACACCAGCCACTCCTGAGCAGAAATAAGAGGCTTTATGCCCCCATAAAGATTAACAGTCACAGAAACTATGAGTTGGAATGGACTCTGGCTATGGCTAGATTGGAGAGAGGTAGAGGAGAAAGTATTGGTTTAGTCTTCATGCAGAAGTGCTACTCCATTCAATAGCGTATTGGTACTTTTTTGTTACAGTGTTATTTTATGACCTGTTATTCAGACTTGCATCTAAATAAGGGAGAAGCCAGGATTCTGGGTTCCAGTGGAAGTATTGGGGGCTCATGCTAGTTGTGCACTAGGATTAATCTTCAGAAGCAGAGTGTGGATTCGAAGATGATTCAAGTGATGATGTCTGTGGGTGATGACTGCATGAAAGACAGTCAGTCTAACTAGACTTTGCTCAGAGGTTGATTTGGAAGACAGAATAAAGACACGACCTCAAGAATTGGAAACTGGGAATAGATGCTAGAACAAGACAAGTCAGAATGAGAGCTAGAAAGCAGAACACAGATAGAAGAGCAGCACACACTGCTAGGGGCTTCTTCCATTGTTAAATGAAGTAAAATTCATTCAAATGACAGCATCAGCTTCTGCATTCACATTCTAACGGAATGGCCATGAGACAGATGGATCCTAATGGTAGAGATGGGGTTAGCAGCAATCCACGTCTGGAGGTTATGATTTGGAAATTAGGTCAAGAGGATGCCACAGTGGATGACCATGAAGACCATTGTCAGATTCCGATTGGGGTGTTCAGTAAGCTTAAACTCTATGGGAGAAATTTTATAAGGTTCAATGGTGACTAGATCTTTCAAAATATGTTTATTGAGTTCTTCCTGTGTATGAGGTACTGTGTTTTCTGAAGCTATGGCAGAGACGAGGTGACTCAGCCATGTATCTTGCCTTTGAGATGCTAACATTCTAAAAGAGATGCTATCTTATCTAAAAGATAAGATAAATCCTATTCACAAGAATACAGACTAATCCCCAGTAGAAGGTGGTGCCCGATATAGAGAGACAGGGATAAGGTACAGGTAGTGATTGTTTGCAGTGGAGCATGGTGACTCACAGCTCCACAGGTGGTATTAGAATCATCCTGCCAGGGTCAAGCTTCTGCTCTACAACCTAGTAGGTGGTGTGACCTTGGTTGTTGTTAAGTACCGTGGAGTCGGTTCCGACTCATAGTGACCCTGCACAGGGTTTCCAAGGCTGTAAATCTTTACAGGAGCAGAAAGCCTCATCTTTCTCCCAT
>NW_006408525.1:18269533-18287043 GCF_000296735.1 Chrysochloris asiatica
AAACCCTGTACAGGGTCGCTATGGGTCGGAACCGACTCGACGGCACTTAACAACAACAACAATGGTGACTCACAGCTCCACACGTGGTATTAGAATCATCCTGCCAGGGTCAAGCTTCTGCTCTACAACCTAGTAGGTGGTGTGACCTTGGATTGTTGTTGTTGTTGTTAAGTACCGTGGAGTGGAGTCGGTTCCGACTCATAGTGACCCTGCACAGGGTTTCCAAGGCTGTAAATCTTTACAGGAGCAGAAAGCCTCATCTTTCTCCCATTGGAGCCGCTAGTAGTTTTGAACTGCTGACCTTGAGGTTGGCAGGCCAACTCATAACCACCATGCTACCAGAGCTCCTTGTGACCTTGGGTAGGTTAATGTAACAATACATTATTGTTAGATGCCATCAAATCGGTACTGACACATAGCGATCTTATGCACAGAAGAACGAAACACTGCCCGATCATTGCCACTTTGCCAACCCATCTCACTGGAGGTCTTCCTCTTTTTCTCTGACCCTCCACCCTCCCAAACATGATATCCTTCTCCAGTGACTACATTATCATCTGTAAAATACAGGCCAAGATAGTATCTATGTCAAAGTGCTGTTTTGAGGATTAACTGAGGTGGTGGTTGTTAAGTAGTTCCTTACTCATAGCGACCCTGTAGAGGGTGTGGTGTAGTAGGATAGGCACTGGATCACAAGCTCATTTGAACCACCAGGTCAGCAATTCAAACTTACCAGCAGTTCCTCAGAAACCCTTTAGGGTCAGTAACCATGAGTCAGAACCAACACGATGACACTTAACAACATAGAGTTTCTGAGGAGTGGCTGGTGGGTTTGAACCATTGATTTGTGGTTATCAGTCTAGTGCTTATCCTACAGCACCACCCCAGGAATCCAGTTCCGACTCATAGTGAAGCTGTAAATCTTTATAGGAGCAGAAAGCCTCATCTTTCTCCTGCGGAACAGCTGGTAGTTTCGAACTGCTGACCTTGAGGTTTGCAGCCCGATTTGTAATCACTACGCTACAGATTCATGATTCATAAGTGATGGTTATGGTTTTGTGCCCTGGAGTCGGTTCCGACTCATAGCAACCATGTATAGCGTTCAGCTCCCGTAAAGATTTACAGCCTCAGAAACCCTGTACAGGGTCGCTATGAGTCGGAACAGACTCTACAGCACATAACAACAACAACAACAACAACATTAGGTTAGCAACCTAGCACTTCAACCACTGCACCACCAGGGCTCCTTTAATAATGATCAAACAAAACAACTGCTATCACGCCTTTCTGACTCCTAGCAAGCCTATACAGGCTTTCTGTGACTGTAAATCTTTGCAGGAGCAGGCAACGTCATCTTTCTCCCATGGAGGGAGCGGCCAGTAGGTTTGAACTGCTGCCAGCCTTGCAGTAAGCAGCCCAAGGTTTTTACCTTCAGCGTCACCAGGGCTTCAGGCACATTTCCAAATGGGGACTATCAACCTCTTGTTTAGTAAATGCAATAGAGTAAAGGCATGGCTTAACTTATTTTTATGCGTTCACCCTATATGTTGTTGTTAAGTGCTGTCGAGTCGGTTCCAACTCATAGTAACACCATATAGGGTTTCCGAGGAGCAGCTGATGAGTTTGAACTACTGACCTCGTGCTTCAAACCAACCTTGCAGTCCAGTGCTTTATCCTACAGTGGCACACCAGGACTCCGCTAGTTAAAAAAAAAAAAAAGTATGTTTCTGTTTTATGAAATTTGCAAACTGGAAATATAAATCACATTTATTTGAGGTGGATGATCCTGTTTATCTTGGTTTCTACAATGGGCATGAGAAATGCCCATTTAAAATTTACATTTAGACAGAAAAATCACCATGATCACAATTTTATAAGAAAAAAATCACAAACCTGGAGTTGAATGCTTTTAAGTGCACAGTGGTAAACTCATGACTTTCCCAGCTGTGCAGATGCACTAACTACTCGGATGAAGACTGGAGTCATCACTCAGACCCTTGTTCATTTGCAGATATCCAAATGCTGGCGTGCATTTGTTAGATCCATCTGCTGGGTCTTGGAGAGGGTAAATGGATACTGTAGTTGTTGTTAAGTGCCATCAAGTCAGTTCCAACTTATAGCGACCCTGTATAGGGTTTCCAAGGAGTGGCTGGTAACTTTGAATTGCCACCTTGGGGTTCAAACCAACCTTATGGTCCAGTACTTTATCCCACAGTGCCACACCAGGACTCCAAAGTGATACGACATTACATCAAAATGAACATTTTCATCATCATCATAGTAATTGCATATACTTGATCTGTTTTCAAAAATGCTTTCATATCCCTTGATATCTGAGCTTACTCACAACCCTACTAGTTATTCAGAGCCAATGTTGTTAGTGCCATTTTACAGATTATGAAACTGAAATTTGGGGCGGTTTAATATAATTTGTCATGTTGAAGTTATTTTTTATCCTGGTCTGTCTCCCTCGATAAAATGAACCTATCATGAGGGCAGGGACTCTACCTATTGTCTTTGTTGCCTAGAATCATATCCTGCACATAGATTGAACGTGTCCCATAAAAAAAACTGTTAAATGTGATAATGGTTGTACAACATGAATATAATCACTGATGCTGAATTATACACCTAATTATTATTGAATTGGTAAGTGGTCTTTATGTGTATATTTATACCCCGATAAAACAAGCTATTGGCGATTCTTTCATGAATGAATGAATGGGACATGGGCCTGAGAACAGTTAGCCTTCTTTTCACTCAAATAATTGAAAGTGATGATTAAAAAGATGAGGCAGAGTCTCCCATAAGGAATACAAAGTAGAGTCTGCTTATTTACTCTCCTTGGGTACAGAGAAAGTTTCAGAGAAAGAAAAATTGGGGGAAAACTGGGAGAGCAAGTTGCCAAGTACTTATCCATGAGACACTGGTGAGGAGGGACTCAGACAAGGAAAAACAGTACCACACCAACCTGACTCTTGGTGGGCTTCCCATTGAAAGAGACATCTCAGCTGATATCTCTTAGAAAACTGTGTTGGAATTTCCCCAGCAATGGAGACTTGAGTACCAAAAACAAATGGTTGATGTTCAACCACTTCAAGAGCTAGCATATGATCAAGAGTCAATGGTACTGAAGGAGGAAGTCCAAGCTGCATGGAAGGCATTGTCAAAGTAGAAGGTTCTGAGAATTGATGGAATGCAAATTGAAATTATTCAACTAACTTATGTAACACTGGAAGTGCTCACTCATCTATGTCAAAAAATTGGACCAATTGATTGGAAGAGATCTATATTTGTGCCCCTTCTAAAGAGAGGTGACCCAACAGAAGGTGGAAATCATCATACAATATCATTAATAACACATGCAAGTAAAATTTTGCTTAAGAAACTTCAAAAGTGAGTCCAACAGCATTATCTACAGGGAACTACCAGAAATTGAAGAAAGATTCAGAAGAAGATGTGGAACGAGGGATATCATTGTTGAGTTTTAGTTAAAGCAGGGAACGCTAGAAAGATATTTATTTGTGCTTTACTATGCAAAGGCTTTCAATTGTGTGGATCATTGTGAAGAATGGGTGTTCCAGAACAGTTAATTGAGGAACCTGTACAATAGATCAAGAGGCAGTTGTTTGAACAGAACAAGGGGATACTTCATGTTTTACAAGCAGGAAAGGTGTGTGCAGTGTTGTATTCTTTCACCATACTTATTCAATCTGTATACTGAGCAAATAATTTAAAAAGATGGATTATTATATATATATAATCGATTATATGAAGAAGAACTTGTCATCAGGATTGGAAGAAGACTCATTAACAACCTGCGATATGCAAATGATACAAACTTGCTTGCTAAAAGTGAAGAAGACTTAAAATGCTTACTAATGAAGATAATAACTACAGCCTTCGCTATGGATTGCACCTCAGTATAAAGGGAAGAAAAGTCCTCATCACTAGACCAATAAATAATATAATGATCAATGTAGAAAAGATTGACTTTGTCTAAGACTTCACTTTGCCTGGATATACAATCAACACTAATGGAAGCAGCAATCAAGAAATCAAACAATGTATTGCATTAGGCAAATCTGTGACATCAGACCTCTTTAGCATGTTCAAGAGCAAAGATATTAGTTTGAGGACCAAGATGTGCCTGACCCAAGCCATGGTATTTTCAATAGCCTCATATGTATGGAAAAGTTGGACAATTAGTGCATTTGAGTTATGGTGTTGGAGAAGAATATTGAAAGTACTATGGCTGCTAGACAAAAAAACATCCATCCTGGTGTCACGCGATGGGTTAATGCACCAGACTGCAAATCCATTGGAACTGCAGGGCCGGCAGTTCAAGCTCACCAGTCGTTCCTTGGAAACCCTAGACAGGGTTGCTATGGGTCGGAACTAACTCAATTAACGTTATCTTTCATCCTTTGGACATGTTACTTGAGAGACCAGTCTCTAGAGAAAGACACCATGCTTGGTAAACGTTGTTGTTGTTGTTGTTGTTAGGTGCCATCGAGTCGGCACCAACCCATAGTGACTTTATGCACAGCAGAACAAAACACTGCCTGATCCTGGACCAATCTCAGTACTGTTGCCACAGTTGAATCCATCGATGCTGCCACCTGGCCCATCCATCTCGTTGGGGGTCTTCCTCTTTTTCTCTGACCCTCCACCTTACCAAACATGATATCTTTCTCCAGCGACTGGTCCCTCCTGACAATATGTCCAAAGTATGAGAGATGAAGTTTGACCATCTTGGCCTCTAAGGAGCACTCTGGCTGCGCTTCTTCCAGAACTATTGGCTCTTTGGCAGCCCACGGCACTTTCAATATTCTCCTCCAACACCATAATTCAAAGGCATCAATTCTTCTACAGTCTTTCTTATGCACTGTCCAGCTTTCACATGCATATGGGGTTATTGAAAATACCATGGCTTGGGTCAGGCTTGGTAAACTAGAGGATCAGCAAAAAAGAGGAAGACCCCCAGTGAGATGGATTCGCACAGTGGCAGCAGAAATAGGCTCAAGCATAGCCACAAATGTGATGTTGCAGGACTGGGCAGTGTTTTTTTCTGTTGTACATAAGGATGCTATGTATTGGAATCAACTTGGCATATAACAGTAACAACAACAGTATCTTAATGCAGTCATTTTAAAGATGCACACACAAAAACCACTGATAATCAGTATTATTGCATTTATTTTTATTTGGAAAATGATTGCATTTGAGTATTATTTATTTAGGTTACTGAATTTACTGGTGCACCTTTAATTGTCCCTGCCATATCTCCCTCCATTCTGTAGTCCAAAATAAGTGCATTCTTCACACACGTTTAACTTTGCAGCTCATTGTCTTTGGTTTTTGAACTTTTTATTACTCTTCTCCTTCTCCAAACTGTGTTAATTAATGCCTGTTGGGATCTTTCAGATTGAAGTGTATTTAAAGGAGTATCTATTACACAGTAAAAGGAGCTCTGGTAGCGTAGTGCTTACGAATTGGGCTGTGAACCGCAAGGTCATCAGTTCGAAACTACTAGCTGCTCCACGGGAGAAAGATGAGGCTTTCTGCTCCCATTAAGATTTACAGCTTTGGAAACCCTGTTCAGGGTCGCTATGGGTTGGAACCGACTTGATGGCACTTAACAACAACAACAACATTATACAGTAAAAAGCAGTAAGAAGTGTATTGGTGGTAAAGATTTTAGTTTGCGGTTTCCATTGTTAGAATAACAACTCTCAAATTCTGAGAGAGAGACCGAGATGTGAAGGAGGACCACTAGGTCAAGGCTCCTAATGATCAGCTTCTTGCCTCCAGGTTCCTGGAGGCCTCCCGATGGGAGGATAGTTCAGATGCTCAGCAGGGTCAGGATTGTTGTCTGGCTGACAGGCTATCTTTTGCTAATAAAACTCATGGTGTGTGTTCTGAGCTGTAAGTTACTGTGATGGGTCTCAGGTTTCTCAATGGTGACTAGAAGCTAATATCCAGTGTTTTGTCTTGACGTGTGTGTGTGTGTGTGTGTGTGTGTGTGTGTAGAATGCCAAGGATATTCTTTTTTGTTGTTGTTTTTCTATATCTTCTCTTTTGCATGATTGCTGGAAGATGTGTAACAAGAGGTTGAATTTCTCTCTTCTTTACAAAAGTGTTCTCTTTCTTGTGGCCTACTCATTCCCATGGGATGGGTCACAAGTCCAGGTACCTAAACTGTGTAGAGCTTTTCCATGATTTTGTTCTAAAGTGTATTTACCATTAGGCTTTAATTTGTGTGACGCAGAAGTCCTATTTTGGTTGCTCTTTTCTCAATTTTAGTACTGATCAGAATTTCACCAATAATAGAATAAAATAGTAAAGGAACCTTAACTCCTTCTCCTCATTTTGCCAAACCAAGAAGGCAAGAGGTGATCGGAGAGGTTGGTTCTTTTTAGAAGGAGGCAGGGTGGGGAGAAACTGACTCACATCCTGGGACATACGATTAAACCCACCACCACCCAAAAAAAAAAAAAAAATCTGTATTTTATATCCTTGTAAGATGTTAAAGGAGTCCTGGTGTGGTGCTGTGGGTTAATGCACCAGACTGCAATTAATGCACCAGACTGCAAAGCCATTTGAACTGCAAGGTCGGTGGTTCAAGCTCACCAGCTGCTCCTCGGAAACCCTATACAGGGTCGCTATGGGTCGGAATCGACTCGACAGCACTTAACAACAACAATAAGATGTTTAAAAGGCTGGACTGGTTATGCTCGGTTCTCTAGGCATGTATTCAACTTCGAAGGACAGCCTTCTGCTGGGGCCAGAAGGGGTCACCAGCCCCTGAGTGGGGCTCAAACCACAGTTTCAGAGAATTGTGCATATGCAACATCCCAGAATAAGTTTCTTGACCCTTGCCCCAAACCTGTGCTACACACTCCATCTTAAAACCAACCTGCACATCTTATTATCATAACTCCACCCAAACAGGTCACTTCCCAGAAATCCCCACTTATCCCTGTGAATAAACATGAAGCCTTTCCCTGCCTGAAAGTCTTTATTAACTCCATCCAAACTTTTGTTTCAGAGAACAGAGGCTAGTGTTGTCTCAGCTCCTCTCTGTCCCCACTCCTGAGCTCTTTATTCTTTTCTTCCACTAATAAGCCTTTATTCAAGTGGAACCTGTAAGTCTCTTCTGGTACTTCTTGGTGAGTAGAAGGCAAAGATCAAGAATACTTGGAAGAGATTGTGTTTGCCACAATGTCTTCATTGGAACTGATTGTTTTTTACCCATTTCCACCCATCTGCCATTAGGAAAACAATGCTAGCACTTGGGAGGCATACATGCCAAGCCAAAAATGGTGAAGATGTGGAAACCAGTCAGATTTCGGGAAACAGAGGAGGTAATTGGGGAAGGTCTTAACAGGACAATGGAAGATGTCCAGCTAGACAGACTGTTCAGCCAGGACTGGTACAAGATCCCATAACATTAGAAGGACCCAGATGGTCTGGTCCTAGTTTAAAGAATGACTGAAATGGGGTCAACACAAAAGTCCAGCACCAAATAGACACTGAAGTATTCTGAAAAGTGTGAACGGTTTAGAATCAAGTTACTAAAATTAACTTTGCAACAAGATACACATAAGGCCAGAATCAAGTACCAGAGGAGGTCCCAAAGAAGGAGGCAGGGCACTGATTCCATGACTCCTTCATGCCAGGAATGGTTCTAAGCGCCTCACTTATTTTAACTCATTCAGCCCTCGGGGCAACACTGTGAGTTTAATACTATAAGCATCCGTCCCCATTTATAGATGGGGTTAACTGAGAATTTGAGGGGATACTTGCTCAAGATTACAGTGGCAGAACTGGGACTTGAACCCAGGAAGCTTGGTTTCAGTGCCACATTCTTTACTACTTTGTTGTTGTTAGGTGCCATCCAGTTGATTCCTACACATACAACAGACAAAACACTGTGTGGTCCTGCACCATCCCCATAATCATTGCTATCTAAGCCTGTTGTTGCTGTCACTGTACCAATCCATCTTGTTGGGAGTCTTCCTCTTTTCCACTCATCCTCTACTTTACCAAGCATGATGTCCTTCCCCAGGGATGATCCCTCCTGACAATATGTCTGTAGTGTGAGAGATGAAGTTTCGCTATCCTGGCTTCTAAGGAGAATTCTGGCTATACTTCTTCCAACTCAGATTTGTTTGTTTTTCTGAAAGCCCATAGTACTTTCACTATTCTTCTCATATACCGTAACTCAAACACATCAATTCTTCCTTGCATGTGAAGCTATTAAAAATACCATGGTTTGGGGCAGGCTCACCTTAGTCCTAAACTAACATGATTGCTGTTGAACACTTTAAAGAGGTCTTGTGCTACATATTTGCCTAATGTAATATGTCAGTTTGATGTCTTTACTGCTTTTTCCATAACTGTTGATAGTGGATCCAAGTTAAATGATGCCTTTGATAACTTCAGTCTTTTCTCCATTTATCATGATGTTATTTGTTGGTCCATTGGTGAGGATTTTTGTGTTCTTTAAATTGAGGTGCAAACCCATACCAAAGGCCATGGTCTTTGATCTTCATCGGTGTTTTAAGTCCTCTTCACTTTCAGCAACCATAGTTGTATCATTTGCATATCACAGATTGTTAATGAGTCTTCCTCCAATCTTCTTCATATAATCCATCTCAGATTATTTGCTCAGCATACAGATTGAATAAGTATGATGAAAGAATACCACCCTGCACACACCTTTCCTGATTTTAAATCATTCAGTGTTCCCTTGTTCTGTTTGACTGATTGCCTCCTTGTCTTTGTACAGGTTCTTCAAGAGCACAGTTACGTTGTTCGAGAATACTCATTCTCCCCAACGTTGCACATTCTTTGTCATGATCCCCATAGTCAAAAGTCTTTGCATAGTCAATAAAGCACAGGTAGACATGTTTCTGGTGTTCTCTGCTTCCAACCAAGATCCATCTGTCATCAGAAATGATACTCCTATTTCTTCATCTGAATCTGGCTTGAACCCCTGGCAGTTCCCAGTCAATGCAATGTTGTAGCCATTTTTGAATCATCTTTAGCAACATTTTACTAGCATGTAATATTAATGATACGGTCTGATGATTTCCACATTTTGTTGGGTCATGTTTGTTTGGAATGGGCATTAATATGGGTCTCTTCCAATCAGTCGGCCAGACAGAGTTGAGTAAGTGCTGCATCACTTTGTTGAAAGATTTCAATTTGTATTCCATTAAGTCCCAAAGCTTTGTTCTTTGCCAATGACTTCAGTGCATCTTGGACTTCATCCTTCAGTACCATTGTAACTTCACCATGTGCTACCTCTTGAAATGGTTGAATGTTGACCATTTCATTTTGATACAGTGACTTTGTAGATACCTTCCATCATTTTTTGATGCTTTCTGTATCATTCAGTATTTGCCTATATGACTTGACTATTTCAAGTCAAGATTTGAGTATTTTCTTCGGTTCTTGCAACTTGAGAAATGCTGAGCATGCTCTTCCCTTTTGGTTTTCTAACTGCAGGTCTTTGCACATTTCATTTTAATACTTGACTTCGGCTTCTCAAGTTGCCCTTTGAAATTTTCTGTTCAGCTCTTTTACCTCCTCATTTCTTTAGTATCTCTACACTGGAGAACAAGTTTTAGAGTCTCTTCTGACATCCAGTTTGATCTTTTCCTTCTTTCTTGGCTTCTTAATGACCTTGTGTTTTCTTCCTGTATGATGTTCTTGATGTCATCCCACAACTCTTCTGGTCTTCGGTAATTAGTGTCTGTTCATGAGAAAGTCTCTAAATTCAGGTGGGATATGTTCAAGGTCATATTTAGGGTCTGATGGACTTATTTTAATTTTCTTCAGCTTCAGTCTGAAGTTGCATATGAGCAATTGATACGCTGTTCCACAGTTTGCCCTTGGCTTTGTTTTGGCTGATGATAAGGTGCTTTTCTGCTATCTCTTCTTGTAGATGTAGTCAGTTTGATTTCTGTGTATTCCATCTCGTGAGGTCCTTACGTAGAGTCATCTTTTATGTTATTTAAAAAAAGGATTTGCAATGAACAATTCATTGGTCTTGTAAAATTCTATCATGTAATCTCCAGCATAGTTTCTTCACCAAGGCCATACTGTACAACTACTGATCCTTCTGTTTTGTTCCCAACCTTTGTATTCCAATCACCAGCAATTATCAATACATCTTGATTGCACATTTAATCAATTTCAGATTGAAGGAGTTGGTAGAATTCTTTAATTTCATCATTACTGGCTTTAGCGGTTAGTACATAAATTTGAATAATAGTTGTATTAACTGGTCTTCATTGTAGGTGTATGGCTATTATGTTATCACAGTGCATTATACTTCAAGGCAGACCTTGAAATGTTCTTTCTTGATGATGTGACACCGTCCCTCTTCTATTTGTTATTCCCAGCATAGTAAACCTTATGGTTGTTATATTCAAAATGGCCAATACCAGTCCATTTCAGTTTACTAATGCCTAGGATATCAATCTTTATATGTTCCATTTCATTTTTGGCAACTTCCAGTTTTCCTAGATTCATATTTTGTACATAACACTCTGATGACTGATGGATACATACAGTTGCTTCTTCTCATTTTGAGTCATGCCCCATCAGCAAATGAAGGTCCCCAAAACTCTACTTCATTCAAATTGCAAGTTCAACTCTACTCTGTGGAGGCAGCTCTTTACTCAGTCATATCCTGAGTGCCTTCCATCCTGAGGGGCTCATCTTCCCGCACTCTATCTGACAATATTGTGGTGTTATTCATAATGTTTCAGTATTCAATACTTTGGTGCTATCAACAGAGTTCCACTGCTATTCATAAGACTAAATGTTCAGACGTAGTCGGCCTCTCCTTCTTCCAAGTCTGTCTTAGTCTGGAAACTCAGCTGAAACCTGTCTGCAATGGAAAATACCAATGGCATAGCTTCCAACATCACAGCCACCCCAGTACAACAAACTGATAGATGAATGGTGGACTATGCGATAGAATTTATAGAAACAGATCATTGAATCACTAAAAATGAAGGTCCAATAATCCAAACAGAATAGAAATCTAGTGTGTGTTCAAACTTGAATTTGGTAGAATATCTGGAATTAGACCCCCTTCCTGACCATCTAAGAAATAAGAAAACCTGTAGTGAGAATTGATTAATATTATGTTGTTATGTGCCGTGGAGTCAGTTCTGACCCATAGCAACTCTGTACAGGGTTTCCAAGGTTGTAAATCTTTACTGGAACAGAAAGCCTCATCTTTCTCCAGCGGTGGAACAGCTGGTAGTTTCGAACTGCTGACCGTGAGGTTAGCAGCCCAATTCATGTCCACTACTCTACCAGAGCTCTTTGGTTAATATTATAGAGAAGCTGAATTTAGATGATTCAGTCACAGGTGTTTAAGCTTGGTCTTTCTAGAACATTCTATAATTCAGGCTCTCCTGCTCATTCACCTTGACTCCATGGGGTTTATTCTCTAGAGTTCTGCTGTGCTCATCAGCATTAAGTTTCCTTGATGGTGTTTGGGACCTCAATCCGACCCCAGGTCTTGGTTGTGGGAGCGAGTCCTCTTCTCAAGTCCTGGACACATCATATATGTCCTGCTTTCCTTCAGAATCTCTTGGTCCGGCCTACACATTTATTCCAAAAGCATTACGGAAGTTGTTACAAAACAATGTTCAAATTGCTGGTTAGTGCACAGTGTTAGCCTTATAAGCCTGAGAAGCTAGTTAATTAACGCTTACTTTACCATTGTTGATGTTGTTGTTGTTAAGTGCCGGTGAATGGATTCTTGACTCATAGTGATCCTATATAGGGTTTTCAAGGAGCAGCTGCTAGGTTTGAACTGCTGACCTTGTGGGTCACCATTCAGTGCTGATCCTACAGCACTACAGCAGAAATCCTCTCTACCATGGTGGGTGGTGGTGGTGGTGGTGGTTACATGCTGTGGAGTTGGTTGCAACTCATAATGACCCTCTATAGGATTTCTGAGACTGTAAATCTTTATGGGAGCAGAAAGTGTCATCTTTCTCCTACGGAACAGCTAGTAGTTCCGAACTGCTGACCTTGAGGTTAGCAGCCCAACTTGTAACCACTACACTACCAGAGTTCCTTCCTTCACTTTACCATTGTTGTTAAGTGCTGTCGAGTCAGTTCGGACCCATAGCAACCCTGTATAGGATTTCCAAGGAGCAACTGGTGCGCTTGAATTGTCAAACTGACTTTGTAGTCTGGTACATTAACCCACTGTGCCACACCAGGACTCCATAAAACACCTCAAAACACCTTTAATTACTCACTTGAAATGTAAATACATATTTAACTGTGGCATTTTATCTTCCTTCAGTAGGAAGACTTAGGAGGGCTATTTTCTTAACAAAGTCACATGTCATGAGGATCTTACATTCCCCTCTGAAATTTCTATAATGCTAACTATCTACAGAAAGCACTTAGTAGCTAATTGCATGGGGGTGTCTTTTCCATTGTTGTCACCATGCACCATCATTGAACTCACTAAATGCTGTGTAAGTGTTCATGGGTTTGTCTTCCCAAGTGGATTATTCCTCACATTTCCTTCGTGGTAGCAAGGGCAGAGTGTAGCACATACGAGTAGCTGTAGAAACTTTTACTCAAAATATTGGCCTTTTATTGCTGAATGCTAATGAGGAAGAGAAACCAAGAGAGAGCAAGCCAGCTTGAGAGAAAGAGGTCTAATGTATGCAGCCACCTGTGTTCTCAAAGCAGTGGATTATTCACAATTTGCACTGAATTTACCTTCTGCCTTACATATCTAAGGAGCCCTGATAGAGTAGTGGGTTAGGCATTGGGCTGTTAACTGCAAAGTCAGCGGTTAGAATCCACCAGCCGCTCTGTGGGAGACTTTCCAGGGGAAACCCTATACAGGGTTGCTGTAAGTCGGAACTTACTCCATGGCACATCACCACCACCACCTTACATCTCTACCTTACAAAGGCTGGACTGGCTGCATGTTCAACTCACCTATAGATACTAATAAGAGCCTCTTAAGAACTCCAATTTGATGCTTTAAACCACAGTTCCCATATCATACCATATATTCAAACTAATGACTTTAAAGATGAAAAAGCTGTATTAGTAGAAAAAACGGACCTGACATTGTATCAAAGTTGTTAGACTGGTCTTTGAATGTTTTAGTAGGAGGCAGAGGGAGGAGGCTGGAAATCTCTGTGTGAGCCTTTGACAAGAGCCGTCTTCTAGAAATAGTGAGGAAAGATGAAAACGCTTTTCTATCTGCATTACTACTGTGGAATACTGAGAGAGTGTTCTGTTAGAAAGATGTTCCCAAATTATTCATGAAAATGGCAGAGAGGTGTCTAAGTGGTCCTGGTGACAGGAAATGCAATAAGATACTTGGGGAGAAGGAGGTGTATTTCATGCTGTTTATAATAATAATGACTAGCATGTATTGAACCATTCCTATGGGCTAGACATTGTTCTAGGCACTTTGCATTCCTGCACTCATTCAATCTTTGCATCACCTTAGGTTGTAGGTAGTGTTTCGTCATAATGCTGATCGTGAAGGATGCTCTCAAGGCAATACAACGAATACGTGACAGAGCTAGTAGTTCATCCCAGAGTTTGGCTCCAGAGCAGGGCTCAGCCAACATTTTCTGTAAAGGGCTGGATAGTAAGTTGTTTGTGCTTCAAAGGATAAAGGAAACCTGCCAAACCTCTCAGTTCTGCCCACATAGCACAAACGCAACCACAGACAATATGTAAAGGAATGGGTGTGTTCCAACAAAACTTTATTTACAGAAATAGGCAGATGGTCTATTAAAAGTTTGTATAAAAACTGCATCAACTATTAATTCCAGTTTCCACAAACTTTTTGATGCTCATGCATATGTGGCCCATAGTCTGCCAGCTCCTGCTCTAGAGCTCAACCATTTGCCTCTTCAAAATCAGAGTCTGTCTCCCCCAGCCCAATACTATGCATTCATCTGTGAGAGACGAATTCCTCTCAGGGAGCTTCAAAACAAACATTGTGGAAAATGGCATTGAAAGAGAATGGAATTTTCCCACCAACTTTTTGAAGTTTCCTTGTAGTGGGTTTTATTTTTCCTTCTTCTTCCTTTCTCAACTATGGTCCTGATGGAACTCAAGTTAAGTCAAGTGAAATGTACAACAGATCTGCTTGTTTCACACATAAGAATTTTCCCCAAACTTAACAATTAGTTTTCATGGAGTCATTTTCATGACCTCATGCTGGTAATGATTGTGTCTAAGTTTCCTTTCCTCTTTTAGACGATTTCCAGATGCCCTTCGCTCTTGTGGGTCCCCTAGTATCCAAGCCATGTTATCTTTCAATGCCTCATATGCATGCGAAAGTTGGACAATGAAGAAGGAAAACTAGAGAAGACTTGATATATTTGAATTCTGATGCTGACTAAGAATGTTGAATATACCATGGACTGGCCTGCCAGAAGACTGGAAGAAGTAAAACCATTTTGTTCCTTAGAAGAGATAATGATGAGATTTGGGGCATGTTACCAGGAGGCACCAGTCCTTGGATAAGGATATCATACTTGGTAGAGTGGAGGGTCAGCCAAAAAGGAGAAAACCCCCCAATGAGATGAATTGACGCATTGATTACACCAATCGGCTCAAACATTACAACTATTGTGAGGATGGTGCATGACCAGGCAGCATTGCATTCTGTTGTGCATAGGATCACTATGAGGAGGAACTGAATCAACAACATCTAACATCACAAACAAAGTAACAGTTGGGATTTGTTTTCTGATTCAATTTGGCCCCTACCGATAGAGTACCAGATGAAAGTGCAGGAAAAGAGCTTCTCATTCAACCTGGTTGGTTCTTTTATATTTGCTCGCAGTGTCTAGGACTGAGTGAAGCAGAAGAAAATGTGAGTTCATGGAGCTTAGAATTTGAGAAACATTTAGTATAAGTTGATAATTTAAGAATTCATATCAACAATAGTCACTGACATTTGTAAAATGTCTTACAACTTGCAAAATGCTTTCCGTCACTCGTTACCGACGACCAGCCCAGCTCCTCTCTCCTGGTGCCTAGGGATTTGCCCTGTAGTGTTTCAGAGTGTAAAGCTGCTGATGCAAATGAATCGGAGTGAATCCTGGGATCTGAGCATATTACTTATTCATACCTTTTGCTGATGGAGATGGAAACCCAGGCGTGACATCAGGAGATCCAGAAGGTAATGCCTTCACATCTTCTATCTGTTTGAAGTCTGGGTCCTTGCATGTCAAGGAGAAGAAAAAGTACACCATTTAAAAGTGCATCTGTCGCTTACGTGCTTGGAAACATGTCACAGTGAGTGGTGAAACATTATTAATTCCTTTTGCCTTCGAAGAATAATTCATGCACGTACAAGTGTAATCTGCATCACAATGAAATATGTGGATGTATGCGTAGGTGTAATTAACGCCAGGAATCTCAGAAACAAGGGAAGCAAGGAAATGCTCAGTTCAGCCAGCTTCAGACCAAATCAGTGTTCCAAGGAATTTAGGGACGTGCTACAACCTTGTGTTGTCTGGGTCATTTTCAGGGCCAGCAAAGGGGAGAAATGTGAGGGCTGCCGCCAAAGCTTTTGGGTCCATGGGTGTGACCTGAGCTACTCACATTGGGTTTTTATGCACTTCAGAATTTGAATCCTTTAATTGGATTCAATTGAATAGCTACTTATTGAATTAACTAGGGGTCTTATAAAAAGGTCTAGGCATGGGCGTTCATACGTATAATAATAGTGTAGTACCTGCTATGGTGCCCTGCCCACTTCCTCCTGGCCAGATTGCTATATTGGCTGGTATCCTGGAGTCCTTGTGTGGCGCTATAGGATATGCATTCTACTC
This sequence comes from Chrysochloris asiatica, assembly GCF_000296735.1. Classification (NCBI taxonomy): domain Eukaryota; kingdom Metazoa; phylum Chordata; class Mammalia; order Afrosoricida; family Chrysochloridae; genus Chrysochloris; species Chrysochloris asiatica. Next base: position 18,285,403 of record NW_006408525.1, read on the forward strand.
CAAAGTCGGTTTGAACTGCAAGGTCGGTTGGCAGTTCAAACTCTCCAGCTACTCCTTGGAAACCCTATACAGGGTCACCATGGGTTGGAACCAACTCAGCAGCACTTAACAACAACAATCCCTTCTCCAGAGAATTGCCCTCTGCCAGCTGTGAACTGACTGGCAGGTGAGGACATGTCTCCACTGCCTTCGAGGAAGCAGCCTATAACTAAACTGGGTGATGTGGGAGGCTGCCTTGCGGGGAGGGGGCAGTTAGCTTCCTATAATTGTCCGTTGCCATGGAGCTACTTCTCATTCATGGCAACGCCAGGAATGTCTAAGTAGAGCTGTGCTCCTTAGAGTTTTCATCGGCTGATTTTTTTTTTTAACTAGAATGCCGGACCTTTCAACCATAATGCTTCTAGATGGACTCAAACCTCCCAACCTTAGCAACAAGCTATTAGCCCTAACCCTTTGGCCCACCCTGCAACTCCATTTATGTCCATACATGTGAGGGGCCTTCAAAAACTTTGTGACAAAATTCCATTATCTTTAAATCAACACATACAGAAAATCCTCAGATCCTTAGAATGACTTTCATTCTTTTCCTATAAATTCATTGGTACGAGGTTGTAAATACCAGGAAATCGTCTAGATAGTGGGAATGCTTATTATGTGACTAAACACCATTAATCTCCTTGGGCTCCTCTACAAGATGAGTCTAAGTAGGAAATGAATTTGTGCTCTTGAAACTGTTGGTGGACTGAAGGACTAAGTTCCTGTAAGGAAGCTATTGTTGTTGTGAAGTGCCATTGAGTTGGTTCTGACTCATAGTGAACCTGTATAGCGTTTCCAAGGAGCGGCTGGTGAGTTTGAAATGCTGATCTTGCAGTTCAAACTGACCTTGAGGTCCAATGCATTATCCCACAATGCCACACCAAGACTTTATTAGATCCCTTTTTATTATGGAAACTTGATACGTTTTCACTAGTCCAGGGCATTGCTAGTGATCTTGTGTTGACTTACATGACATTTTCTGGTTTTCTCATGGTGGAAAGACCTTCCTCCAGCTTTGGAGTCCTGGTGTGGTGCTGTGGCTAATGTGCCAGACTGCAAAGTCGGTTCAAGCTCACCAGCCACTCCTTAAAAACCCTATACAGGGGTTGCTATGGTTCGGAACCAACTCCACAGCACTTAACAACAATAACAATGTCCGTTTCTATCAGAGGTGGGGAAGGTCCAGCCTGTGGGCTGCATAATGCCCAGGAAATCATTTGGTCTGGCTCTGCCAAGGCAGCCACACAGTTCCAGCCATCACATTGCTGTTGTTAAGTGTCAGCGAGTCAGTTCCGACTTACACAGACCCCGTATAGAGTTTCTGAGGAGCAACTGGTGAGTCTGAACCACTGATTTTACAGTTCAAAGTGACCTTGAGGTCGAGTGCTTTTCCTACAGCACCACACCAGAATTCCTTAGCCATCACATTTGATGTTGTTGTTGTTAAGTGACATCAAGTCGGTTGTGACTCATAGTGACCCTGTATAGGGTTTCTGAGGAGTGACTGGTGAGTTTGAACCACCAATTCAAATCGACCTTGAGGTTGAGTCCTTTTCTTATGGGACCACACCAGCACTCCTTAGCTATTACATTTGTTGTTGTTGT
>NW_006408525.1:18287873-18298661 GCF_000296735.1 Chrysochloris asiatica
CCCCAGAGAGATGGATTGGCAAAGTGGCAGCATCAGTGGGCTCAAGAGTGGCAACACTTACTTATGAGGTTGGCCCAGGATTGGGCAGTGTTTCGTTCTGTTGTGTATAGGGTCGCTATGAGTTGGTACCGATTTGATGGCACCTAACAACAACACCTGGTTTATAGGGTGGAGGCTTGTGCTTCATTCACCTTGCCTGAGCCAGTGTCTTCTTTGAGCTGTGACCAGAGCTAGGGAGCGCACTCCACATTGACGCTGGAGGCGGAGGCTTGGGTCACAGGGCAGGTCTGCCTTCTGCAAGGAAGCAGCCCAGCTTTGTGAAAACCTTTCTGTTTAGATAATCAGAGGCAGATGCTTTCCATTGCACTTGAATGGTCACATCCTTGCACTTTCTGAAATTCTGAGAACCTACAGTAAGACTGTGTCTAGAGTCTGGCTTTGTTTTTTTCTTCCTCTAGTCTGTATTTTTTCTAGATAAGCAAAATATTTGGTCTTATTCCAACTGCTGAGTTACAGGTGTGAATATGTAAAAGATAAACCATAAGGGTTTTGGGAATCTTCATAGGGAAGAAAAAAAAAAAAAAAGAAATAGTTTTATGGGAATTACCCTTATAAGACTTTCCCATGTTCATTTATTTGTGCTCCAGTTTAGCATTGACCTAAAAGATGTCAGAATTTAAAGGAATTCCAAAGATTCCATCCCCTCCTTTGTTTACTTCATAGCAAGAGTTAAAGGAGGAATTAAGACCAAACCTTAGGGTACCTGGCGCCTATCCTCAAGGGGGTAGTTTGCATACCACAGCAGCTAGGAGATCTGCCTGTCTTGTTCCAACTGTCCCCTTTAACAGATGAGAAGACAGACCCATATGAAATTAGGTCTCCAGGCTTTTGGCTATGTTTCTTCATACATCACCAAAGAAATGAAACTAGAAGGCAGATATTTTGTAGTTTAGTATAGATCTCTATCTCCCTCTCTCCCTTACTCATAATTGACCTTCAAAAAGTCTGTTAGAGTTGAAAAGTACAGTGTTTTCTAGAAAGAGTGATCCTTTTTGTAGGACCTGGTCAAAAACAGGTATGTACTCCAGCATAGGACCAGTAGAGGGCGCTCAAGTTAATGCAATCAGTTTAAGTTGTTGGGCTCTCAATTAATTTTTGGAGTCCTGTTGTGGCGCTGTGGGCTAATGCATCAGACTGCAAAGTCCTTTGAATTGCAAGGTCGGTGGTTCAAGTTCACCAGCTGCTCCTTGGAAACCCTATACAGGGTCATTATGGGTTGGAATCGACTCGCTGGGACTTATAACAACAACAATGAATAAATAAAACAAAGAACCAAGGTAGACTAGATATTTTAAATCAATATACTCTAAGTGGAAGAAAACACATTTTGCTTTACATACCGGAGTCACTCACAAGGAGTATTAGGGAATTCTGTAAGGTAGCCTGTAATGATTCATTAATGATGTCCCAGATATCCAGGCAAGGAGCTCTGGTAGCGTAGTGGTTACGAATCGGGCTGCGAACCTTAAGGTCAGCGGTTCGAAACTATCAGCCGCTCCGCGGGAGAAAGATGAGGCTTTCTACTCCCGTAAAGATTTACACCCTCGGAAACCCTGTACAGACAGGGTCGCTATGGGTCGGACCCGACTCGACGGCACTTCACAACAACAACAACAAAGATATCCAGGCAGTGCTTCTTCATCAGTGTCAGGGTGCCATGGCCTCGGGTAGAAGACAGGCCTGGGCCTTGCCATGTGTTTGTGCAACAGTCATAAAATATTCATGTGAACATCAACAAAAAGCTATGCTCGGCCAGAGAGAAAGGACTTTAAATCAAACGTGTTGGGGAGTAGCTCTTAATTCATTCCTCATACTTCCCTTTCCCTCCCAATTCAATTTTCAAGGACTCAGCGATAAACAAATCAGCAGTAGAGGATTCCACCTCCGGCTGACTCCATAGGCAGCATAAATCAGCTCTCCTCTTGATTAGAGCCCTGGGCAGTTTTACAGCGTTTGGAAACGGAATGAATGGCCCCCGTGGTCAGTGAGGTTTTCACAGGCTTGAGACACGGACGGCGTCTGGGTGGGCAGTGAAGGTGGATACAAATTCGCTGATCAGTCCATCATCCGTGCTTTCAGAAAACACTCAGCGAACCCCTGGTGTGTGCCAGCCACTGTGCCAAAAGCTGGAGGAACAAATTCAAGTAAGACATTTGACTTCATTTAAGGAGCCAGTTTGGGCCTTTTCTTGGGCAAGAAATGTTTGAAAAATACTCAAGGAAATTAACCTGTTAAAGATCTACACAGCTGCCATTTGTTGAACATTTTTCTATGTAAACGGCCTCCGTGAAACACTATTCCGTTTAGGCTTCACGATGTCCTTATTCTATAGACGCCATTTATAATCTCTATTTTATACAAAAGGAATTTGATGCATGGGGAGGTTAAGTGGTCCAAGGCCCTGAAGTTAAAGATCAGAGGTAATGTGTGTGTGTGTGTGTGTGTGTGTGTGTGTGCGCGCGCGCAGCGACTTTACAATACTTGCTTTACTACTAGTGGAAAGGCTGGTGGTTTGAATCTACCCAGAGGCACCTTAGAGTCCTGATGTGGCATTGTAGGATAAGCACTGGGCTGCTAACTGCAAAGTTGATGGTTCAAGCCCACCAGCTGCTCCTTAGAAACCCTATACAGTGCCTTTGTGAGTTGGAATCAGATAGATGACACTTAACAAAAACAAACATGCAGGAATACAAGCTTGGAGATATGCTTCTGAGGCCACAGTTTTGAAAAACCTTCTCTGCACACACAGGGTCCCTTTGATGATGACTAACAACATTTCCCCACTTGCGTTGGAGATTTAGGGTGTCCCTGCTCAGAATCTGATTTAGGTGGTCTAGGGAGGTTCTTGGGTAGTGTTCAAAATCTTTCCAAGCCATCCTGATGATCACATTAGGTTAAGCAATAAAAGCTTAAAGTCAAAGACAACAAAAATGAGTTAGGAGAAAATGTGGAAAGCAGAAAAAATAGCATTGATCAATGAAGACCCCTGCTGTGGTGCTGTAGGATAAGCACTGGACTGTTAACCACAAGGCCGGTGGTTTAAATTCACCAGCCACTCCTTGGAAACCTTATACAGGGTCGCTATGAGTCAGAGCCAATTTGGTGCCACTTAACACCAACAGCAACATGGTACTTCTATTCATATTAAGAATAATTGTCTTCCTAGAGGGTGGACAGTTAACAAGTGTGTGGGGGGGGAGGGAGTGTTCAAAAAAATTAGTGGGAAATGGAATGAAAAGATAATGGAATTTTTCCATGAACTCTTTGAAACCCCCTTGGATGTCTGCAATGAGATGCATTTTGGACCCTGTTTGAGTCTAAATCATTATTAATGATTTCTCATTCTTAAAAGTGTAATGAGGTTGGGATAATTTTATCTACCACCATTACTCTCAAGGAGATCCCTGGATTTTGCAGAAATTCTCAGTAATGCTGCTTAGTAAGGAGATAGGGGACACAGAGTCCTGAGGGGCCTGCTGGTTAAGGGACTAACGATGTTCCATAGTCGGTCTTCTAAGAAGAGTGGCATCTGGTCCTGGGAGACACTGTGTTTTCCCGAGAATCTGCATGTTTGGGTTGCAAGTTAAGAGCTGAGGGAGTGCTTTATTGGGAGGCAGAATAGATAAGCAAGTCATTTGGAATTCCACAAGGAAGGGAGCTGTATCCAGGAAAAGACAGCTGCAGGTGGCAGTTTGGCTGAGGTAGGATTTTGGAGAATAGAAATGTCTGTGGAATTTAATTTTGAGTGAATTGCTATACTCTATAGTATAAAATATGATTCATTCCCATGCCTCCAGCTCTCTACAGTACAGACTACCGAAAGAGAGAGAGAGGAAGAAGAAAAGGGAGGAAGGTGAGGGAGGGAAGAAGGAAGAAATTCATTTGGGTGTTTATAATTTACTTTCCTAGTGCTATCATAAGCTCTGGACTGAGACCGACAAGGTCTGTGGTTCAAGCCCGCCAGTAGCTCCATGGGAGAAAGATGAGGTTTTCTGCTCCCACAAAGATTTAAAGGCTTGGAAACCCTAGACTGTGAGGGTCTCTGTGAGTCAGAACCGACTTGAAGGCAGTTGAAAGACGCTAATGGAGAGTCTACATTTCCACGGCAGTCTAGACGGTTAACTCTCGTAATCTCAATCTATACCTGGAGATTTGCAAAGTTGATTAGCAAAAGAAATGTTAAAAATATTTTTTATTGGTGAGCTGAATGACATTCAGCACACGTGGATTAGTGGAAGAGTCATGCAGACATCACTTCTCTTGAATGAATGAGACGGGAGGATTGCACCAGTCCCAAAGCCTTATTTTCTTGTCCAGTTGGTACTCCCGGCTTTGGGCTCCAGATAAGCCGTGTATCTCACCATTTAACGCAGGATTGGCTGCGTGATTCCACTAGAAGGGTGGCTGAATTCTGCTGGTGCAGTATGTCATTTTCCTTAAATGAATCTTTCATGTCAATTTTCTTGTGAGAGTGCCTACAAGAAGAGAGAGAGAGCATCTCCCCAGCTGACAAAGATGGTTGGTTTGATATTTTGTGTACATGCATAGAAATCAAGCTCTACAGGCATTGTAGAGCTCTGTCAGAGACATGTTTTCATTCCAGGATCCCATCTAGTAGGAACCTTGTGAGGAGTTGGAGCTAGCTTTCACCTGCATTCATCAACATTCGCCCAAAGAGCCTGCCAACTTGTCAATGGCTGCATTGACTTCGATGGCTTTCTGACGTGTTTAGACTAGGCTTCCTGTGAAATCCATTAAAGGTCTAAGTTGTGCAACTGTCTGACTAGACTCAAAAGAGATTTTGTAAACCTGGGGGTACTAGGAAACAGCTGATTATTTGGACCATGAATTAAGTGTTGCCAACAAATATTTGAAGGCATAGTAGGCAATGAAGACATTATATTTCTTTCAAAGAACCTATCTAATCTAAGGCAAGCCAGAAGTTGCTAAGCAATGTAATGTTGTTGTTATTAGGTGCTTTCGAGTCGGTTCTGACTCACAGAGAACCTGTTTAGGGTTCTGTGGGGCTGTAGGATAAGCACTCAACCACAAGGTCAGTTTGAACCATAAGGTCAGTGGTTCAAACTCCTTGGAAACCGTATACAGGGTCAGTGTGAGTTGGAATGGACTTACAGGCAATTAATAACAAATCTTTATGGGAGCAGAAAGTGTCTTCTTTCTCCCATGAAGCAGCTACTCCACTGGAACTGCTGACCTTGTGATTAGCAGTCCAGTGCTTATCCTACAGAGCAACAGCATGTTTATTGAAGTCAGCCTCATTCTGTCCTACATGTGTGTCTTATGCATACTGCTTCCAGTCATATGTCGCATAGCATACGTTTAGGCATCATCTGGCTGTATATATGTTTGTGGTCCCATGAAGTTACCATAGAGTTCAGAAGATCAATCAAAGGACATTATGTCATAGATGTAACCAGATGGAGTGTAAACAGCAGCTTCCTGCATACAACATGTCCCTCCCATGTCTCTTGTATCTGTGTCCTTTGTATCTAAAGCACTACATACGTGACCTGTAGTGCGTACGTCTTGATAGTCACAATAAATGTCTATGCTACTAGCTTACGTATGAAGTGTACTTACCAGCTAAAAAGTTTTCTGTGTAACAGTGTATGATTCAGCATGTAGGTAACGTCCACTTTCGTGGATTGTGCATTTCTTGAGTGTGATAGCATTATCTCTGTTGAATTTTCTTGAGAAGATGTTGCCATGAAGCACATCATGTCTCCCAAATGCAGCAAAAGGTGTGGTAGTGATAGCAACAACAAGGAAGGCAAGGGAGAAAGATGGATTTGGAAGTGAAACAAAAGGTTATTGAACAATATGAAGGTGGAAAATCAGTGAATGCTGTTGCTTGTGATTTAGGCAGGCTGTACTCAGCAATCGTGACAATTCTCAAAAACAAGGAAAAAGTCTCCAAGCTGTTAAAGGATTAACTGCACTGAAAGCTACAAGGCTAATGAAAATGTGTGAGGGACTTCTTTCCGATGTGGAGAAATTGCTAATGATGTGGTTCGAGGAGGACCAAACATAAAGCAAATCGCTCTCAGCACGTTAATGGTCACTGCGAAGGCACAAAGCTTGTTGAAGATGCTTCAAGAAAAAGCGGGACCAAACTACACTATGGTGCTTGCATAACATTCAAATCACATAATACCCGACATCATAGAAAGTATTGTGAGCGTTAAGTGACACGTGACCATAATTTTAGGCTTCCAATGCGCTTGTATTATTAGTTGTTTTTGTTGTCTGTCTCCACTACTAAACTGTAGCTCGTGGATGTTATGACCCATATCTTTTTCTTGAGCTTGGTGAGTACTTAATTAATATTTTCAGAAATGAATTAATTAATTCATAAAGCAATCATATGAAATATGGAGGGCTAGTGGCACTGTAGAATAAGCACTGGGCTGTTTACCACAACATCTGAAGTTCAGTCCCACCAAATAACTCTTAGAAAACTTTTGTAGTTGTTGTTACGTGCCATCGAGTCTAATCCAACTCATGGCAACCCTGTCTGTCTAGGGTTTCCGAGACGTGGCTGGTAGATTTCAGCGGCCAACCTTGCAGTTCAAACTGACTTGTGATCCACTGCATTTTGCTGCAGCACCACACCAGGACCCTCTACAGGGTTGCTGGGAGCCAGAACTGACTCAACAGCACTTAATAACAACGGCAACATATGAAATAAGAATCAAACTAATGCCGTGCCACTTGGAATAAAAAACCAGTATGCTAGATGCAAATTTCAACCAGTTCGATTTGGTACTGAACCTTAAAGAACAAACGTATAAAGATTAGAGGGGTGAGAAAATGGATTACACTTTTCTAGGAGGAATTCAATACTCCAGCACTAGAATTATTCAAACAATCTAATGAACCATTTGATGTACAAACCATATAAACAAGCCTGCTTGTAGATGAAGAAACTCAAATAGCCATAAATATATGAAAAATCTGCTCAGTCTCTCTGGGAGTCTGGGAAAATTAAAATTGCAGTAGCATACCATCTCAATCCCATTATATCAGCATACATTTCAAAACCTGATAGCACCAACTATAGGCAAAGCATCTGGTGGCTTTAAATTGCTATGACCACTTTAGAAAAATCTAATTTCTTTCAAGATAGCATAGCCTACAATTCAGTAATTCTACGAATCAGTTTTAGATTTGTAAAAATAAGATGTCCCAGCACATAAACAATGAAATAGGCACAAATATAGTCACTGATGTATGATTTTAAAATGACAGTAAAAAAAGGTGGTGCTGGGTGCGTGCCATCAAGTCGGCCTTGACTCATAGAGACTCTGTACGGGGTTTCCAAAGCTGTAAATCTTTGGTAGTGGTGGTTATGTGCTGTGGAGTCAGTTCCGACTCGTAGTGACCCTGTACGGGGGTTTCCGAGGCTGTAAATCTTTACGGGAGCAGAAAGCCTCATCTTTCTCCCACAGAACAGTTGGTAGTTTCGAACTGCTGACCTTGCGGTTCACAGCCTGATTCGTAACCACTACACTACCAGAGCTCCTTGTTGTTTTTGTAAAGTACCATAGAGTCGGTTCCTTAGGGGAGCAGAAAGTCTCATTTTTTTCCCACAGAACAACTGGTAGATTCAAACCTTTTGGTTAGCAGCCCAGTTTGAACTCCACTACATTTGTTGTTGTTGTTAAGTGTAATGAAGTTAGTTCCAATTCACAGAGATCCTGTACAGGGTTTCCTAGGACCAACTGGTGAGATTGAACTGCCAGCCTTCAAACTGACCTTGTGGTCCAGTATTTTATCCTACAACGCCACACCAGGACTCTACCATGGGAAATCCAACTATCTTTTTATAGGGAAATTAATAATCACTTATTTATACCACAGCATACTTGTACCATTACTTAGATCTCATAGCAGTTAAAATGAATGAATTTGGTCTGCAATATGATAAATGAGAAAAGCTTGATACCTTTTACATAACTTGTATCAAAACCATAATGTGTGGGTAGGTAGCTCCACGTGGTACACACTGGACTATGAACCACAAGATCCACGGTTTGAGCCTGTCAGCCGTTTTGTGAGGGAAAGATGAGGCTCTCTGCTCCTGCGAAGATTTAAAGTCTCAACTGAATGAACAGCACTTAACAACAACAATAAAATCATGGTTAGAAAAACAGTAGCGTGTACGCAAAATTATTTATACGCACGCCCTAATATTGTGGTACTACAAGAGAGGCGAGGTGGCGAGGAGAAGCAATCAAGAGTAGATATTTAGCTTTACTGTAATATGTAATTTTTGTGGTTCTTTTAAAGAAAAATATTCAAGTCTATTTGAGAAAAATGTGAGCTTCTCTTCCAGAAAAGGGTATCTATTACATCATTATCTGAATTCTTTTTAATAGCTTCTGGTAATTTTTTTTTTTCAATTCTAGAAAAGCAGTTGTCATGGGATTTGATGGGGTAGGGCTAGAAGCATCAGATTTGAACTGTTAGAATATTACGCACCTCGTTCGCTGTCTGAGTCAGCTGTCATCCTGAGCTTCTATGATTAGACATGACAGATTGTCCTGGAACTTCTTCTTTTTTTCCTTAGAAAAATCTAAATTATTTCATGATAGACATATGTAGGGATGGAGGAAAAAGGTAAATCTGAGAATCTGACTTCGCCAAACAAGCCCTGGAAGGCACTTTGATAGGTTTCATGTAGATTGCTCCTTCCCAACAGCCATAGCAGGTCTGTTGTCTTTGGGAGGAACACTTAACACTTTCCAGAAAGGCAATGTGGTTACGTGCCATCAAGTCAGTAACCAACCCATAGTGACCTTATGCACAACAGAACGCAACACTGCCCAGTGCTGGGCCAATCTCACTGTTGTTGCCACGCTTCAGTACATTGATGCTGCCACTTTAACAATCCATCTCTCTGGGGGTCTTCCTCTTGTTCTCTGACCCTCCACCTTGCCAAACATGATATCCTTCTCTGGCCACTGGTCCCTCCTGACAATATGTCTGACGTATGAGAGATGAAAGGAAATGTAGGTTGGAGCAAATGTGACAGATGGAAAGCATGACGATCCTCACACTGCTGTGCTTCTTCACTGGCCCCAGCCAGCCTATGAGCCCGCCAGTAAGCATCCAGATGAACATAGAATCCATGCTTCAAGATCACAGCATCCTTCCTACCCCTCTTCTCCCCTAACAGGCTCACAACACCTAGGAGGTAAGTAGTAACATTCCACAGTGAGGTACGCTGACGCACTAAGAGTTTGTGTGGCATTGTAGAAGCACAGGACATGTGTGAAAAGAATACACAGTATTCACCCTTCACAGGTAACCATGATCCCATTCCACACCTGCTTCTCATCTCCATCCATCAGGGTACCTTATGATACTCCATGGGCTATGCAAAGAGCAGGTCCTCCTAGGACATGCTTCATTGTACAGTTGATATCTTATTAGGAAGACCCCACATCATAGGGATGGTCTCCAGATTTGCTAACTGTATTCACTATTCAAGGTTCTATAGTGAACGAGTGCTGGAGTATAAAATGAGTCTCCCACCCCGCCCCCCGCCCCCACTTTGAGGTCCACTGTCATTTACAACAGCAAAATGAAATGGAGTCTGAAGTGTTATCAATTTTCTTGAATTTGGACTTGAAGTAACATTTCGGACTTCCTTCATTAATAATTACCCTAAAGGAATTTCTGCTCAAGATTGACTGTGTTCTTTGCGTATTTTTGCTCCCGTCTCATGGTCTGGACATTAAATATTAATGTTGGGAAACTGATTATTTCTGCCATTGAGAAGAGAAGTTCTCAGGTCTCCAACGATATCCAGGGCACTCCTTCAGGAAACAGCACACAGTGGGAGTTTTTGCCTTTTAAATGTTCAATAACATTTTTCTCTGAATCTATTACAAAGATAAATACACGTGGTCCAAACTATTAGAAAATACCAAAAAATAAAAATTAGAAAATGAGCTTGTGATCTTACCACCTGGAAATAGCCTCACAACATCTGGTTATATTTCCTTCAGATTTCTTGGTCCTTTTTCAAAACTAGGATAAAATATTATAGACTGTTACGGGGTTTGGTTCTTAGACTTTTAAATTTTGCATTGAGTACAGCTTACAGAGAAGATCTTCCCGTTTACATTCACCAAATACACACTTTGTTTTATCAAAATGATTGCAGTCCCATCCATATAACCACAGTTATCCCGCTTCCTCCCTGTGGTTCCTATATCCATTCTACCCTTCCCATCCCTTCTCAACTTTGTCCTTAGGAAAATGTTGCCCTTTTGCTCTTGAATGATTGGCCATTCCGTGGTGAGCATACCTTAATAATATAGTTGTTCCCCTATATACATATTTACTGTTCGGCTAAATATTGGGCCATGAGTGTGAGTTCCATTCCAGATATGAAGGGTGGTTGAGGGTCACAGGCTTGGGATCCTCCAGTCTCTTTCTGGCCAGTAAGCTCCATCTTTCTCATAGTTTTGAGTTTCATTCCACATTGTCTCTTACTCTCTGTAGGACCTTCTAATGTGATTCCTTTCAGAGCAATTGGTAGTGGTAACTGGTACCAACTAGTTCTTGTCTTAGAGTCATGGTGACTGATTTTCACGTGCTCCATGGGCCCATTGGACTAGTTGATTCCAAGCATCTTCTAATTTTTATTCTTCTTCTTTCTTCTGCACATGGAGAGACCAATAGTTGCACCTTAGATAA
>NW_006408525.1:18299547-18301481 GCF_000296735.1 Chrysochloris asiatica
CAACATTAATGGAAGAAGCTGTCAAGAAATTAAACGATATATTGCATTAGGCAAATCTGCTGAATAAGACTTCTTTAAAATGTCAAGAGCAAAGGTATCAGCTTGAGGACTAAGGTGTGCCAGACCCCAGCCATGGCATTTCAATAGCTTTATATGCTTGTGAAAGTTGGACAATGAATAAGGAAGACCATAGAAGAATTGATGTATTTGAGTTACATTGTTGGAGAAGAATATTAAAAGTACTGTTGACTGCCAGAAGAACAAACAAACCTGTGTTGGAAGAAGTACAGCCAGAATGCTCCTTAGAAGCCAGGATGGCCAGACTTCATCACTTATACTTTGGACATATTATCATGAGGAACTAGTCCCTGGAGAATGATGTGGAGAGTCAGCAAAAAAGAGCAAGGCCAATGAGATGGATTGGCACCGTGGCAGCAGCAATGGGCTTAGGTTTAACAAAGATTGTGAAGTTGGTGCGGGACTGCACATGGTTTTGTTCTGTTGTGCAGAGAGTCATAATGAGTCAGAACCAATTTGCCAGTACCTAACAACAGCAACGAAAACATGCTCCACCACATTCATGGGTGTGGTTGCAGCAAAAGGAAATACACGTGCACACATATTCTCTTTCAAATCATTGTATGTTTGTAGGAATAGTCCCACTCTCCATCGCATACCCATTCAGTCTGTATATCTAGTCATGTATCTGCCCACAGAACACTGTTATTCTAGAGTTTTGTATATAAATAACAATATTTACCTCTGTCCCTGACCAGCTACTCCTGGAAACCCTACACACAGTCGCTATGAGTCGAAAGTGACTAGACAGCACTTAACAGCAACAATCTTTAACCCTTACAAACCTCCCCTGGTGTCTTTGTCCGTCTTCATCATTCTCCTGCCAACATCCCTTTTCTTATATATTGCCATCCGGTCACATGTATTGACAGGTGTCTACCCTCTAACAAGTGAATTACTCTGTTGTCCCTTCCATCCCTTGTAACCATCACAGAATATTTATTTTATGATGAATATCTTTTCTTGAGTTTTTACAATAGTGGTCTCATACAATATTTGTCATTTTGTTATTGACTAATTTCACTCAGCATAATGTCCTCTAGGAGTCCTGGTGTGACATTGTAGGATAAGCACTGGACTGCTAACCACAAAGTTGGCAGTTCAAACCCACTCGATGGTTCTCAGAAACCCTATACAGAGTCCCTATGAGTCAGAACTGATTTGACAGCACTTACCAACAACAAATGTTCTCCAGGTTCATCATGTTAATGAGGTGTTTTGCAGATTCATTGTTATTCTTCAACAGTGCATAGTATTCTATTGTATGTATGTACCAAAGTTTGATTAGCCATTCTTCCATTGCTGGGAATTTAGGCTGTCCCCATTGTTGTGCTATTGTGAAGGGTGCTGTGATTAGCATGGGTGTGCATATGTCTGCTAATGTCTTGGCTCTTATTTCTTGGGGATATATACCAAGTAAAAGGTTTGCTAAGGCATACAGTATTTCTATTTCCAACATTTGAGAAAGTGCTATGTTATTTTCTACAGTGGTTGTATTACAGCAGTTTTAGATTTGCGGTCAAAGAAACCGAGGCCACTTGGAGAGGTGAAGCAGAGTTTCAGATTTTATTAAGCTGGCTGACTCAGAGGAGCTCATTTCTCCAGATTCTGAGACTCAAATGGAAGGCAACATGTGCCTATATGGGGCCAGAGACCAGGAAGGTCCAGGTGGGAGACCAGGGGAATTGGTCCCATTCGGTGACCTGAGTAGCATTTTAGCTTGCCTCCTGGGCTAGAGAGGGCAGTGACCTTTTCCTGTTCAGTTGCAGCATTTTACAGTCCCACCAGAAATGTAGGAGGGTCCCAGTCTCTCCATACCTTCACCAGCGTTGGTTGTTTTCGCTCTTTTTTTTTGT
>NW_006408525.1:18314717-18316322 GCF_000296735.1 Chrysochloris asiatica
CTCCTGGCCACCAGCACTTAGTCTTTCTCTTTCCATGAGTCTGGAATCCTCAGTGCTCTCTCTCTCCCTGTACTCATCTCTGCCTCCATCTCTGGTGTTGCTGCGTTTCTAGATAGGGTCCCATATTCCGCTTGTGCTCTTCTCTCTTGATGGTCCTAGGGTCCTCTGTTTATGGATTGTTGGATTAACTACTCCCCTATTTTTGTTAGAAAACTTCTACATTTACAGTTGTGACAGTTGCAATTAGTCATGATAATGATTACTCACTATTGAATCATAAGAATCTTATCCCCATCTCTTTTCACCAGACCCGTCTAGACAAGTGAAAACTATTCAATGGGGATTCTACCTTCCCTCAAACACTCTTAAACTAAACTCCCTCTTGAAAACTTGTAAGCCAGTCATTTCATGAATTTGTAGTCCCCCTCTCCCCCACATTTTAAGTTGCCAATGTCTAAGTTGCCCATCCCTATCAACCCTGTACACAGAGGGGATAGGATTGATACTTAATGTGAAGACTCCTTCCCTTTCAGTTGGTATTTTGAGCTACTGCAACCATAAGTACAGGTCAAATTCATCAAACTATAGCAATTTACACTTGTTTCCTTTACCAAAAATTATTTTTTCAATTTACTCTATTCAAGTTCTGATTATCAAGCCATCGAGTATAGGCCAAATAGGTACTGTGCGATTTTGCCAACCCATGGTATTTTGAATAGCCTCATGCATGTGAAAATTAGAGAATGAAGAACCCTAAAAGAATGGATGCATTTGAGTTATGATGTTGGACCAGAATGTTAAACGTGCCATGAACGGCCAGAAGAAGAAACAAATCTTCTTGGAAAAAGTGCAGCCAGGATGTCCTTAGAAGTCAGAGTGGTGAGACCTTGTCTCTTATACTTTGGATATGTTAACAGAAAGGACCAGTCCCTGGACAAGGGTATCATGCTTGTAAAGTGGAACATCAGTGAAAAAGAGGAGGACCCCCAACTAGGTAGATTGATGCAGTGGCAACAGTAATGGACTACGTTGGGTGCTGGCTATTGTGAGGATGGCACAGAACATAGGGTTGCTATGAGTCAAAACCAACTCAACCGCACCTAACAACAACCCTTTACTTTATCAAGCATTGTGTTCTTTTCCATGAAATGATAACATGGAGATAGAACGTTAGACAAGGTGTCCTCATGTCTTCCTCACTTCTAAGGAGCATTCAGGCTATACTTCCTTCAAAACAGATTTCTTTGTTCTTCTGGTAGCCCTTTCAATAGTCTTCGCCAACACCCAAATTCAATGTCTTTAATTCTTCTTGGGTCTTTCTTATTCATTGCCCAGATTTTGCATGCAGATGAGGGAGTTGAAAATACCATGGTGTGGGTCAGGTGCATCTTAGTCATCAAAGTGACATCTTTGTTGTTGAATACTTTAGGGAGATCTTTTGTAGCAGATTTAGCTAATGTAATATATTGTTTACTTTCTTTACTGCTTCTATGGATATAGATTGTAGATCCAACTAAAATGAGATCCTTGAGAACTTTTTTCTATTTATCATCATGTTGCTTTCTGGTCCAGTTGTGAGTTTTGTTTTATTTTGTTTTTTTGTTT
>NW_006408525.1:18317812-18320407 GCF_000296735.1 Chrysochloris asiatica
CTTGATATTATCCCACAACTCATCTGGTCTTTGGTCACTGGTGTTCAGTGAACCAAATCTAATCTTAAGATACTCTCTAAATTCAGGTGGGATACACTTAAGGTTTTATTTGAGCTCTTGTGGACTTGTTTTAATTTTCTTCAGCTTCAAGTTGAACTTATTTATGACCAATTGATGGTCTGTTCCTCAATCTGGTGCTAGATTTGATCCAACTGATGATATTGAGCTTCTTTATTGTTTATTTTCACAGATGTAGTCAGTTTGATTCCTGCGTATTTCATTGGTGAGGTCTATGTGTTGAGTCACTTTTTATGTTGGTGATAGAAGGTATTTGTAATGAAGAAGTCCTTGGTCTTGCAAATTTTTAGCCTGGGACTTCCTGCATTCTTTCTATCACCAAAGCTATATATTTCCATCTATTTACCCTTCTACTTTGTTTCCAATTTTTGTATTCTAGTCATGATTAATTACCAGTGTGTCTTGAATACATGTTTGATCAATTTCAGACAGCAGAAGTTGGTAAAAATCTTCAATTTCTTCATCTTTGACATTACTGGTTGGTGTGTAGATTTGAATAACAGTTGTTGTACGTGGTCTTCCTTGTAGGCAAATGGATAGTCACCTATGACAGTATTATATTTCATGACAGATCTTAGAATGATATTTTTGATGATGAATGTGACACCTTTTCTCTTTAATTTTCATTCCCATCGTAGTAGACCTGTTGATGTTGTTCAATGCTATTGATTTGGTTCTGTAGAGGGTTTCTGAGGAGCAGCTGGTGAGTTTGAACCACAGACCTTGCAGTTCAAACCAACCTTTTGATCCAGTGCCTATCCTACAGTGCCACACCAGGACCCCAGGATAGACCTATGGAATCTAATTCAAAATGGTCACTACCAGTCCATTTCAGCTCACTAATGCCTAGAATATCAATCTTTATTTGTTCCATTTCATTTTTAACAATTTGTCATTTTCCTAGATTCATATTTCATAGGTTCCACTTTCTGATTACCAATGAATATCTGCAGTTATTTCTTCTCACTTTGAGTAATGCCATGTAAGTAAATGAAGGCACTGAAAGCTCTACTCCATCCATACCATTAAGGCTGTTCTTCAAGGAGGCCGCATTTCCCCAGTTGTACGTTGAGTTTCTTCCAACCCTAGAGGCTCATGTTCTGGCATTTATTATACAAGGTAATGTTTCACTACAAGTTTTTCATTGGCCTGTTTTTAAGACGTAGACCACTGTATCTGTCCTAGTCTCTCTTGGTTTGGAAGCTATGCTGAAACCTACTCGCCATGGGTGACCTACTGGTATCACAACAGCACACAAGCTACCACAGTTTGACAAACTGAAAAGCAAGTGTTGGTGGTATTATTTTAGGCATCTTTATTCAATTTAGAATCTAGCTAACATTTTAAAGTCAAAGTGAAAATCTGTACCTTATAACATTGTTGTTATTAGATTCCATCGAGTTCGAGTTGACTCTGACCATAACGGCCCTAGGCAAGTAAGTGTGAACTACTGTCCAGTCGGTCCTGCATCATCCTCACAATTCTTCAGACATTTGAGTCCACTGTTGTGAGATGTCCACTGTTTCGTTTACTATCTACATTACCAGGCATGATGTCCTTCTCCAGGGGCTGGTCCCTACTGATAATTCATCCAAAGTATGAAACAGGAAGTCACATCATCCTGGCTTATAAGAAAAATTCTGCCTGTGCTTCTGCCAACACAGATTTGTTTGTTCTTCTGGCAGTCCATGCTACTTTTAATATTCTTCTCCAACACCGTAACTCAAATGCACTTCGGTGGTCCTTGAAAGTAAATAAGCATAGTACTTAGGAACACAGATGCAGGAGCAAAACCAACCGACTAGGGGTCTCAGCTCCACCACTTAGCACCAGCAAGACTTTGGGAAAATCACAGTTTATTATTTAATTCAGTTTTGTTTTTCTCATTAGTAAAATGAGAACTATGAAAATAACAACAAAGGTGGTTAATGTGACATTTAATAAGTCAATGCATGTAAAGTGCTTAGAATATGTATGCACACAGAAGTTATTTAAATGCTAGCTATTATCATTATCTACTACTCATCTGTAAGGAGCTCTGGTAGCTTAGTGGTTAAGAATCGGGCTGCTTACCTCAAAGGTGGTAGTTCGAAACTACCAGCTGTTCTGCAGGAGAAAGATGAGGCTTTCTGCTCCCGTAAAGATTTACAGCCTCTTAAGCGCTATGCAGGGTCACTGTGAGTAGGAACCGACTCCACGGTACTTAATAACAACACTCATCTGTACGTTTCTCATACTGCAGTGGCTTGAATCTTGCTGTGATTCTGGAATTTATGCCACAGGTATTTTATATACCAGTTGTTGTTGTTATTATGTGCTGTGGAGTCAGTTCCGACTCATAGCGACCTTGTACAGGGTTTCCGAGGCTGTAAATCTTTACAGGAACAGAAAACCTTACCTATCTCCTGTGGAACAGCTGGTTATTTCTAACTGCTGACCATGAAATAAGCAGCCCGATTTGTAACCACTATGCTACGAGTCAGTGGGGTCACCCAAAGTGGCCAGGTTTCAGATGAG
>NW_006408525.1:18320870-18321805 GCF_000296735.1 Chrysochloris asiatica
AAATGGACTGGTGTTGGCAATTTTGAATGTGACAATCAACTGCTTTACCATGCCAAGAATGACAATTTAAAGAGGAATGATATCACATTCATTATCAAAAAGAACCTATAAGATATGTCTTGAAGTACAACACTGTCTTTGACAGGATAATATACATTCATCTATAAGGAAGACCCGTTAAAATCATTGTTATTCAAATTTATACACCAACCACTAAAGCCAGTGATGAAAAAATTGAATAATTCTATCAACTTCTTCAATCTGAACTTTATCAAATGTGCAATCAAGACTGTGACTGGAATGCAAAGGTTGGAACTACAGAGGAAGGATCAGTAATTTTAAAATATGGCCTTGGTGATAGAAATGATCCTGGAGACCTCATGATAAAAATTTGCAATACCAATGAATTCTTCATTGCAAATACCTTTTTTTTTAACAGCATAAAAGATAACTATACACATGTACCCCACCAGATGAAATACACAGAAATCACAATTACTACATCTGTGGAAAGAGACATTGGAAAAACTCCATATCATCAATCAGAACAATGCCACGGGCAGACTCATTAATATCCTGCGATATGCAGATGATACAACCTTGCTTGCTGAAAGTGAAAAGGACTTAAAATATTTACTGATGAAGATCAAAGACCACAGCCTTTGGTATGGGTTGCACCTCAATGTAAAGAAAACAAAAATCCTCACCACTGGACCAATGAACAACATCCATGTAAATGGAGAAAAGATTGAAGTTGTCAAAGACTTCATTTTGCTCGGATCAATCATTGGCACTAATGAAAGCAACAGCCAAGAAAATGATTAGCCAATGTGTTGAAGAGCAAATATGTCAGTCTGAGCACTAAGGTGCACCTGACTCAATATTTTCAAAAACCTCATATGTATGTGGAATTTGGACCGTGAATAAGGACAACT
>NW_006408525.1:18322080-18327446 GCF_000296735.1 Chrysochloris asiatica
CAGCAATAGGCTCAAACATAGCAACTATTGTGAGGTTGGCACAGGACTGGGCAGTGTTTTGTTCTATTGTGCATAGGGCCGCTGAGTCAGTACCAATTTGATGGCACTTAACAACAATGATAATTATCTCTTCTCTTTGGATGCATCTTGGCTGTTAACATCTCTGAACTCAACTCAAATCCAACCCTGACTCTCCGAGACCACCTTCACACACTATACACTCTCCAAGTCCATCGTCTTTCAGTTAGGACCATGTGAGTGTACAATAATGACACAAAAACAGGTAAGGTCAATATTGGTCTATTTCATGCCAACTTCTTCCAGTCCTTCACATCTATCTTTTTTACCTTGAAAGTTCAAGCACAGCATCTAACATTAGTAGCACACACACATGCTCTGTGTCTGATTTTGCCCGTCTTTTGAAATTCATGATTGTGTGGCACTGGATTTTTCAAAGGAAGCAGATAATGAAAAATGATTTGCTTACTTTCTAAACAAAATACAGTCCAGGGAAACCTGGCCAGGGTTATGAAAGCATTTTATTGATTGAACTCTGTATAATCCTTAGTGTATTTTTCCACTGTTGTGCTTGATGGTTTTCTCTGGAAGTTCTGAGTCTGGCTCTCTGGAATGGCACCTCTCTCACCTGGGTGATAAAATTGTGTTTGTTTGTAAGGGCTTCTGGTTTCTTGGTTTTGTAATTATATGCCTCTGTGAAATTTTTCTAACAGAGCCAGGATGTTCTGGACATTCCAAGAAATGAGAGAAAATCTATTGTTTGAAAAAGATGGTCACTTTAAATAGCATTTGCCTTATTCCTTTAGAGATTAGCTTCTGGAGTCGAAGAAAACTGAGACCTCACAGATGGAGAGAAGTTACCCAGAGCATCCCACATCCACCACCCTGGCCATTAATACCTTTAATGAGATCATTTCCTTGACTTTTGCGTATTCGCATGTAACATTTAAATACAAGGAGAAATATCTGGGTCATCAGGTTTCTAGTAATTGGGTCTTTCCTATACTCAGTTGAATTGGTTTTATTGGATTTATTAGCTGGCAACTGTTGATGAGGAAAGAAAGAGAAACTGTCTCAACTGGTATATCGTTAAAAGCAAAGCAGTGGTCTATTAGTAATTGCATTAGGACAATAGGTATAAATAAGGTAAAAGTTTTGTTGTTGTTGTTAAGTGCCGTCAAGTCAGTTCCGAACCTGAACAGGGTTTCCGAGGCTATAAATCTTTACAGGAGCAGAAAGCCTTATCTTTCTCCCGCAGAACAGCCGGTAGTTTCGAACTGCTGACTTTGTGGTTCGCAGCCCGATTCCTAACCACTACGCTACCAGGAGGCAGTTACCCTGACTATGTATTCTCCAGATATATTTCCTGCTCTTCCTGACCTATCTCAGGGGACCGCAAAGCTTTTAGATGATCTTTTACATGACTGTAGAACTTGGGTAATTCTACAAGGATGAACTCAGTTCTGTTTATTCACATCTCATTGAACTGGACTACATTCCCAGCTTCCTTTACGGGTAGTCGCTTGTAATGGAACTATGCGGGTGTTGGGGTGTTGTGGAGTAGGTGTCAACTCATAATGACCCTGCATAGGGTTTTTGTGACTGTAAATCTTTATAAAGGACCAGAAAGTCTCATCTTTCTCCTATAGAACCGCTGGTAGTTTTAAACTGCTAACCTTGAGGGTAAGGAGCTCTGGTAGCATAATGGTTGTGAGTCGGGCTGCTAACCTCAAGGTCAGGAGTTTGAAATTACCAGAAGTTCCGCAAGGAGAAAGATGAGGGTTTTTGCTCCTATAAAGATTTATAGCCTCGGAAACCCTATGCAGGGTTGCTATGAGTTGGAACCTACCCCAGGGCACATAACCACCACTACCGCCAACCTTGAGGTTAGCAGCCCAACTTGTAGCCACTATGCTACCAGAGTTCCTTTGTGATGGAACTATAATCAAAGATTTGTGAGACCAAGGGTTAAAAACAACCCCTAAGAAACCATGTGTGCTCTTTTTCCTTCTGGCTTGATGCGTACAATCTTTACATCAGTCAGACCTGTACACCAATCAGAAAAGCCAGTTTGGAATTCTAATTGCATGAGAAATTAATGTGTGCTGCTATGCATTGAGACTTTGAAGTTTACCTGCTACAGAAATGTTTTCTATCATTTCCTAGTGCTGCTATAAGTGAACTAACACGAATGTGTGGCTTTAATGAACAGAAGGTTATTTTCTCAAACTTTAGAAAGTGTGACGTCTGAAAGCAGGGTACAGGCTTTAGAGGAAGACTCTTATCTGTCTGTGGGCTCTTGGGGAAAATTGGTATCTCAGCTTCTCTAGCGCCCACCCTTGTTGTTGCTGGGATATAAACTGATGAACCTCTGTTGTCTTCAAATAGTGTGGGTGTTCCTTGGTCACTCTCATTTGTCTGCTTTCCTGCTGATTTGCTTAATCTACTCTTTTCTGTCTCAAAAGTGATTTGTTTGGTACAAACCCCGCATTGTAGTGACAGCAATGGTTTCAGGCATAGCAATGATTATGAGGTTGGCCCAGGACCAGCAGTGTTTCGTTCTGTTGTGTGTTGGGTCGCTGTGAGTCAGTACAACAACAACAACAACTACACCGATACTGCCCAATTAACATTCCCATGGAAAAACCATGCTGGGGTGGCACTGTAGGATAAACACTACACTGCTAACTGTAAGGTCTGCTGTTCAAACCCACCAGCCACTTCTTGGAAACCCTATACAGTGTCACTATGAGACGGAATGCACTCAACAGCACTTAACAACCATACAAATGACAGCAATTGAGTATCTGCAGGTGTACTGTAATTGTGTTCTCTCAGTTTTGACTGCTTGACACGGTTTCAGAGGTTGTCATTTCTATGGAAGCCAGTCCCTGGGTCTTTTTTCCTGTGGAGCAGCTGGGTGAGTTCACACACTGACCTTTCAGTTAGCAGCTGAATGTTTAATTGTTGAGTGGCCAGAGCTCCTTTACTCACAAGTATAGGGGCTAGGATTCCAGTACATTTGGGGGGCACAATTCAATTCATAACAAGCAGCTAGAAGTATCTTTAACTAGTATATTGCATAAAGTGCTTATACATGCTTTGAGATCTATTTTCAAGTCTCTGCCGATTCCCAGTTTAAATGCAGCATACTTCCTGTTGGAGGTATGTACCCTTCTGGTTCTGGGAATACCATTTTCTCACCCAGTAGTATTTCTTTGCTTTATTCCCTCTACCCTTGGGTAGCTTTTGACTGAAATTTATCGAAAAATTCAGGAAGCGTTTCCACTGAACAGCATTTGTATGTAAACTGGCAACCCAAACTACAAAATAAAACCAAATCCATTGCTGTTGAGTTGATTCTGACCTATAGTAACCTATAGGACAGAGTAGAATTGCCCCATGGGGCTTCCAAGGCTAGAAATCATTGTTAAAGTAGGCTTACACATCTTGGTCTCACAGAGTGGCTGATGAGTTAAAACCATTGAACTTTTGGGTAGCAGGTGAGCACTTTAACCAAGATAGCTGGTAGCCCCTACTCCTCACCTATGGACTTTGTTAGGTTCCAAAGATCAGGTTGTTATTAGAAAATCAGCGTTCTGCAAAATAAGGAGAATGACTGTATGAGATCACAAAATGATTGCATAACTGCCAAATTACATCATCACGTAATGCCAAATCACTTCATCACATAACTGCCAAATTACATTGTTACATAACTGCCAAATCATATCATTACATAACTGCCAATTGCATCATTACATAACTGCCAATTACATCATTACATAACTGCCAATTGCATCATTACATAACTGCCAAAGTGCATCAGTACAAAAATGCCAAGGCACAGAGAAACATGGTTGAGAGAAGTTGATACATAACCTGATCCATTACAGCCAGTGTTAATGTTCCTCAGCACCTTGGCATTCCATACTGCCATATATACTAATGTGCTAAATAGTCAGATAGTAGATTTTTTACTATTGTTTAAATGTGCAATGTCAGTTAATGAGATAGAGTAGGTGTATATTTTGACAGTATGTTGAATTTTGAGATCAATCCTTGCTTCCTCTGAAAGTTACTGAGGAACCCAGGAACTTCTTTCCCTACTTTTTGAAGATCTAATACTAGGAGTATTGTCTTGGACATTACTTAGATTATGAAAAATCCTCAAATGGTAGGGTGCTGATCAGCTATATAAGAATGTTCCAGTAGAAACCCTATGGGGGCAGTTCTCCCCATAGCAGCTAAGAATACTACTTGGGTGTGGATAAAAGAAACTCAAGTGTGAGCTCTCTGTATTCTAAATGGGGAAGTACCAGTGAGGGCAGGGCTGTGGCTGCAACATTGAATTAGATGAATCATTCACTCCTCTATCCTGTAAGTGTCACTCTGAGCTCCAATAACGGCGGTGGGATTGGTTTACTTTGGATGGGATTTGGTTGAGCAATAGAATGCAGTTTAAGTGATAAAAATGCTAGTTCTGACTCTAGAGTTCAGGAGTTCAGAGTCACTCCCACTCTCTTTCTGGGAAGTCTGCCCAGTTGTCTTATAAGCAATTTTATCTGGCCACCTGGAGAGTGAATGGCCACGTGGTGGTGATGATTACATACCGCGGAGTTGGTTCCAACTCATAGTGACCCTGTGTAGGGTTTCTGAGGCTGTAAATCTTCACTGGAGCAAAATGCCTCATCTTTCTCCTGAGGAGCTACTGGTGCAGTCCAGCTCCGAACTCACTATGCTATAAGAAATCCTTGAAAGACCATGTTGTTGTTGTTATGTGCTGTGGAGTTGATTCCAACTAATAGTGACCCTGTACAGGGTTTCCGAGGCTGTACATCTTCACGGGAGCAGAAAGACTCATCTTTCTCCTGCAGAACCTCTGGTAGTTTTGAACTGCTGACCTTTAAATTAGCAGCCCAATTCGTAACCATTATGCTACCAGAGCTGGACCATGTAGATCAGAGTTATCCTCACATACGCATTCATCTTAGACCAACTACTCCCGAGCTAAGTTTTAGAGTGATGTGTTACGTTGCAAGACATAACTGATATAAATGATCAAAATTCTCCTAATGGGAGAAAACAAGGTTACATTGGAATTTCACTTAGATAATCCCAATACATTCTTGGTGGTGGTGGTGGCTGTGTGCTGTGAAGTCGGTTCCGACTCATAGCGACCCTGTACAGGTTTCGAGGCTGTAAATCTTTATGGGAGCAGAACGCCTCATCTTTCTCCCATGGAACAGCTGATAGTTTCAAACAGCTGACCTTGTGGTTCACAGCCCAATTCGTAACCACCCGATATGAAATGAGTTTGATTAACATTTTACTCAATTATAAGGTAA
>NW_006408525.1:18329201-18333171 GCF_000296735.1 Chrysochloris asiatica
AATACAACTCCAGATTGAAAGGTTTTGCAATATTTTCATATAATTTCCTGTCTGTATGTAGACTCTGTGAATGTTATGTGTATACAGACATGAAATAATGAATGCCAACATAAAATAAATTGCCTTTCTATGGTCTAATGTTAATTAAAACCCAATGTCCTTTCTAAAAAAAAAAAAAAAAAAAAGAATGTTCCTGCAGGTCCCATTTCTAGGGAGAGACTAAATATGATTTTGGAAGCTACACATAAAACGAGGGATGTGCCATGACAATACCCTTGTCTGCTCATAAATGTTTATGTCCTTTTCAAGGGCACTTGAAATCTCTCTCTCCTTAGTGTTAATTTTCATGAACCCTGTCCATTTAGGTAAGCTTGGTAGCTTTTACTTTTGTGTTTCCCTAGAACTTGATGCCCTTGTAGGATTTATGACTTTGCATTACAGATATCATTCAAAAGATATGGTATTACAGTCAAAACATATTTACAAAGTCAATGTAAACTATTAAAAAAAGAAACAACCTTAACTGAGTTCTCAAGTTACTCCTGCTCAATGGAAGAAAACTTTATTTAATGTAAACTGAACAATTTCCTTGCTTCTTGATGCTTCTTGATCTCATTAAGTTAAACACTGAGCCCAGTTTAGGGGTTGCCTTTCCTTTCCTCTTTGCCCCAGAAGAGATCCTCATACTAAGGGGTTAATATATTCATTGGGCATGTACTTTATGACCACTAGGTCTGTCCACACTAGCTTCTAATAAGTGGTGTAACTTACTGATCTTTGGCTACTAGCATCTAGCCACATTTCATTTTTTCCAGAATGTTCATCTCTTATCTACTCCTTGGTTCTCTCACTGCCTTTCTCAGTGACCTCTCCAAGGCAGATAAACTCGTCACCTTCTTCTTGGCCAATCTCAGACGAATGCAAGCTTTCAGATTCTCTTCCAATCTGGGATGAGGGGAATTTTACCTGAAATGGGTCTACTCAGTCTTTACTATTCTTTGGCTCCGTTACGAGGTTGTACCCAAGCCTATACTATTCACAGCTTGCAATCTCCTTAATTATATGCCACTCTGGAATCCCTTCACACTTGTTGTGTCACATGTCTCTCTGTAACTTAACTCTCAAGACTGTCATTGCCTTTTCTATGAACTTCAAGAGCCTGTTTTGGAACTCAAAGCCAATAATTCTGGTCCTTCCCCTGCCCTTTCCAGCCTTCATCCCCTAAGGGTAGCAGGTATGGGAAGCTATAGTTTCCAACTTAATGGAAGGGGAAAGGTAATGGACAAAAGGAATTACAGAGAAGACTATTTTCAGCTGATCTGTAAAAGCATTAGTCAGGAACATGTTAAAGACATTTTCTTTTTCCTCGTTGAACTGTGAACCTCTCTAAAATGCAGACTCAGAATAGGTACACAGCCATACTTAACTATTTGTTGGACTGGATTGATTTGAGTCATATTGAATTGGATTGAAATGAAATGAATTTTATGTAAAATACTAAAAGAACTCAGAGATAATAAAGTACTGGAATTTTTGGTTTTGCTTTTCCCAACTGGAGGGAGGGACCATGGAGGGTTTCTGTACAATACCAAAAATGATGGTCTTTGAGCTCATGTTTTGATATGCAGAAAAGAAAAAAACAAAACAAAACAAAAAATCCCGATGTTCCTAGAAAAATAAATCACATGACCAATAAACAAGAACACAGAGTTCTGTTTGACTAAGACATAGGGTCACTCAGTGAGAAATATATGTCTAAATTTATTTCAGTTATAAACATATGTTGAGCACCTGTTCTCACAGGAAGATAGCCTATGCAGGAGTAATTTCAGAAGAGTAATGTACATGATAAAATACAGCATATATTTATAAATTAAGTAAAGGATATTAAAAGTGCTGTGAGAGGAGAAATAAAAGATTCCCAAAGAAAACTGGAGTGAATTTCGAAAAAGTGATAAATTAATGGCATCCTAGAGGGTACTGATAACCAGATTAGGGTATTTGCACACCATTGGATGACCAACAGGAAGCCACTAGGGATTTAAGGGGAGCAGCCTTAAATTATGGTCAGTCAGTTTGAGTATTGTTTCATAATAATTGGAAGTCATTCAGGAATTTTGAAGAGACGGTTACAGATATAACCAGAGTATTGCTTTAAGGAGAGGCGTCTTAATTGTAGGGTAGGTGTGGGAACAGATGCAGGGAGCATAGACAAGGAACCCACTTACGAGATGATGATAACTACCCACTAAGGAAATGATTGAAGACCATGTCTTGGGAGTGTGAATATGTAGGAGAGAATGGAGTTGAGCGATGGAAGAAGTAGAATCAATATCTTAACTTCTTGGGTATCAGAGTTGGGTATGGCCAGTTGGGATTAATTTCAACTATGAGTGATAGAAAACTCCAAACAACATGGAGGTTTACTTCTCTCTTGTAAAGAAAGGTAGGCAGCACAGGGATTCCCAATTTACAGGAATCTCAGCGCCTTAGTAGTGCTTATGAATCAGGCTGCCAATCTCACGGTCAACAGTTCGAAACTACCAGCTGTTCCGTGGGAGAAAGATGAGGCTTTCTGCTCCCGTAAAGATTTACAGCCTCGGAAATCCTGTATAGGGTCTCTATGAGTTGGAACCGACTCCACGGCACATAACAACAACAACAGCGCCTTCTGTTTTCGTGCTAGAAATGAGGCAGTTGTGTCTTGGTTCCAGATGGTTATTTGAGATTTAGCCATTAGATCCACACTCCAACCTGCAGGAAGGGGGTGGAGAGAGGTATGACATGTCTTTTAGCAACATTTCCCTAAAAGTCAATTGCTCACATTGAGCTACAAGGGAGATTGGGAAAAGTAGTCATTATTCTGAGAAATAATAGTGCCCTGTTGTAAACCAGGACTTCTCTGGCTAAGAGGAGTTCCTGGGTGATGTGAATGGTTAAAGCGCTTGGCTACTACTGATTGAAAAGATGGTGGTTCCAATCCATCCAGAGTCAATTGGCAAGAAAAGCAAACTTCTTAATAAAGGTCACCGCCACGGAAACACACAGGGTTCCATGAGTTGAAATTGACTCAGTGGCCACTGCTTTTTGTTTTCTTTTCTCTTGTTAAGAAAGAAAGAAAAATAGGCATTGGTTGATAAATTAGCACAATCTTTGAGAGGTAAAGAAAAATTGTGATCATGAAGTCCTGGACAGTAATAATACTCCATTTCGTAGGCTGCTGAAGGTATAGATCTGGATGGAACTGGACTGAGAAATCCAGGTGAGGAATATACATTGTGAGCCATCCTCACTGAAGCAGTAGCTGAGGAATATAGAATGATAAAGTCTTTCTCACGATAATTCTCCAGATAATTCAAGTTTCAAACTTTGCTTTGGCCTTGGTGATTTTAATAATGAAACTCTAGTTTGACTTATCTGGACAGCTCAGATATGTTCATAATTCATCAGCCCTCCCAGGTATGTGACAGCAGCTATCATGCAATGCCTGCTCAGCAGATACTGAGCAGATCGGAATCTGTCTGAAGGACAAAAAAATGTTGAGCTAGTACTATTTTCCTAAGTTTGCATCGGGTTTTATATTCCCCCATGGCTAATTGATTCCAGTGGGTCATTTTGTCTGCTTCTCCTTCAGTTCCACTGGGATTTGTCTGAGCTTTTTCTCAACAAAAAGCAAAGGTTCCCTACTTGAGCACCCAATCAATGGTTTTCTCCCCCTGGGTTTTATCTTCAAGTTGCATGCTCTACTCCTGCAAGCTCCTCAGTAACAGGACTTAGGCAAATGTCACGAGTGTCTTCTGAGGCTCCTAAACTCAGGCAAAGCTACTTTTGTTCTATAAGTTGGTTAAGAAGATGTAAAGGTTAGAATGTAAAGATTGGTGATTCTTCTGGCTAGAATTTTATCCTTTTCTGAAAAAAATATTTCAGCCAAATTTTAGTAAGAATGTGTCATAGCTTCTGGGATTTTTTT
>NW_006408525.1:18333431-18335239 GCF_000296735.1 Chrysochloris asiatica
TGTAGGATAAGCACTGGACCACTATGAATCAGAACCAACTCAACAGCACTTAAAAACAACACTAAATGTGAAAGTAACAGATGCTATTTATTGAACACATGGCACTGTTTTATATACATTAGCATATTTAATATTTTTTAAAAGCCCTCCAAGGTACCCAGTTTTCATATGACAGTAAGGGTTTTGTGTTGGTTTTTAAAATTTGTTAATATGTATTTGTTCATTATTTTGTCTTGTTTTTAACTGAGTCTTCCAAAGGTAAAATAATCTACCTAAACTTCTGGTGTGGAGCTGCAGATAATGCACTGGACCGCAAGGTTGGTTCGAACCCAAAGGTCGGTAGTTCAAATCTACCAGTCACTCTTTGGAGACCCTAAATAGGGTCACTATTAGTTGGTACGACTTGATGGCACTTAAAAGCTGCTATCTAATTTGAATCTTCGTGGAGTCCTGGTGTAACAGTGCAGGATGAGGCACTGGACCATAAGGTGGGTTTGAACTGCAAAGTCGACAGCTGAAACCTACCAGCTGCTCCTCAGAAACCCTATACAGGGCGGCTATGAGTCAGAACTGACTGGATGGCACTTAACAACAATAACAGCTAAGTCATATGGTTAGTAGTAAATATTTGGGATTTGTCATAGATGGATTTATGTCCCCAAAATATGTGTCACCTTGGCTGCACCATGGTTTTCAGTGGTTGGAGTTATACACTGATGTCATTTGTCAGTTATGTAATCATGTCACATGATATGATCCACTCGGTTGTAAGGGGACTAGCGAGGGATGAATACTTATTTACTCATAGCACAGCCCTGATCTGACGTGGGGAGTTTCCCTGGGGTGTGGCCTGAATCACCATTTATCTTAGAAGAGACAAAAGAAGAGAGGAACAAACAGAGGAAAAGGGTCTCCATATCACCAAGAAAGAAGAGCTGGGAACAGACAGTAAGTGTCCTTTGGGTCCAAGATCTCTGGGCTGGGAACCTTCTAGAGATGAGGAAGAGAGACGCCATGCCACATGAATGTCATGCATTATCAGAAGTTCAAAGAGACAAAGATTTTCCTCCAGACTCAATAAAGAGAGAAAGCCTTCGCCTAGAGCTGGTACCCTGAATGTGGGCTTTCAGCTTTCTGAACTGTGAGAAAATGAATTTGTTTATTTTATTTTAGTCACCTATTTGTAGTATCTCTGTTACAGCAGTGCTAGATAATTAAACAGGACTCAACTCCAGACTGTTGTATATGAGGGGGCCTCAAAAAGTTCAGGGAAAAATTCCACTAGTTTTTCATTCAAATTTCCCACACACTTTTGAAGCCCCCATCATATTTCTTGTTATTCTCACTGTCCTCAAAACATCAATGATTCTGCCTGATTACTCCTTTTCCTTTCACTTGTTGTAGTTGTTGTTAAGTGCCATCGAGTCAGTTCCAACTCATAGCAACCCTGTGTAGGGTTTCCAAGGAGTGGCTAGTGAGCTTGAACCACCACCTTGGGGTTCAAACCAACCTCGCAGTCCAGCACATTAACCTGCAGTACCACACTAGGATTTAGCATGCTGAATTCAAACTTATGAGAGATGCAAGATTTTAGCTCATTTAAAACTATTTGTTTGGATAGAAAGGAGTTTAGGAGCTAATATTAATCCCACAGTTGACTAAAACATCAATTATAAAATGTTCACGAATTTCTTAGCAACTATGGTTTAAAAGGAGCTCTGGTAGCGTAGTGGTTACGAATCGGGCTGCGAACCTTAAGGTCAGCGGTTCGAAACTACCAGCCGCTCCGCGGGAGAAAGATGAGGCTT
>NW_006408525.1:18335974-18343376 GCF_000296735.1 Chrysochloris asiatica
GGTTCCAATTCATAAAAACCTCATACACAACAGAACAAAACACTGCCTAGTCCTGTGCCATTCTGAAATTGTCACATTGAAGCCAAACTTTCACATTCATATGAGACTTTCTGATTACTTGCCCATTTATCAGAAGTCAAAATTATTTTAAATAGATTCACATATTATTTGTGATTACCCCAATATTTTCGTTTCAAAAAAAATATTAATTTGAAAACAATCAAATGCATTATGACAGCAATAGAGATTGCTATAAATATTTTTGTAAAGTAACTAACTTATACATTCATGTTCTGCCCTGTGCCCCTAAATTGGTCAGGCTGTGCTAAGGAAAGGCTTTAAAAGGGGGCTCCTGGGACAACCTCCGGACTTGAAGAAGTTAATTACAGTAGCAAAACAACAAAATGGCCAACAAGAAGGGAATAATTGGTAAATTATGGCATGTCTTCTAAAAGGACTATGATGTCCGCATTAAAATAAGAATGGAGAAAACGACTCAAGGAGTAGTGTTTGCTGAAAGAAGCAAAAATCAACATTATCACTTCACTCTACAATTACACAGATTGGACATAATTTTTCCCTTTTCTTTTGTGTTCATTATCATTATTGTTGGAGTAACACTGTTCTTAAACCCTAAGGATCATTTATCATTGTAATTTATCAATAGATTAAGGATTGTTTCAGAGAAATAGAGAATAAGACTCAGAAGGCTAGGTTTTACTATACAACTTGTGAATAGCATTTGTAAATGCAGCTTAATTGTCTTTCTCCTCTTCCTAGATTTATTAAACTATACTAGGTACACGTATTATATGCTTGTATAATCATAGATAAGATGCATTACATACCCTTGTGATATTTGAAATTTAATCACAGAGATGCAGTTAATGGGGGGGGGGGGCACCCTTTTTGAATATATAGGGAAATTGTTACAACCAAGAGGAGACTAAGGAAACATACTGACTGTCTTAGGTTGGGTTTTCTAGAGAAGCAAAATCAGTGAAACATATGTATGTATGTATATGTATAAAGAGAAGTTTAGTATCAAGAAAATGGCTCACAATTGCAGTGTCCCAGTTCCTCATTGGAAAACTGAAAAAGCCTTTCCCTTGTGTCCATCATATTGGGAGCAGGCCACACCCCTAAGGAAGTATCCCTTCGGTTGATTGGCTGCTCATAGCCACTCAACGTACAGTTAAATATGTCTGTATTAGGTTTCATCACCATGGGAATAAGCGCATCTCAACTGCTGTTGTTGAGTATAGGTGAGTGTAAACCACCTATCTTGCTTGTTAAATCAACATTGCAGTCGAGTGTGTGTGTATGCTACACTGCCACAACTGGAAAACCTGTAGAAATCCTGTCCTAGTCAAGTCCCACAAAACCCTGATCATTACACCAACTAAATACAACATGGTCTCTGGTAGCGTAGTGGTTATGAATAGGGCTGTGAACCTCAGGGTCAGCAGTTCGAAACTACCAGCTGTTCTGTGGGAGAAAGATGAGACTTTCTGCTACCATAAAGATTTACAGCCTCGGAAAGCCTGTACAGGGTTGCTATGAGTCGGAACTGACTCCATGGCACATAACAAAAACCCTAGATGGGACCCTGGAATACTAAAGAACAGTAAGTTAAAAGCTTGGAAATCTGAGTAAAGTTCAAGATCAGTTCATTAATTGTAAAAAAAAGTGTCATATATAAACTAGGATATTATTATTTGGAGGAACTAGGTCTTGGACTAGATAAATACACATACATACAGGGAGTATATTTATCTAGGATAAGAACTGAACTTGGACTTGTGAACCACAAGGACGGCAATTCAAGCCGACCAGCCGTTGCACAGGAGAAACCTGAAGCCTTCTGCTCCCATAAAGATTTACAGTATCAGAAACTCTATGTAGTAGGGATTGTTGGTTCCGACTTCTAGTGACCCTGTATAGAGTTTCCAACAAGTGACTGGTGGATTTGAACCGCCAACCTTGTGGTTCAAACCAACCTTGTGGTACAATGGATTATCCTGCAGTGCCACATCATGACTCCATAGTAGGTTGGGAACATTTTTACTGTCAAAATTTGTACATGATTCGCAGGCCTTTCAAATTTACCAACGTAAATATTAGCCTGCTATGGTTATGAATCGGGCTGAGAACCTTAAGTTCAGCGGTTCGAAACTACCAGCCGCTCCGCGGAAGAAAGATAAGGCTTTCTACGCCCGTAAAGATTTACACCCTTGGAAACCCTGTACAGGGTCGCTATGGGTCACAACCGACTCAACGGCACTTAACAACAACAACAACATATTTGGTCAAACATTTAATTAACTCACCCCTAGGCCAATGCGTCAGACTGCAAGTCATTTGAACTGCAAGGTCGGTGGTTCAAACTCACAAGCTGCTCCTTGGAAACCCTATATAGGGTTGCTATGGGTCACAATAGACTTGACGGCATTTAACAACAACAGTCTCTAACATGGAGTCCTGGTGTAGTGCTGTGGGTTAATGCGTCAGACTGCAAAGCCGTTTGAACTGCACGGTTGGCTGTTCAAGCTCACCAGATGCTCCTTAGAAACTTTATACAGGGTTGCTATGGGTCAGAATTGACTTGACGGCATTTAACAACAACAACAAGTCTCTAATGTGATGGCTGGAAATACAGTTACCTTGATAGGGCCAGACCAAAGGATTCTGTGGGCCTCATGAAGCTGGACGTTCCCCACCCCTGCTATATAGGGTCATTATGAGTCAGAACCAACTCAATGGCATTTAATAACAACATATATATATATATATTTGTTGTTGTTGAGTGCTGTTGAATCGATTTCAACCCATAACGACCTTGTACAGGGTTTCTGAGAAGCAGCTGGTGCGCTTGAACCACCACCTTGCAGTTCAAATGGCTTTGCAGTCTGGCGCATTAACCCTCAGCGCCACACCAGGATATACATGTATATATAATGCTCTACTATTTTCATGTTTTTCTGGTAATCTGCACCTATTCTGAAATAAAATGCTTATTAATAAAAGTATTATAGATAAGTAAAATAAAGAGAGAATGGCCACTAGATTCCTCTTCTCTGTCTTCTTTTTATTTCTCCAACCTTATTAGCCTCTTCCTCTCTGTCTTATTTTGGATTTCCTTTCTCTTCCAACATCTAGATACTGAGCATCCTAAAGTTCTATTTGAAGTCCATAGTGTGGTTTTGTAGGATAAGTACTGGAATCCTACTGCAAAGTTGGTGGTTCACACCCACCAGCCAGCCCTCAGAAAGCCTATACGAGGCCACTATGAGTTGGAACTGACTCTACAGAACTTAACAACAACAACAATGCTCTATTCTGTGTACCCTTCTGATTGTATACATCCTCACAATCTTCTCATGGATGTCTCCTAGACTTATGGCTTTAAATGTCATCTATGGTGGTGGTGGTGGTGGTTATTTGCTGTGGAGTTGATTCTGACTCATAGAGACGCTGTGTAGGGTTTCCAAGGCTGTAAATCTTTATGGGAGCAGAAAGCCTCATCTTTCTCCTGTGGAACAGCTGGTAGTTACAAACTGCTGACCCTGAGATTAGCAGCCTGACTTGTACATACCACTATGCTACCAGAGTTCCTAAATATCACCTATATGTCCAAGAATTTTTCTCCTCTTGACCTCTCCTCCGAACTAAGGGATGATTGAGGACTGAGGTGCGCCTGACCCAAGCCATGGTATTTTCAGTAACATCATATGCACGCAAAAGTTGAACAGTGAATGAGGGAGATCACAGAAGAATTGATTCATTTGAGTTATGGTGTTGAGGAGAATATTGAAAGTACCTTGGGCTACCAAAAGAACCAACAGATCTGTGTTGGAAGAAATGTAACCAGAGTGCTCCTTGGAGGCCAAGATGGCCAAACTTTGTCTCTCATACTTCGGACATATTGTCAGGAGGGACCAGTCATTGGAGAAGGACATCATGTTTGGTAATGTGGAGGGTCAGAGAAAAAGAGGAAGACTCCCAGCAAGATGGATTGGCAAAGTGGCAGCATCAATGGGCTGAAGCGTGACAACAATAGCGCAGTTGGCCCAGGACCGGGCAGTGTTTCGTTCTGTTGTGCATAAGGTTGCTGTGAGTCAGTGCAAACTTGATGACACCAAACAATGACAACAACAAAGTGATTGTGAAGTTGGAATTATCAAAAGTTTTTTTGAAAGGAATGAGAATTGGTGAGGTTTTGAGTTAAGAGAAGGGAAAGAGATAAAGAATGAATTTTAAGGAAAAATAATTAAGTAAAGGTGTGGAAAGAACAATGTATCCATTGTACTAGGAACAGCAGAAATTACAGAAACTTTGTAAAGATCAAGAGTAATGATTTCAGAATATGTGTTAAATCCAAATTGTAGAAACTCTAGAATACTATACTAAGAATCAGCTATGTAAGGAACTTTTATTGATTTTCAACTCCAGATTCCTGTGTCTTATTCTAAACCTTTTTAGTTCAAATATCCAGGCTGTTCTGCCTTGCACATTTTTCT
This sequence comes from Chrysochloris asiatica, assembly GCF_000296735.1. NCBI lineage: Eukaryota > Metazoa > Chordata > Mammalia > Afrosoricida > Chrysochloridae > Chrysochloris > Chrysochloris asiatica. Next base: position 18,340,495 of record NW_006408525.1, read on the forward strand.
TTGCTCTTTCTCCTTTATTGTTATCAAGTGCTGTTGAGTCCATTCTGACCCTGTATAGGGTTTCCAAGGCTGTAAATCTTTGCGTGAGCAGAATGCTTAATCTTTCTCCTGTGGAGCAGCTAGTGGTTTTGAACCACCGACTTTGTGGTTCACAGTCCTAGAGTTCATCCCACAGAGCCACTTCGCTCCCTCCTTGTCTCCTATTGCAAGTATAATTGTGACATCAGCTTAATTTGATTTGGTCCAATGTGCAAAGTAGTTCTTGGTCATATCCATCTTTTGCGCATAGAACAGTAACACAATGACAGTCCTTGATGGTCTAAGCACTTGTCTAGTCTGTATGGTAAGTGGGAGTCCCACTGAATGGAGAGACAGAATGAAATTCATCCTTGTTTCACAAGTTCAGATAAAAAGCACAGAATGGCAGAGACATAAATACTTTCTGTTGTGACATTTTTCACATGGCTTTTAAATGAAACATATTGAACTAAATAAAAATAGGTTTGCTATGGCCTTGAAGGAGTCCTGGTATGGTGCTGGAGGGTAAGCCCTGGATTGCTAACTGCAGGATCAGTGGTTCTAACCCACCAGTCACTCCTTGGAAAGCTGACCTGATGGTATTTTACAACAATGGTTGTATGGCCTTGAGCTCCCCAATTAGGTGTCTATGCTTGGCTCTCTTCCACCTGGCAGGCCTGATACCCAACTAGAATGGCCCTGTTGTCCACATGCCCATTAACCAAAAAATACAGGCAACACACTCACAAGTCTTTGGATATAAAGTAAAAGCTCCCCTGAGTTGTTAGAGTCACACTACAAGTTGGCAAGTTTGTATAACCCCATGAATTCTATAATGTAATTACTGTGTACTCGTGTGCTCACCCACCTTTCATTGGGCTTCTGTTATGTGCAGAAATCTTGCATGTAGGAAGGTGACTGAACTGAAAAGACATGAGCTAATAAGGATGCCATTATGAGGTGGAAGTGATGAACTAACTACTTGTAGAAGGAAAAAGAAAGGTCAAATTTTCTTAGGAGTCTTGTTGTGGCTTCTCAGGCTAGTGCACTGAACTGCAAGGTCAGCAGTTTAAACTCACCAGCTGCTCCTCAGAAACCCTGTAAAGGGTCACTGCGAGTCAGAACCAACTCAGTGACTCTCTTTTTTTTTTTTTAATTGTGAATTGAGTGAAAGTTTACAAGGCATATCATCAGTTTTACATTCACCAAATCATATACTTTGTTTCATTACAATGATTATGATCCCCTCCATGTAATATCACCGACTCAATGAGTCTTAACAACAGCAACCTAAATATATTCTACAGGAGAATACAGAGATTAAATGTAAAAATTGAAACTAAAGAAACACTAGGAGAACCAGAGTGAATGAATATTTATCTGATTTCAGAATAGAGTGTGATATTCTAATAAAAACCATGAAGGAAATCACCACTTGGACTGTAGGTATCTTTCAAAAGTTTTGTCTATCTAAAAATACCCTAGACTAAAGGACACATTTATGAATGAATTGATATGCTATAACAAACCTTAAAAATCAATTACACTTTAGAAAAATGGACCATTCCCAAAAGAAAAAACACATGTAGCAGGTTTGTTGTTGTTGTTATGTGCTGTGGAGTTGGTTCCGACTCATAGTGACCCTGTACAAGATTTCTGAGGCTGTAAATCTTTACGGGAACAGAAAGCCTCATCTTTCTCCAGTGAGTGGAGTGGCTGATAGTTTAGAACTGCTCACCTTGCAGTTCGCAACCCGAATTGTAACCACTCTGCTACCAGAGCTCCTTCATGTGGCGGGTATGCATATGTAAATGTTGGACCCCATTATTAATGAAATCAAGTTAGAACAATCATAGGATACCTTTGTGCATAGCAAATGAGCAAAGATTTTTAAAAATGTAAAATCCTATTAATAAACATTGTACAGCTAATCTATTGAGCAATCAAATAGGCAGTAAGTATTAAAGGCCAGTGTTTCATTCTTTTGTACATAAGATCACTCTTAAGTAAGAAACTATGAGTCTGAACCAGCTCAAAGGCACCTAACAACAACATCCAGGGCCTTAATGGCACCCAATAGCTCACTTACCCTTTTATCTTATTCTTTTTAGCAACTTTTTTGAAGTACATATACAAAAAATTTTAAAAACACTGCACATATTTCGATTGTACGCTTTGATGAGTTTTTGCATACAGGTACCACCTGGAAAAACTTCTTCCCAATTGTGACAATGACCCACATATTGTACTTTTGTCTTTTCCTCTTTACACACTTATCTTCATGTAACCACTGATCTGCTTGTCACTGTAGATTAGTTTGTTTTCTAGAATTTTATATAAATTGAATAATATAGCCTATGTTATTGTTCTTAAGTGCCGTTAAGTTGCTTCCAACGCATAGCAGCCCTGTGTAGGGTTTCCAAGGAGTGACTGGTAAGTTTGAACCACCCACCTTGCAGATCAACCTGACCTTGCAGTTGAGTGTTTATCCTATGGTGTCACACCATGACTCAGAATATGACATATAATCTTAACAAAAAATCTGCATAAAATGATTTCAAAGATGAATAAGACATATTGCTTGACCTCAAGAAATACAATCGAGTGGCAAAGAATGACATGGTAACAGATAAGTGTGGGACCACATGGTAAATGTTAAAATGTATGCTTGTTGCTAAGTGCCATCAAGTCTGTTCCAGCTCATAGCATAGCAACCCTGTATAGGGTTTCTAAGGGTTTGAACTACTGACCTTGGGATTCACAATCCAGTGCCGATCTTACAGCACCACAACGGGAGTTGTTGTTGTTATGTGCCGTGGAGTTGGTTCCAACTCATGGCGACCCTGTACAGGGTTTCCGAGGCT
>NW_006408525.1:18343476-18351455 GCF_000296735.1 Chrysochloris asiatica
AGTTTGTATTACTGTGGTGGCTTGTGTGTTGTAATGCTAAAAGCTTTGTAACTGGTATTTTAAATACTAGTAGGTACTTTAATTACCAATGGTAAATGATTCAGTGGAACATCCAGACTAAGACAGACTAGGAAGGAGAGTCAGGCAGCTTCTAAATGGTTGTTGTTGTTGTTGTGTTATGTGTGGAGTTGGTTCTGACTCATAGTGACCCTGTACCGGGTTTCCGAGGCTGTAAATCTTTATGGGAGCAGAAAGCCTCATCTTTCTCCTGCGGAACAGCTGGTAGTTTCGAACTGCTGACCTTAAGGTTCACAGCCCTATTCGTAACCACTACGCTACCAGAGCTCTTTACAACAGGAGTATAAGGATATAATACTGAGAGCTCAGAGAGGAGCTCTGGTAGCGTAGTGGTTACAAGTCAGTCTGCGAACCTCAAGGAGAGAAGTTCAAAACTACCAGCCTTTCCACAGGAGAAAGATGAGGCTTTCTACTCCCGCAAAGATTTCTGCTTCAGTAAAGATTTACAGCCTCAGAAACCCTATGCAGGGTCACTAACTGACTCTACGGCATATCATCACCACCCAAGAGGAGAGGGAAACCCTGCCTGATGGATGGCATAAAAGTGAAGTTCTTCTGGAAGACCTTTTCCCATCAGGTCCAATGCAGTTCCACCAGGATGGTCCAGCCTCCACTTGTCTGTCATTTTGTCATGCTGTGGTGGCTTGCATGTTACTACGATGCTAGAAACTATGCCACCAGTGTTTGAAATATCAGCAGGGTCATCCACGGTAGCCAGGTTTCAGTCAAGCTTACAGACTAGATGGCTATCTACTAAATGTTCATCAAGGAGAACTTTATGGATTGCAACAGAATGTTATCCAGTACAGTGCTGGGATACAAGCCCCCTTGCTTGGAAAACACTATACAGTAGGCATCATACTGGATTCAAGCATGCCAGTGGTCAGGAAGATGGTACCAGGCTGGGCAACACTGTGTTCTGTTTACTCGGGGTCTCTGTGAGTCTGAGCCAAGTCAGAAGCAACTAGTGAGGCAGGTCATTGACATTTCTTCTGTTGATCTTGCTCTTCTTGACATTTCTGCTTCCCACTCTAGGGAGAAAGATTGGCCATTAAAAGGAAACTGATGTTAGCAGAGATTTTTTTCTCTATCTAACATCTGGTGTTCTAACTGATCCAGTAGGTTTAGTTACCTCTTGAGGGAGAGAAAAGCAGTTTCTTCAAGAAGCAACTGCTTTACATTCCTACTATGACATTAAAACCAAGTTTTCTCAGCAGCACAGGTACTCTGCCACTCCATGAATTTCATGAATTTGGTTGTGAATTACCCCGGCACAAGTAGAATGGTACGAGGGCCTGGAAACTCAACTTAGAAATGTGCATTTCTATAGTTTTGTGTGTTTTGAGTGATGATAGTTATAGTAAGTTAAGTTCCTTCCCTTAGTGGGCCTCTTGTGAGAACTCCTCTGTTCTTTCTCACATCACTTCCCTGCCTCTCCTGTGCACTCTGGAATTGCCCTGGAGTCTGGCTTTCTACCAGGTTAAGAGACCATTTGAATTTCCATTTGGAGGTATTTTGCAGTTGTGCTTTCTCTGACCTGAAGTCATTTAAGCTACTTAATGAAGTCTTGCTGTTCATTCTATGGATTGAAAAATATAGAGGAGAGTTGTGAAAGCCAGTCTCAACACAATTTGAATTAGATTGGTGTGGAGGTGACCCCATGTATTACAGAATTAGAGGCCAGGATGGCCAAACTTTGTCTCTCATACTTCGGACATATTGTCAGGAGGGACCAATCACTGGAGAAGGATATCATGTTTGGTAAGGTAGAGGGTCAGAGAAAAAGAGGAAGACTCCCAACGAGATGGATTGGCCAAGTGGCAGCATCGATGGACTCAAGCATGGCAACAGTCGTGAAGTTGGCCCAGGATCGGGCTGTGTTTAGTTCTGCTGTACATAAGGTCCCTATGGGTCAATACCAACTTGATGGCGCCTAACAACAGTAGCTTTTCCTGGCTGTAATCTTTATGGAAGTAGATTTTGAGATCATTGGTCAGGTTTGTGGTTAAGTCCTGTCGGGTCAGTTCCGACTCATACTGATCCTGTACAGGATTTCCAAGGCTGCAGTCTTTGCAGGAGCAGAAAGCCTCATCTTTCTTCCATGAAGCAGTTGGTGGGCTCGAACCACTAACCTTGTGGTTTTTCAGTCCAGTGTTTATCCAGTTGTTGTTGTTGAGTGCTGTCGAGTCAGTTTCGACTTATAGCAAACCTGTATAGGGTTTCTAAGTTCAATTTGGTGTGTTTGAACCACTGAACCACTGATCTTTTGGTTCACAGTCCACTGCTTAGCCCACAGTGCCACATCATTGTCTATCTCGATGGTGATGGTGGTTACGTGCTATGGAGTCAGTTCTGACTCATAGCGACCCTACACAGGGTTTCCGAGGCTATAAATCTTTATGGGAGCAGAAGCCCCATCTTTCTCCCACAGAACAGCTGGTAGTTTTGAACTGCTGACCTTGAGGTTGGCAGCCCGATTCGTAACCACTACGCAACCAGAGCTCCTTTTGTCTATCTTACAGAGCGTGAACATATAGTTTCTTAGTCTTTGAAAACGCATGGTGTTTTCAAGAGTCATCCAGCAACATGCTTTCACCTGTGAGAAGAATAACAGACAATTCCGGGGGTTGTTTAGGTCCTTTATGACTGGTTTGGAAAACCTAGAAAGGGGCTGTGTTTTTCTTTTTGTTTGTTTGTTAGGCGCCATCAGGTTGGTACCGACATAACGACCTTATGCTTATCAGAAGGAAAACACTGCCCGATCCTGGGCCAACTTCACTATTGTTGCCACACTTGAGCCCATTGATGCTGCCACTTGGCCAATCCATCTCGTTGGGAGTCTTCCTCTTTTATTTTTCTGACCCTCCACCCTACCAAACATGATATCCTTCTCCAGTGACTGATCCCTCCTGACAATATGTTCGAAGTATGAGAGACGAAGTTTGGCCATCCTGGCCACACTCTGGCTGTACTTCTTCCAACACAGAGCTGGTCGTTCTTTTGGCAGCCCATGAGTGTTTCTATGCGCCCCCTCCAACATTGGTGGTTTTGCCCAGTGGGAATGGGATGGGTAAAGGGCCATATTGAATTTGAATACAGACACTGTGGTGCTGTGGTTAATGTGCTGGACTGCAAGGTTGGTTTGAAGGGCAAGGTCAGTGGTTCAAGCTCACAAGCCTCTCCTCAGAAACCCTATGTAGAGACGCTATGAGTCGAACTAACTCAACAACACTTAATAACAACAAGAAAAGTTAGTGTTACACATACTTTCTACAGGACTTATTGATCAGATAACATTTACATGTAATTGAAAAACCATGTAATTCAAAAATTTTCTGATTTTTTGTTTCGAGGGGCTTATTCATTATTTGAACAGGAATCAAACTGGTTGACAAAATTCATTTCTAGCTCTAAGACAGGGATCACAAATGCTGGCCCATGGCCAAACCTGACCCTTTGTTTTTGTGAATACAATTTTATTGGAACACAACCACATCTATTCATTTACAAATTTCTAGGAGTCCTGGTGTGGCACTGTAGGATAAGCACTGGATTACTAACTGCAAGGTCAGTGGTTCAAGCCCACCGTTCACTCCTCAGAAACCCTTTGCAGGGTTGTTATGGGTGGGAATTGACTCACTGACACTTAACAACAACCATGGCTACCGTGGCAGAGCTGAGTAATTGACACAGACCATATCATCTGTGGAGCCTAAAATATTTACTATCTAGCCCTTTACAGGAAAAGCCTAGTAACTCCTGTGTTAAAACTCCATACTTTTAGCAAGACCTCCCTTAGTTTCATCATCTGTACAAAAAGAAATTGGGGCAACCTTGTGTTCCTTTCCAAGTCCTGAGATTCTATGTGTTTTGAAACCTACAAATACTCAAGCTGCCACACTGCAAAGAGGAGAACGAAATTGAAATATGTTTTCTTTACTATCCAAGAGGGGCTCTTGCTGTGTATACCTCTCATCTGGCAATGATGACAGCTTTGATTGTCAGCATGGTGTCTTTTAATTAGACACCTGGATTTTTCCCAGGGGCTGGCTGCACGTTGAGTAAAGAAACACTGATCCACAGGCAGAGAGAAGCAGAGGACGCTGCAGTAGCTCATGTCGCTGTGTTCATCTGTTCTCTCGGAGGAATTCTCAATCAGCTCCCCACTCCCTGGAAATCCAGGTGTCAACATCAACAAGATCTGACAAGGCGGCGTTAACATCAAATCGGGTGCTTCTCTCAGTGCTCCATGTAGAATAAGCCCCTGTCTTACTGAAGCAAAACGTTAAATGCCATACCTTTTAAATGTGCTGTCTTTTCATTCTAAATTGCCAAACAGCATGAGGCTAGACTGGGCATACAAGGGCATTCGAAAACATATTACATAAAACGCCTTCATTTTCTTTCACTCTAGCCTGCAGCTATCATATTTTGTAATTGATAGACATCAAATGGGCCTTGCTCATGGGGATTGATTTTTGGAAGGGGAAATGTGGGTCCTTCACAAACAAGCTAACAGAAATGCTGAAGTTGTCACTCCAGTAAGTTTTGTACTCAAGTAATCTACCTTACATGGATTCCACTTCTGAATGGATACAGTGACTTAAGAAACAATTGTTGTTGTTAAGTGCCGTGGAGTCGGTTCCGACCCATAGCGACCCTGTACAGGCTTTCCGAGACTGTAAATCTTTACGGGAGCAGAAAGCCTCATCTTTCTCCCGCGGAACAGCTGGTAGTTTCGAACTGCTGACCTTAAGGTTTGCAGCCCGATTCGTAACCACTACGCTACCAGAGCTCCTTAGAAACAATGGTTAGAGCTGACAAAATACAATGTTCTGGGTAGATTAGAAGCTTTGAAGATTCTGTTGTAAACAGCAGCACTCTTACCCAGGAACATCTTTTTTTCTTCCTCCTAATTAATACTTCTTCAATTGAGGTTTTGGTCATATGGGTGTGTCTGTCTGTCTGTGTGCTTGAAGAGAGTGATAGAATATAAATATACCTAAAAATTGGAACATTTAGTCATCTTAAGAATTTGTTAAGAGTTTTTATTGTTAGTTCCAAGTCATGGTGATCCATATATGCCATGAAAGTTTGCCCAGACTGGCACCATCTAAACAATCAATGGAAGATTCGAGTCCATTATTGTACCCACTGTGTATTTTAAGTGCCTTCCAACGGGGAGTGGGGGTTGGAGGGCTGAGAGGTGGGAGGGATTGTCATCTTACATCATTATATCAGCCAATGGGGGCATAATCTTCCATTATTATATCAGATAATGGGGGCTTGTCTTCCATCATTATAGACAATGGGAAGGTTCCTCTTCCACCAATATATCAGACAAAGGGGGTCATCCTCCATCATGATATCAGACAATGGAATCATGGAAGATGGCTCCAAATGTCTGTCTTAATATAATGACTTGCATCATTATATTACACAATCGGGCTAGTCTTTCATCATTATATTAGTCAGTAGGGGATCGTTATTAAGTGCTGTTGAGTGGATTCCGACTCATAGCAACCCTATGTAGGGTTTCCAAGGAGCAGCTGGTGCACTTGACCTTGCAGTTCAAAGGGCTTTGCAGAACAATGCATTAGCTCACAGCACCACACCAGGACTCCAGTGTGGGGTAGTCTTCCATAATTATTTCAGACACTATAGGGGTAATCTTCTTTCATTATATTAGACAAAGGGGGAGGGGAGTCATCTTTCATCATTAAGTCAGACATTTGGAGCCATCTTCCATGATTATATCAGACAATGGGGACTAAGCTTCCATAATTATACCAGATAAATGAAGGGGTCATCATTCATCATTGTATCAGGCAATAATCTCTGGGACCCATAAAGTTCTTACCAGTTTTCAGAAGTAGATCACCAGGCCTTTCTTCCTCGTATTCAAACTTGTTTGAAAGTCTCCACCAAATTTTGGGTTCAATGTTGAACTACTCTCAATACAAGGTTTGTAGTTCAAACCCATAAGTTACTCCATGGGAGAAATATGAGACTGGCTGTCTACTCTTACAAAGATTTACAGTTTAACAAACCCCATGGAACGGGTTTCCATTGTCTTTTGGGGTCCCTACAAGGCAGCATCAACTTGACAGCTGTGGGTTTGGTTTTGTTTTATAGAAAAATATTGAGACAGTCTGTTAGCTGGCATTGAGTCAGTGCTGATTCAGTGCTCAACCATTATTCGAAAGGTTGGCGGTTTGAACCCACGAGAAGCCTGGTACTATGCTTCTGAGAGGTCATGGCCTTGAAAACCTGATGGAGCAGAGATCTGCTCAGACATGAATGGAGTCGCCATGGGAAAGATGAGGTCTTTATCTGTAACAAATCTTTCTTAAGGCATCCCACCTTGATTGTTGTTCAAAATGATGTTTTACCCTAACCCAGTTGGAACTTATAAACAGTGTAATAAATAGTCCCTTTTAGGCAGCAACTGTCAATAGAGGCATCTCTGATTCTTCGGGGACTATTTTGGAAATGACTGGGAACCCTTGAGACGGTTATAGTGAAAGCTGTTGCAATTAGCACTGACCTATGGGAGCAGAGCTCCTATATACTTTTCAATGTATTAGTCCCAAAGAATGACTAATTACCCCCGCCCCCATGTCCCAACAGACATTTTCAAATGAGCAAAAACTGGTTTATTAATTTGAGCCTAGAATCAAACTCCATTTTATATATGAGCACAAAGTATCTCTTCCATCATTTTCACATGCCCTGTATAATCATGCAAGTGCTATGTAAATCAAAGGGAACTTGGCAATAGACTGAAAAACATTGCAGGGTTGGTTGCAGGCCATCACACCAAAGCATGCATGAACATAAAGGAGCCATGTGGATATTTTTGTTTCCCAGTGCATATAGAAGTTCTGGTTACACTATACTGTAGTCTGTGAAGTGTGTAATAGTATTATGAAAACATTTGCAGTGTTGTGAGAATTATCAAAATATGACACAGAGCTACAAAGGGAGCACATGCCATTAGAAAAATAGTGCCAATAGTCTTGCTCAATGTAGGATTTCCACAAACCTTGTAAAAAAAAATGTACTATCTGTAAATCTCAATAAGGCAAAATGCAATAAAATGAGGTATGCTTGTATTTCCTTTTGTATAAAATGTCGCCAAGAGTTGTTCATTGTTTTGGAAAATCAATCACTCCTCTGAGACACTGACATTTGTGTGACTCTGGATTCTCTAATGTAACGCCATGGCATCATTTTTACTTGTTTCGATGAAGTATCCGACTATTTCATTTTATCTTCTGGTCCACTGTACCCAGCTTTCACATACTGAAATATGTATTATTTTATCCTAAATTTTTTTTTTCATATTTCTCATTTTTTTATTACCAGCAAAGAATTGTATTGGCTAATTTGAAAATTTTTTTGTGAAAATGAATGGTCAACAAACTTTTTCAATAAAAGGCCATATGCTAAATATTCTAAGCATTACAAACCATAAGTCTCTGTCACACTATTCAACTCTAACAACTAATACAAAAGCAGCCATGGATAGTATGTAGCTAAATGTATGTAGCTGTGTTCAGATAAAACTTAATTGACACTGAAATTTAAATTGCATATCCATTTTATCTGCCACAGAAAAGTCTTCCTTGTTTTACCCCCAACCATTTAGAAATAGAAAAAAGCATTCTTACTTGCTATGTTGTCCCCAAGTACATTAAATGAAGTGGCCCCGAGCATACTAGATGAAGTTTTGCCATCAATGCTTCTAAGCAGCATTCGGACTGTACTTCTTTTAAGACCGATTTCTTCATTCTTCTGGCCGTCCATGATACAGTCTTGGCCAACAGCAAGGTTCTAAGGCATCAATTCTTCTTCTGCCTTTCTTATTGTCCAGTTTTCACATGCATTGTTGTTGTTGT
>NW_006408525.1:18351625-18378036 GCF_000296735.1 Chrysochloris asiatica
ATCCTTCTCCAGCGACTGTTCCCTCCTGACAATAGGTCCAAATTCACATAAGGCCATTAAAATAATGAAGGTGCTTCAAAAATTTCTTGGAAAATTATGGGCTTTTCCCACAAACTTTTTGAAGCCCCTTTGTACTTTGGCTTGGGCCAGTTAAAGTGGTATTTTTACTTTTTAAACTTTTAAAAAGAGGTCTTTTGGAGCAGTGTGGCATTTGATTTCTTGACTGCTGCTTCCACGGAAAATAGATTGTGGAGCCTAGTAAAATGAGCTCCTAGATAACGTCAGTCTATTCTTTTCTCATGCTGTTGTCTATTGGTCCAGTTCTGAGAACTTTTGTTTTCTTTCTGTTGAGGTGTGATCCATACCGAAGGCTGTATGTAGTCATTAATCTTCATCAGTAAGTGCTTCACCTTCAGAAATTAAGGCTGTCTGTGTGCTTTCTACATTACAGGTTGTTAACAAATCTTCCTCTAATCTTAAAGTTACATTCTTCTCCACATAGTCCAGCTTCTCAGATTATTTGCTAAACATACAGATTGAATAAGTATAATGAAAGGGCACAACCCAGATACACACCTTTTCTGATTTTAAACCGTTCTGTATCCCCATGTCCTCTTTGAACAACAGCCTCTTGGTCTCTGTACAGGTTCCTCATGAGCACAATGAGTGTTCTGGAATTCTCATTCTTCACAATGTTATCCTTAATTTGTTGTGATCCACATAGTTGAATGCCTTTGCATAGTCAACAAAACACAGGTAAACATCTTTCTGGTATTCTCTGCTTCCAGACAAAATCCATCTGAAATCAGTAATGACATCCCTCATTCCATATCCTCTATTAAATCTGGCCTGGATTTCTGACAATTCTCTGGTGATGTGCCCCTGCAACCATTTTTGAAATATCTCAAGCCAAATTTTGCTTGGGTGTCATATTAATGATGGTGATGGTGGTGTGCTGTAGAGTTGGTTCCAACTCATACTGACCCTGAATAGAGTTTCTGAGGTAGTAAATCTTTACAGGAGCAGAAAGCCACATCTTTCTCCTGCAGAGCAGCTGGTAGTCAATCTGTTAACCTTGAGGTTAGCAGCCTAACTTGTAACCACTATGCTACCAGAACTCCTTGATATTAATGATACTGTTTGATAAATTCTAAATTCTGTTGGATTCTTAACTTGTAGGTCAGACAAAAGCAGGCAATGGGCCATATTTGGCAAATAGGCCATAGCTTGTTCGTCATTGTCTTAGTGTGGCATGCTCGAGTATTCACACATTGACATACAAATTCTTTTGTTATGAGTTACCTTTCATTTATTTCTCCTTCACATTTCAGTTAAAGCATTATATTGATTTTTTGAAATAGTTTGTGGAAAAACCATAAACAACAAGTTTTGTAAAAGCATTGTTAAAAAAAATAAATAAATAAGGTAAAACAAAAATTTTGAGTGCTAGGAACAGCGTTGCTTGGAATAATGAAACACATGCCAAGAAGTGTGGCTTTCTAAACAAGAGGTTGTAAGCAGAGAAGGCTATAATTATAGTTTAACTTGGTTCATGACTGCAACAGCCCTGATTGGGTACCATTTAGTGAGTGTCCATAAAACCCAGAGGTATCTGTCGCTGATAAGAAAAACCAGTCCTGGCTTCTTATGTATACCTGAAAGCTTTCAGGTGATAGCCATAGTTCATTGCTTTAGAACTGTGAGTATTTTCCAGGTTAGGGTATATCAAGTTTTATAGAACTAGGCTGAAGTTGAACAAAAATTGTTTTTTTCTTCTTCAGTAAGTTGTATTGTCTATTAATTCTATTTCAAAAGTATAGTCAAATCATTACCAAATGATTGTTTCAAAATGAGCATTGGGTCTGAGGTACCATCTTAGTGATTACTAAGCTTTTGGGATTCACCCTCTTGCTCCGTTCATGACTCCCAAAATAAGTAGGGAAGAAGAGAACAAGCCATTCAGTGTCATCTCCCAGAGAAAGAAACAAAACCTTCGGGATACAAAGGCCCATCTTTGTCCACCTTTTTGTTGGTGACATTTGCAATCGTATAGATATGTTCTCTCTACTTGTTCAGCCTTGACTCTAACCTCCTTGTCTTTCTCTGGTGCTATAAATGCCAGAAGTCTTAGTTGAATCTTCCAGTTGGCTCCCTAGGTGGGCAACACCTCTTCAACCTCTGCTTTGAGTGCCTTCCCACTTTGCTGCCCCAGAGCAGAGCCACTGACTTTCAACTCTGCTTCTTTCAGTGTTTTCCTTAAAGGCAGTGAGAACATCTGAGTGTCCTCCAAGCTCCATGGCAAATCAGAGTACCAGGACATCCAATTTCCCTTGATGTACTCATGTCTAAGATTTATGCGGGGCAACTTGAAAGGTGGTATTTTTCCAGAACCTTAAGTAGAAAAGCTGTTCCTTTGCATTTGTTTCTAAAGTCCCCTACCCCTGATGTTATCTCCAGAAGAGATTCTTTTTCACTTGTCCTATGTTGTCAATCCTCCTTCAAGCACAGGCAGTGAAAGAATCTTCTTTTTTACTGTGTGTAAGATACTTGAAGCAAAGCAGTTCAAGCTCAGTCAGGAGTTCAATTCCTGGAAAAGAGTTAAAAGCGTGTCTTCACCCAAAGCCTTCCTTCCTAACTCATTATTTTGTACCCATCTTCTCTGACCCAGAATGATGAGTCTCATGGCTAGGACTCTGAAACGACAAAAGAAAAACACAACAAGATTTAAAGGATATAAAGTGAAGATTTAGCAATTACTATACACTAACCACAAGGGGCTCTGGTAGTGTAGTGGTTATGAATCGGGCTGCTAATCTCAAGGTCAGCAGTTCGAAACTACCAGTTGTTCCACAGGCGAAAGATGAAGGTTTCTGCTCCTGTAAAGATTTACAGCTCGGACAGGGTCGTTATGAGTCAGAACTGACTCCACGGCACATAACAACAATGTACTAACCACATTATAAATATGGTTGATTATGTTCCTCCAGTATGACTGAAAACTAAAATATGAATGTACTTGAATTACTAAAGGATTTGATAAAAATGTAGTGTCACCTGTACTTTAGTGTGGAGCCCTGGGAGTGCAGTGGGTTACTCTTTGGGGTGCTAACTGCAAGGTCACCAGTTCAAGTCCACTGGATGCTCTGAGGCAGAAAGAGGAGGCTTTCTACTCCCATGAACATTTACAGTCTCAGAAGCACTATACAAGGTCACTATCAGTCAGAAGTGACTCGGCAGCGTACACTTTAGTGTGTATAAGCACACGTAGTGTAATTGACACAACTATCATAAATGGAGTCCTGGTGTGGTGCTGTGGGTTAATGGACTGCACAGCAAAGTTGGTTTGAACCACAAGGTCAGCGGTTCAAGCTCACTAGCTGCTCCTCGGAAACCCTATGTAGAACCGCTATGGATTAGAACTGAGTCGACAGCACTTAACCCTTAACATTTGTGATGTTGTTGTTATCGCCATAGGTCCCATCAGTATGAGCTCATATATGCTATGACATTGTGCAATATCTTGAGGTCCTGTCATCTTTTTTCCTATGATTCAAAAGCCCCCCACCCCCACCCCAGGATTATTTATATTCTCATGTTTTATTTTCCTAGCATCTTAGGGAAACTGGCAGATTGCACTTGTCCTCCTCCTATCTTGGTCTTTTTAGCAAACTCCCTACCACTCCCTATCAAGCCCAAGGGGTCCACGCATGGGTAGAGTTCTTGTTTGGCCACTGGGCAGATATACCTCCTCTCCAATTCCAACATGATGTGTGTGTTTGTGCTTGTGTGTGTGTCTGTCTGTCTAGGAGACTGGTGAGGAGGAGAGTCAGAGATAAGTAACAGGAATTCAATTTAAATATAGTACTAGGAACTCTGGTAGCGTAGTGCTTACGAATCGGGCTGCGAACTGCAAGGTCAGCAGTTCGAAACTACCAGCTGTTCCATGGGAGAAAGATGAGGCTTTCTGCTCCCATAAAGATTTACAGCCTCGGAAACCCTGTACAGGGTCGCCATGAGTCAGAACTGACTCGACGGCACATAACAACAACAAATATAGTACTAATGTGCCTTTTTCTTCAATTAATCGCCATGACTTATAAAAATTCATAACAATGTTATTGGTAAGTGCCGTCGAGTAGATTCCAACCCATAGTGACCCTGTATAAGGTTCCCCAGGAGCAGCTGGTGAGCTTGAACTGCTGGCCTTGCAGTTCAAACCGACTTTGCAGTGCAGCGCATTAACCCACAGCGCCACACCAGGACTCCATTAACAATATGAGGTGACCCAAAAAGTTCATGGAAAACTTCCATTATCTTTTCATTCCAATTTTCTATGAGCTTTTTGAAGCCCTTTCATGTATTTGCAGATTAATAATTTATTTCCTACTCATTGGTCAGTTGGTTATCCTGTGGTGGCTTGTGTGTTGCTGTGATGCTGAAAGCTATGCCACTGGTGTTCCAGATAATCAGCAGAGTCACTGCTGGTGGACAGGTTTTAGTGGTCACTCCTGGTGGACAGGTTTTTTTTACAGACTAAGACAGACTAGGAAGAAGTGGTCCACTTCTGAAGGATTAGCCACTGAGAACCTTATGCATAGCAGTGGAACCTTAGAATAAGGGAAACCAGAGAAGAATTGGTGCACTTGAATTATTACGTTGACAAAAATATTAAAAGTACAATGGATTCCCAGAAGAGCAAGTAAATCTGTCTTGGATGAAGTACAGCCAGAATGTCCCTTAGAAGCTACGTCAGTGAGACTTTGTCTCATGTACCTTAGACATTTTATCAGGAGAGGACCAGTTCCTGGAAAAGGACGTCATGTTTGGTAACATAGGGGGTTGCTGAAAAAGAGGAAGCCCACCCCAATTGAGATGGGTTGACACAATGGTTACAACCATGGACTTGAACTTAACACTGTGAGGATGGTGCAGGACCAGGCAGTGATTCATTCGGTTCGTGTGTATGTGGTCACTAAGAGTTGCAACGACACCTAGCTAACAACAATCTCTATGATGAAGGAGGCTGGAAGGTGGCTGCTGCTTTGTGTTGCATGGCATCTGTACAGGGAGGATTCGTTCATGGATGATCCCCTTCTTGCTTGCACAACTAGGACCTAGTACTTTTTCTGAACCTTTCAATGTCTCTTCTTTGTTTCTCCTTTAGCTCAACAGAATTCACCAAAAATCCATGAAGGCTGGTGGGCCTACAAGGAGGTGGTCCAAGGAAGCTTTGTTCCAGGTAAACACCCAGTTTGTTTCAGGTTATTTTATTGTTTAAAGGAATTTAAGTGAAACATCATGTTATTTACAGAAATTTATATTTGCTACACAGCATGGAATGTATTGCAAAAGGCAATATAGTCTAGCTTATGTGTGAAGGACTACTCCATCAAAACAGAGTTTATTAAGTCCGTGGTAACTTCACCAGACCTGTGTTTCTGTCTTCACCTAAACGCCACCGTCCTTCTTTCTACAGATAGGTCTGTCAGGGTGAGGGGGATGGAAGTACGAAGGTAGGAACTTTGTCTGTTGGCTTGTGATTTAGTGTGAAAGAGCCATTTCTTAACACGAACAAAACAGGAAGTCTGAAAGAGCTGACCCTGGGAAGGCAGCTTGCTGGGATTCCTGCTGTCACTGATGTCACTTCAGGGACACCTGTGGTCAGGACTCAGCATCTCTGGCCAAGCACCGCTAAAAATAACAGGCAAGGTACATACTGTCAGCATGAGAGAAAAGGACAGAGAACAAAGTCTAGTTAGAGCCAGAAACATGTCACCATTAGTAGGGAAGTGGGATAGAGGAGCTTTAGGATATTTCTCATTTCACCCCACCCCTACCCCTCACTGTATCCCAAGTCTGGTCTTCATCCTTCAGCAGCTTAAAGACATTGGTGGAATGAGAGGCAGAAGCTGTAAATCTTTACAGGTGTAGAAAGTCTTATCGTTCTCCCGTGGAACGCCTATAGTTTCGAACTGCTGGCCTTGAAGTTAGCAGCCTGATTCGTAACCACTGTGCTACCAGAGCTCCTTAGAGCAAGGGGTATGAATGTTATAAAGAAGAATGGAAGGGAAGGCAGGCGAGCTATATCAACAAGCTTTAACTGCTTCCATGTGAGAGTAAGAAATAAAGCTGTCAAGAAGCTCTGAAGGGCTGGCTATCCCCTCTCAGGTTTTGAGAACAGATGATGCAGGGGCAGCTGAGACCTCTGTAGTTGATGCCAGGTGGAAAGATGCCCTGGGTCACATGGCACAGTCTTGGCGACTATCGCTCCTTTCCCCCTTCATATGGAAGGTTTATTATATCGACTATGCAGGGATTCGTTAATAAACCTTTCTCAATACCAACTTTCTCATTGATTTTATGGGAAAATAACGTGAACTCTTGGAGGTTTTCAATGTGAGGAAAGCAGGCATGGTGAAGGAGGGACTGTGAGTGACCCAAGAAAAAGCCAGTTGGCTGCCAAATGGCCTCATACATTATTATTAACTTGATAAATTTACTATGGAATGTCTGTTTGTTGGCACAGTAGGCATATAGAGAATGAACTTGATTAATTACCCAGAAATTATCAAGTTTATAATTATAAGTTCATGCCAATTTAGGAGTCCTGGTGTGGCACTGTGGGTTAATGCGCCAGATGGCAAAACCATTTGAACTGCAAGGTCAGTGGTTCAAATCACCAGCTGTTCCTTGTAAATCCTATACAGGGTCGCTATGGGTTGGAACCGACTTGACAGCACTTTATAACAATAACTACATGCCAGTTTAATTGACACAAGCTATGTTCACATGCATGATACTGATAATGCAACATTTCTTACAATCGGGGATATATTTTTCTAATGCATAAGATACTTGTGTGATTTCCCCCCCACACACACACACACACCCACACTCCGGGAACATATTCCAGATATTTGAAACATCCTGGAAATTACATTAATAATTATATCCTGTGCCTTGCTGAGTATGAATTTAGAGCAACAAAAGACATTTCCTCTAAGTTATAAGTCCTGTTAAACTAGTCCTACCCCTGCCAAGAAAATTGGAATGTTCTGTATCGATAGGCATTGAAAAGTCTTGTTTTCCTGCCCATGTTTTTCAATATGGGCATCCTCTTGCATTCATGCATTATTTCTGTACAAGTGTTGAAGGTCCTGTTTTGAGTTAGTGGTTGCTCCTAAGACAATCACAGCAAAGAACTTTAATTGAGGTAATATGTGTAAACCCTATGTGCATGAGAAGCAACAAGATGTGGTGATCTGAGCATGGAATCTGGAACCAGAGAGACGTGGGGTTGAGTCTGGGGTCTATGGATTCCTACTGGTGGAGCTAACCATAATACCACTCTAAGTCCCTGGTTTTGTTGTCTGTGAAATAGAGCAAGGACTAAGTCTACCTCATAAGGTTTTGTGAGGGTTCAGTAACATAATGCAGCTCAGATATTTATTGTAATGTCTAGTGCATAGTGAAAGGAGCTCTGGTAGCGTAGTGGTTGCAAATTGGGCTGCGACCTTAAGGTCAGCAGTTCGAAACTACCAGCTGTCGGAAACCCTATGCAGGGTCACTATGAGTCAGAACTGACTCCACGGCATATAACCACCACCACCAGTGCATACTGAAAGGCAGTATATGTCAGTTTTGTTGGTGTGACTATCATTATTTTATCAGTAACACTATAACTGGATTTGGTACGTCTCAGTTTGAAATGAGGCAGAAGCAGAAAACTGGAAAATGTAATAAAGCCAGTGAAGAGTGAACATGGAAGATGCTTCAAGATTCCTTGATGGAGTAAGCTAAAGAGTCTCCAATGGTGGTTGATTGAGTGATAACTTTATCCTCGTCTGGATTTACCAATCCTGGAACGCTTTAACTTTCTGGCAAAGAAAATTACTATAAGATGATTTCATTTCCTAAACTTTTGTGAATTCCAACTTTGCTAGAAAGGATATAAGAGTCAATAAAATTTGGGAAATAAGTAAATGACCTGAGGCTGTAATATCTGGCAGATTCCAGATGATCTGATTTATCTGAGTTGGTGCTGGGGGCAAACAATAAACCCTATATCTCTTATTATCATTACTTATAAACTTGAGAGTGTTCTTTGATCAGCTTCTATAAAGAGTGCAGCCAAGAAAACCCCATGGGGCAGTTCTGCTCGTCACACGGGGCCACTATGAGTTAAAATCAACTCAACAGCACCTATCAATAGACCATTTAAACAAGTTTTATTGTGCCATGCATTCTTTACTAGAGAGTTTAGAAATAATTGTCAGATGGCGTAACAGTGTGACTGGAACTGCCTTGGCAACAATCTTAAGTGAGATATAACCTCTCATTGTTTGAAGAAACACAAGCAAATGTGTATTTTGCAATACCAATTATGGCTACAGTGATGGGATTGTACTTTATACTAATGAGGAGATCAAAAGTAGGAAAACCAATAAGGTGTCTTTTTTGTTTTGTTTTTAAATTGTCCAGGCAGGAGATGACAAACCACTAAACTAAGACTGCAAAGCCAAAAAGATTGGGTCAGTCATATTAGAAAGATTCAGCACAGCGCTTGCTTTGTTGCTGCTTTTGTTAGGTGTGGTGGAGCCAATTCTTACTCATGAGGATCCAGTGGACAACAGAGCAAAATACTGCTGGGCTTGCACCATCTTCACAGCTGTTGCCCATTGTTGAAGTCACTGTGTTAATCCATGAGAGTCTTCCTTTTTTTTTTTTTTTTTTTGCTGACTCTTTCCCAAGCATAATGTCCTTCTACAGGGACTGCTCCCTCTTGATAATATGTCAAAAGTATGTGGATGTGACTAATTGTGACTGTCACAACTGCAAAGGTAGAAGATGCATAACAAAAAGGGGAGTAGTTAATCTTACATTCCAGGGATAGAGGACCCTAGGACCATTAAGAGGAAAGAGCATGAGTGGAACTTGGGACCCTAACCAGAGAAGCAGCGACACCAGAGTTGGAGGCAGAGGTGATGGCATGGAGAGATCAAGCAGCTGAGGTCTCTGGACTCCTGGAAAGAGAAAGTTTGTGTGTTGAGGCAGGCTTGAAGAATATGCCCTTTGGCTGTATTTAATCATTTAAGATTATGTTGTTGTTGTTGTTATGTGCCATGGAGTCAGTTCTGACTCATAGCGACCCTGTACAGGGTTTCCAAGGCTGTTAATCTTTACGGGAGCAGAAAACCTCATCTTTCTCCTGCGGAACAGCTGGTAGTTTCAAACTGCTGACCCTGAGGTTAGCAGCCTGATTCATAACCATAGAGGTAAATACTTAACTGAGTGTTCATGGAGGAGATTATAATCATTGCAATGCAACAAAATATAATTGGTTGAGTGCAAAACCGATGTTCTCCCATGTCAACTGACAATAAAAGCTTCTTTAAAAAAAAAAAAGTACATGTGATAAAGTCTTGCTGTCCTCGCTCATAAGGAGCATTCTGTCTATACTCCCTCCATGACAGATTTGTGTATTCTTCTAGCAATCCATGATAGATTCAATATTCTTTACCAGCACCATGACTGAAAGGCATCAACTCTTCTTCGATCTTCCTTATCCATTGTCCAGCAAAAGCATGCATCTGAGGTGATTGAAAATACCATGGCTTAGGTCAGGGGCACCTTAGTCCTCAGGATGACATCTTGGCTATTTTACACTTTTGCTGAATGCAATATGTCATTTCAGTTCTTCACTTCTGTTTCCATGGCTGTTGATCATGGATCCAAGTAAAATTTAATCCTTGACAACTTTAGTCTTTCTATGTTTATCGTGACATTGGGTATTGGTCCAGTTGAGGGGAATTTGTTTTCTTTATATATGGATGTGCATATGTGTGTGGGGATGTGTGTCTGTGTGTATATGCATATATTTATAAATGCCTATTTAATTCATGCATATAGTTTTTCATTTAGCATAAATATACATACACTTGAAACATTTCAGAAAAAGTCATATTCAAAATACTGTCTTATAACCTTCCATTTATCCAGAACATTAGAAAACCTGGGCGAGATGCACTTTTTCTAAGAGTTGTGACTATAGATAGAGACAGCCTTTTGTCTATAACCTCTTAGAGCTTGCAATCTAGTGGGAAGGCAAGAAACAGCATTGATTGTCATGCAACAGTGTTTGAAAGGGCAGGTTCTTGACTTGTTTTCTGATTTTGATGTCATAACCTGGAAGTTTGCTTCTATCTTAAGGAGTTAAATCCCGACTCTTGGGATATATGCTCTTGATACCTTATGGGTCCTTGAAGTAGATGCAAAGCCTCTTTTAAAGACCCTTTAACTCACATCCAGCAAACTCTCTCCGGGTAGCTGCTCTTGGCATTGGCCATCTTTGGACCTGGCGGAGACTTCATGATGGCCTTTCAGAGCTCAGGATACAGGAGGAAGAAGAGTAAATGTTTAATCTCCTCAATATACTGTCAGGAGCCATGGAATACGTTTGGTGTTCTGGTCTGCGAGACCCTCCTGGAGCAGATAATGCCAGAGTCCCCAAGGGTTAGGAAGATCCTGATAGGGAAACAAGGGAAGAAATGGTGGTTTTAAAGGGAGAGCAAGGTGGATACAGGCCTAGAGGCTTGGAAGTGAACACCTCAGTGGAGCAAGAGGAGTTTGGGTGTGACACACACACAAGTGAATGAGTCAAAAATTATCTGCACTCTGGCTGTAGGATTTATTTTAATAAACTTTTAAATAAGACAAATACATTATTTTTGACATAATCTCCTTGCTTTCCAATACACTTCATCCACCTGTCAACAAGCTTTCATATTCCCTTATTAAACAATGCTTTAGGCTGAGCTGTGACCCATGAATGCACTGCTGTCTTCACTTCTTCATCAGAGATAAGTCTTTGTCCTTGAAGGGCTGCTTTCAAGAGACCCAACAGGTGACCCTCCAGTGGAACCAGCTCGGGACTATAGGGAGGATGTTTTGATACCTCAAAACAAAGTTTTTGCGGAGTGTCAACAGTGTGGGCAAAGGTGTGTTGATGTGCATTATCATGCAAGATCACAACACCCTTGAATAGTAGCAGTCCTGTGTGTTTAATCTGATGTTTAGGCTTCAGTGAGCATCTCACTGTAATGAGCACTGATCATTGTTGGACCTTTTTCCTGATAGTATTCCAGGATGGTTGACTTTTGCAATTTTTCTTAGTCTGAAATTGAGGTTGTTTCCATTTCACACTCTGCCATTTATTCTTATGCTTGCAGTGATGAGTCAATGTCTTATCATCAGTAATGATTTTCTTTTTAAGAAACTTACTTTCCTTTGAGTAGCGGTCCAAATTTTGTTTGCAGATGTCCAAACACTTCTGTTGATGCCCTTCTGTGAGTTGTGTCAGTATCCATCTCACACAAACTTTTTGAAACTCAAGTCTGCTATGGATTATTTCATAGGCAGAGTCATGGCTGATTGGTGAATGATTTGTCACATAATCCACTGTCACTTATCTATTGGACAGAATCATTTCACGTGCACACTCATTGTCATCTGCCATGGTGGTGGATGGAATTTTTAAATAACTGGAATGTAGATAATTTTTAACTTACCCTCATGTGTGTGTGTGTGTGTGTGTGTGTATAAAGTCTTGGTGTGGTGCTGTAGGATAAACACTGAACTGTAAGGTCAGTTTGAACTGCAAGGTTGGTAGTTCAACCACACCAACTGCTCCTCGGAAGCCCTATACAGGGTTACTATGAGTCAGAACCAACTCAGTATCACTGAACAACAACAACACACACACACATATCTCATGGCCTTGCAAACAGCAGTGACTCAGTATTTGTTAAATCAAGTTTGATCCTTAGAAAAGAACAAGGCCAAGAGCAAAGGCCTCACTCTGGAGACAGTTTGTCCTCTGCTCTTACAGTCAGGTGTAAAATAATAATGATAAATGTAACTACAAACTTCAGCAAGTGCTGTAAAAGGGAAGCACTTAGGCTTTTGAAAAGTCCAGCAAGGAGTGTCTAGAGATCGGCAAGACCTTGCTGTGTGAACCATGGGAAGCTGAGACTGGAAGACGAGGAAGGACATCACTGGTGAAGACTGGGGTTTGAGTAGGGTTCCAGGCAGAGGGACTGGGCATGGGAAAGGGCTCAGAGGCATCCAAGAGCTTGGCCTCTATAACAAACAGACCAAATCCACTGTGGCCAGAGTTGAGAGTGGCAGAGGCAGAGTGCCTCCAGGGGTCAGGAGCCAGGTCAGGAGCCAGGTTGTAGAGGGTCTGGTGGGCCACACTGAATGGGTTTGGAAAGAGCCTCTAGGAATCCTGGGAAGGGTGATAAACTGTTCTTCACAGGACAGGACCAGACCACAGGGTCATGAAACTGTTTAACCAGTGTGAATGATTAATGGAGATGCTCTTAGCTTAGCCTTTAGCTCAGGGCTGGGGTACGGTGACAGTCACTGGTGCTGTCTTTAAAATCCAGTCCTGATTGTCCTCCCCCGCCATTAAATTCTCCCAAGATGCTATTTCTGACCCTTTCCCGTTGGGTATTTTTAAAACATCAAGATGGTTAGAAGATGAAGGTAATTATACCTATTTGTGACCACCTGTGGTTCAGCACCGATGTCTAATTAACTGTGTGTGTGTTTTTTTTTAATGTCCAATTTTCTCTGCATTAGAAAGCCTCCTGTTAGTAAGAAGCTTGAGTTCTCTCCCCTCTCCCGTCCCCTCCTATTAATCTTTCTAGGAAGAGGGGAAGCAGGCTAGATGGTGGGGCAGGGTGGGGGGCTGGGGTGGGCCATGATGATCTTGGAGGGCCTACCTGAGGTCATGTGACCCGCTCCTTCCTCCATGGAATAGGTGGTACCTGAATCCATTTTCTGTTGATGCATAACAAGTAACCACACACTGAGCAGCTAAAAGCAATACATATTTATTGCCTCATAGTTTCCAGGGGTCAGGAACCCTGGCTGAGTGGGCTACTCTGCTTAGCGTTTCATAAGGCTGCAAAAGGTCCTACCACAATCTCTTACAAGGCTTAGGGTCATTTTTTAAGCTCCTTTCTGTCATTGGCAGAATTCACTTCTAGGTTCTTAGGGCTACAGTTCACAAAAACACTGCTTTCTTCTTCAAGGGCCGCTGCAAAGGGCCTTGCTTGACATCTCTCCTTGCATGGAATGTTTCACTCTGGATGTTTTGTTTTTTTAAAAGGCCAGATCTATCCAGGATAATCTCATTTTGGATTAACTTGAAGCCACCTGATTGAGAACCCTAATCACAGTTGTCCAATTCCTTCACTTTCTCCATATAACATACCATAATAGTAACACTTGGACCAATAACCGACATCATGATAAATGGAGACTGGATTGAAGTTGTCAGGGAGTTCAGTTTACTTGCCTCCCCCATCCGCACTCATGGAAACTCTCAAAAAATCAAGCTGTGTATTTGCATTAGGCAAATCTGCTGTGAAAGGTTCTTAGAAATGTCGAAAAGCAAAGTCACTTAAGGACAAAGGTGCTTCTGACCCAAGTCATAGTATTTTTAATCACCTCACATGCATATGAAAGTGGAATAATGAAGAAGGAAGATGGGGACGAATTCATGCATTTGAATTATGATGTTAGCAATTGCTGTGGACTGCCAAAAGAACAAATGAATCTGTCTTGGGAAAAGTACCAGCCAGAATGCTCCTAAAATGAGAGGGAAGCAAAATTTCATCTCATGTCCATGTTATCAAGAGGGTCCAGTCTCCGGAGGAGTACATCATGCTTGGTAAAATAGAGGGTCAGTGACAAAAAAAGACCCTCAGTGAGATGAATTGACACAGTGGATGTAAAAATAGACTCATGCATACCAGCAGTTGTGAACATGGCACATGACCAGACAGTGGTTTGGTCTATTGTAAATAGAATCACTGTGAGTCAGAACCGACTGGACAGCACCTAACAACAGCAATGTGGAGCTGAAATTCCATTATATTATCATTTCTGTCCATAGTCCAGGGTAATGAAATTATACAGGGTGTACCTACCTGGGTGTGGGAAGTGTAGGGGGCATTTAGACCAGCCTACCTCAGTGCCCTTTATTCCTCCATATGGTACTGTTGTTAATAGCCATCGAGTCAGTTCTGACTTACGGTGACCCCATGTGGGAAGAGTAGAACTGTTCCATGGAGTTTCAAGGCTATGACCTTTCAGAAGCAGATATTCAAGCAGGTCTTCCGAGGCACCTCTGGGTGGGTTTGAACCCCCAACCATTTAGATCATAGTTAAGCACTTAATCATTTGTGCCACTCCATATAGAAAAGACGAGAAAAGGCCGCTAAGATGCTCAATCTAACTTGATCACAGGATGGTATTTGAAGATGAAGTAGACATCGATCATTATGACCTAGCAGCTTCCATTTGAGAAGTAGGAATAATATCCCTTGGTTTGGATATTGTTTTTGTTGCCTTTATATGAAGGAGATCATCTAGTCCCTCAGACCTCTCAGATTTAACTAATGTCTCCAAATGTAGAACATATGTTGAGGGTGAGAGAGTGAGGGATTTGCATCAGTACTCCAGGTGTGAGGTATGAACAGCTGACTGGAGCTTGGAGCTGCTCACCAGTGTGGGCATGCAGGGAAGACCAAGGTACAGCAATGCTAACAGTGGTCAGTGACCCTCAGGAACTCACCCAGAAGGCCCAAATTGCTCTTTCCCATCGTCCCTTGTCTTCATCTCCCTGGCCTTTTGCTTCTCTGGCTTCTGTGTCTCTCTGTACTCAGGCCTGTGTCCCCTCGTTTTGTGGCCAGGCCTTTTTGGTCAGACACCGCCCCAGTGCTTGCCGGTCCTCTTCAACTCCTGTTGGACCTTCTAGCGAAAGACTCCACTAACTCTGATATCAAGGATCACTCTGGACACAGGCTTCCTCATGGCAGGGAATCACCGTGTGATCAGTCCTCATTCAATCCCCTTTAAAGGTAAGGGAGATCCCATGGTCTCCAGTAATGATCCTTCAGTATACCTCCGATAAGTGATATAAAACCACTGGATTCATTTCCTATGATACCGTGACACAATAGCACAAACACAGTGGCTTTAAACAACACAAATTTGTGACTTTATAGTACTAGAGGCTTGAGGTTGTGAAATCATACTTGTGGAGGTTCTGGGGAGATGCTGATTCCTTTTCTCTCTCAGCTTCTAGAGGCTGTGTGCATTCATTTGTCTCATGAGCCCTTCCTGGTTCAGCATCAGGTGTCCTCTGATGCTGATTCACTTGCCCCATGCTTATAACAGATTCTGATTACAGTGGATTCACTCGATATACCAGGAGAAACCTCCTCAGTTCAAAATCCTCAACGTAATTGTATCTGCAAAGTTTCTTTTGCTATGTAAGGTATATAAGAATAATCCAGTTCAACACAAAGCTATGTTCTCTCTAGGCGTGTTCACTCTAGTGCATAGAATGCCTTGTAAGTTTCAAGATACTTTCACTTCATTACTTAATTCCACCCTTGTAGCAACCGTGCTTTCTAAGTGAGGAAATAAGCAAAGTCAATTGAAATTGAGAAATTATGTCGTCCCCACTACAGGTCAGCATAGGGGGTGGTATGTAAAACAGTACTCTATTTCTGAACCAATGTCCTCTACATTTCAATGTGTTTGAATATGTTTAACAGAAGATAATGTTTCTTACATACAGTACAGTATGGTTCTGCTCAGCTCATGTCCTAGTAAAAAACAACCTAGGCAACCGACACAAAATAAATTTTACATCAGATCCATCCACTCTAAACTCTTCAACACAAATCTGTGTTCCCTCTAGGCATGTCTTAACCTTTCTAGTCATTGTCTCATTTAAACATAAATCTTTTTATTTTGGATGAATTTTATAATTACACAAAAGTTGCAGAGGTAGTACAGAGAGTTTCTGTGTAGCCCTCTCACTCTGTTTCCCCAACATTGACATATTACATTACCATGGTACTCTGTTTCCACAACACTGACAGTCTTACATTATTGTGGTCCATTCAGAAATTGAAGACATCCACATTGACACATGACTACTAACTAAACTCTAGACTGTTATTTGGAGCCCTGATGGAGTAGTGGGTTCCTCACTGGGCTGCAGAGTTGGTGGTTTGAATTCACAAGTTGCTCCTTGGAAGTGATGAGGCTTTCTGCTCCCATAGAAATTTCCAGTCTCATAAACCCTACACAGGGTCACTATGAGTTGGAACAGATTTGACAGTACACATCAACAGGCTTTATTTGGACTTCACTGGTTTTATCTTTTAATGTCTTTTTTTCTGATCTAGGATCCCATCCAGGATACATCTGGTGATCTTAGTTTACTCTGGTCTGTGGCACTTTCTAGCTCTTCCTTTCTTTTTCATGAACTTGCCAATTTTGGTGAGGACTGGTCAGGCATTGTAGCAGATGTTCTCATGATTAGACGTAGGTTATGGATTTGGGGAGGAAGACCAACAAGAGTGAAGTACCCTCAGATCACATCGTGTCAGGAGGCACATGACATCAACATGCATCATCGTATTTGTGACAATTTCTCAGGAACATTAAAAAAAAAAAAAAAAGACAGATATTTCTATACACAATCTAAGGAGCCCTGGAGGCACAGTGGCTTAAGAATTCGGCTGCTAAAGAAAAGTCAGAGGTTCACAGGAAGCTGAAGGAAGCTGCTTCCATGGATAGACAGTCCCCAAAACCCTATGGAGGGAACCGTTCTACTCTGCCCTGCTGGATAACTGTGAGTTGGAACCTCCTTGACAGCAGTGCATTCTATAAACAGTTTGTCAGTGTGGAACACTAGTGAGGCTAGGAATCGATGCTTGGCTACAGAACAAACACATGCTGGTACTGGCCTTAGAACTGTGGTTATTTGCATTGACAACAGGAATCTCTCATACTAGACTGTGCTTACCAAAGGCCTCCAAAGTCCAATCTGATATCTTTGTGACATAAATTTCTTTGCTACAAAATGTTTGTAAACTTTACTTTTTGACAGTAATATTTTACTTTTGAGTTCCCTAAATTAAAAAAGTTAAAGAACCCTGTGGTCGGACTTCAGGTGTGTCACTGTGGATCAGCACTGGACTGCAAACCACAATGTCAGCAGTTCAAACCCACAAGCTGCATTTTGGAAACCCATAGGGTCTCTATGAGTGGAAACTGACTCGGCAGCACTTAATAACACAACATTGAGGACTGAGGTGGTCATGTGTAATTTCGTAGGTTCTTTTTTTAAAATCTTTTAAAACTGTTGTCTTTTCTTAAAGGAGAATGGATGGGTAGTTGGTTGGGTAAATGAATGCTTTGCTTTTGTTAGGACACATCTTTTTTCCGCCTTGTAGTCATAGAAGCAGAAAGGAATCTTGTAAAGTACTCACTAGCATGGTTTTTATACTAACCAACCATGAAACCTGAAGCAAGAGGCTTATGATCTCAAGGTTGTGATTTACTCATGTATAAAACCAGGGCATTGAACCACATGATTTTAAAACCCATTTCAGCTCCTAGATTCCCTGAGAATTTGCTAATATGATATAAAATAGCCTGGGGAGATCTATTTAGCAGCATTAAGAATTGGAACATTGATTTCATTCACAGGATGTTTTTAGTATGTGCTCAATCTCAGGTTTTGGAAATGGAGTCAATGATGTAAGTATCTCTCTAGGTTTTTGACTTCTCATCTCTAGGAGAAAGCAAATAGAACTAGATGGAGTTATTCACCTCAGTATTGAAAGGTGAGGCTACACGGATTCATCCTTGATTATAAAGACTCTTGGTTCTAGTTTTCCCAGAAATTGGGATGTGTAGAGTTTAAAACTTACTCTAAGCCTGATGTAGCCCAGGCACCCTGCCAGACACTGGGGACACAAATAAGA
This sequence comes from Chrysochloris asiatica, assembly GCF_000296735.1. NCBI lineage: Eukaryota > Metazoa > Chordata > Mammalia > Afrosoricida > Chrysochloridae > Chrysochloris > Chrysochloris asiatica. The sequence goes on from NW_006408525.1 coordinate 18,369,484, forward strand.
ATAAACCACAGCTCTTATTGGACGCATAGTGGCTAACCTCAAGGTCGGCAGTTCAAAACTACCAGCTGTTCCGCAGGAGAAAGATGAGGCTTTCTGCTCCAGTAAAGATTTACAGCCTGGGAAACTCTGTACAGGGTTACTTTGAGTCAGAACAGACTCCAAGGTACTTAACAACAACAATTTATTAGTAAGGAATTTACAGTCAATGTAAATCAGGAATTTAGATATGTAAATCAGGAATTAAGAGTTTAGCGTGATAAAGGATGTGAGACAGGTTTCCTGAGAGGTGCTGTGTTTAATGCACCAGACTGCAGTGTTGGTTTGATGCACAAGATCAGTGGTTCAGGATCACCAGCTGCTCATAGAAACCCTATCTAGGGTTGCAGTGGGTCTGAACCAACTCGATGGCACTTAACAACAACAACAACAACAACAATCTTTCATGTCAGGGAAGGCTTTGGAAAGGAAGATTTCTCTTGAGATAGGTCTTAAAAGATTTGTAGGAGTCTGCCAAAGTAGACCAGATAGAAAAGGCCATTGCTGGTGGATTTAATGTAATGAAATCTGACGTACTATCAAATAGTAGAGTATATAAACTCTTTGCTAGTAGTAAGCACTCTTATTTATAATTGTAACTATGGCAGGCCTTATTATTACCATACTTCAGAACTATGTAGTAGACAAGAACACTGGACTTGGAAGGTCATTGTTTGCGTGCTATCTCATGTATTAACTGTGTGGTGTTTGTTAATCACCCAACTTCTTGAAGACTCAAGTTATTAATTTGCAAAATAAAGACAGTAGGAACTGTCTTTATTTTGCAAATAAAGATATTGTAACAACATTTTTTGACAAACAAAATCTGTCATGGACCTAGTTGTGTTTTATAGACAATGAAAGTGTACTAAGGAATTATTATTTTTATTATCATTATAATTTTGTACTAGAGCATTAGCATTTTAGAGTAATTTGTTATGATGCATCTGTTTTCTCTTGGGGTCATAGAAAAGGAAATGAATCTTGGAAAATACTCACTAGCGTTAGGTACCTCTATTGTAAGTTACTGATCATCCTTTGAAGCCAGGGAGGTACTGTAAGCCTTTGAAGTCAGTACATTATACAGCAAGGTGCAGCTTGTGTGCAACCTACATATGCAAATCATCCAATATGGAGGGCTGCTATTGGGTTTGATTTTGCACCAGGTCTTCTCAGAGGTACATGGCTTATCTGGTATCACACACTAATTCCTAATTAAGATTTAACTCGAATTTTAGTACTTCTGAAACTTGAGGACTTATTGAGTGGCACAGTCGGACTGGTCATGCTGGGTGAAGGCATTAAGGGAGAGAATTTAAAAGCAACAATGAAACTCACTGAAAGTTTGATATGCTTTTTATTATCCCCATGTGTTGGAGTTTCTAAAACACTCCTCCCAGAAAAATATCTTTAGTTAGTGTAAGCTCTGAACAATTACTGTGATTGCTGTTAAGTTTTAATAATAGATGTGTAATCTTCAAATTAGCATGCTTTTGTTACTTATCCTTTAATTAGAATTGTATTCTATGGGGAATTTAATTCTGTAAACTCTCAGTTGTTCACTCAGCCTCTAACACATAGGGACTCAGCTACAAGTGTTTGTTCCAAGAGGAAATTTCTGAGGATTCAGAATTGATGGGGTCACCATCCCCGGTGGTACTATGTGTTCCTGTATTTAAACAATCAATTCAGTATAAACACCGCCACCACAGTGCTTATAAAGATGAAGACAGAGAACTGAGAAGTGCATCAGTTGTGGTTTTCTATGTGACTACTTGGCATTTTGGGTTTGTTTTTCACATCTAAAGCAGGAACTGTATGAATTGCGAGGTACAATATTTTTGTTTGATAAGTGCAATTTTCAGTTGCTACATGAAACGTTTGAATTAATCTGAATGATACTTTTAATGTTGAAATGTCTTTTACAAATTGTTCTTAGCTTTAGAACAAAAGACAAATGCTTGTTGCTGGTGATTATATAATTATTACCGAAAATAATGATGTTGGTTGGAGGAGGGGATGTTAGGAAATGAAAATGTTCAAGGTTCAGTGGAAACTTCTGGCTTAAGGGAACAAGGTAAATGGGAAGGACTGTTATATAGAGGGGCTTCAAAATGTTCATGGAAAAGTTCCATTATCTCTTTATACCATTTTGCCACAAGCTTTTTGGAGCCCGTTGGTATAGGTGGTATATCTCTGGGCTCATATATGTAGAAAACAGTGTGATGCATAATATTGTTGTTAAGCGTCATCAAGACAGCTTCGACTCAAAGTGATCCTGTATAGGGTTTCTGAAGAGTGACTTGTGGATTTGAACTACTGACCATTCAGCTAGCAGTCCAGTGCTTATCCTACAGTGCCACACTAGGACTCAATCTTACATAATAGATAAAAGCAAAATGAAGTAGGAAAAATACTGGGAGTCTGTTGACTTGCTTCCAGTACTGGTTCAGCTCCAATTAGCTATGTAATCTTGGCAATCACTTAACTCCACAGATCCCAGTTTCCTCCACTTTAAATGCAGAACTTGCACTGGATCATCTATAACGCCTGGCCCACCCTTCTTCTTTGTTTGTTCCTCTTGCTGCTATTAGGAGTCGAAGAGAAAGAAGTTTATTAAGGAGAAGCAACAAAATGAAAACCGTATGCTCCATCTTTCTGGAGACAAGTTGAGATTTTATACACATTAGGCATGGCTAAGGAGCTCTGGTAGAGTAGTGGTTACGAATCGGGCTGCGAACCTTAAGGTCAGCGGTTCGAAATACCAGCTGCTCCGCGGGAGAAAGATGAGGCTTTCTACTCCCGTAAAGATTTACACCCTCGGAAACCCTGTACAGGGTCGCTATGGGTCGGAACCGACTCAACGGCACTTAACAACAACAACAATGAACATTTTAGAAACAGCTCTTTCTTCACACTGGCTTTCCTTTCAGAAGACCATCTTGCACCAACACTCTCTCAGAAGACATTGCTTTTACCTAGCATGCTTTCTTAGAACAACCTGAGCACATATGCCACTCCTCTTCCTGTCTCCCTTCCCAACTCAATCAGAGTGATTAGATCCAACCTTGATTGAGAGTCCCCTCGCCACCCCTGCAATGTGTCTAAGTTTTATTTAGAGTCCTGCTAAATAACAATGCATACACACACACAGATTCAAGATTGAGCTCCACTCCTGCCTTTATAAGGAACAGTAATATAGAAAGGAAAACATACATTCTTAAAATGTAGGCCTATTTATGTGTAGAAACATAGCACAAATTTTAGTTAGGATGATTTAAAATAAATAAATAAAGACCTGTTCTATTGACAGTGTCAAATAATCTGGGTTTACCATTGTCTACAACATTAGACTTTTTAAATATTCACTGAGAACGCCCTCAAGCGCTGGGCAACTGAAAAGCAGAGTCTGTGGTCATGAAATACTTGGTCTTCTCTGAGTTAAGCTAAGTGGCTCCTGGAGGGTTAAAACTCATGTCCCCACTGTCCCCTGACTTCCTAGCTAGATGAGAACCCACCCTTCCTTCCTCTAGACAAAGCCTTGCATTTGAAAGACATGCTTGGTTTCCTTCACAAATCACAGCCAGATTAAGCAGCGTTGTTGAAAAGCAGTGTGTGAACTGTTGGGAGTTAGATGATACAAACTTGCTTGCTGAAAGTGAAGAGGACTTAAAACAATCACTGATGAAGATCAGAGAGCACAGCCTTCGGTATGGATTACATCTCAATGTCAAGAAAACAAAAATCCTCATCACTGGACCAATAAACAACATTCTTATCAATGGAGAAAAGATTGAAGTTGTCAAGGACTTCATTCTTCTTGTATCAACTATCAACACTTACAGAAACAGCAGTCAAGAAATCAAAGGACGTATTGCATTAAGCAAATCTACTGCATAAGACCTTTTCAAAGTGTTAAAGAGCAAAGATGTCAGTTTGAGGACTAAGGTGCGTCTGACCCAAGCATGGTATTTTCAGTAACCTCATATGCATGCAAAATCTGGACAGTGTATAAGGAAGACCATAGAAGAATTGATACCTTTGAGTTATGGTGTTGGAGGAGAATACTGAAAGTGCCATGGGCTGCCAAAAGAACCAACAGATCCGTTTTGGAAGAAGTGCAGACAGAGTGCTCCTTGGAGGCCAAGATGGCCAAAATTCATGTCATAATTCGGACATATTGTCAGGAGGGACCAGTCGCTGGAGAAGGATATCATGTTTGGTAAGGTTGAGGGTCAGAGAAAAAGAGGAAGACCCCCAACAAGATAGATTGACCAAATGGCAGCATAGATGGACTCAAGTGTGGCAAGCGTAGTGAGGTTGGCCCAGGACCGTGCAGTGTTTTGTTCTGCTGTGCATAAGGTTGCTATGGGTCAGTGCTGACTCGATGGCACCTAACAACAACAACAACAACTGTTCATTGAGTTGTTGTGTGATAATGGGATTGTTTAGAGAAGACACCAGAGGATGCTTCCACCCAGGCTGGGCCTTTTCAGGTGGAAGATAATCAAAAGCAGTAAGACTTTACTACCCAAACAGGAATTCTACTTCCTCTACTTGCAAAATGATGACAGAGAGATGCCCATGGACCCCACAGAAATGTAATGTTCTCTATAACATTCTCAAAAAGACAAATTGCTTAGTAAAAACTTTCACATAACATTGTTTTTGTTGTTGTTGTTAAGTACCGTGGAGTCAGTTCCAACTCATAGTGACCCTGCACAGGGTTTCCAAGGCTGTAAATCTTTACGGGAGCAGAAAGCCTCATCTTTCTCCCATGGAACAGCTTGTAGTTTCACACTTCAGCTTGTAGTTTCACACTGCTGACCTTGAGGCTCAAAGCCTGATGCATAACCACTATGTTACCAGAGCTCATGTAGCATGGGGGCCTCTTAACTTCCAAGATGCTGTCTCAGGTTTGGCAATATGAGTTAACCAAGTCCTTTCCCACCTCAAGCTCTACCTCCTGTCAGTGGACAGCATGGTGAGTGGGATGATTTTTGCATTCTGCTCCAAATTACCCTGCTGACTGGCATCTTTCCTCCTTGTACAGAAGTAGGTCATGCATTGCTGCCACATGCCAATCCATTGCCTCCTTTTCAGCTCCAGTCACCAATGATTCTCCTTTCTTACACTTCCTGTTTCTTTCCTGAAAAATGTAATGTTTCTAAGTCCTGTGTTTCTAGATTCCAGGCCTCTTTTGTAGATGTCTGTGCCTGCTCTTCCTTAGGTCACCTCCTAAAGCACAGAGATCTAGAGCCTCATCCTTTATCTTCTTTCTCACTATCTCACTGGTCACCTGCCTCATTTTCTAATGTGCTTTATTTAACTGTTTTCTTATATTTGTTTTTCCATGGAAACTGTTACCTTTTTGTGTGGTTAATCAGAAGAAAATTAACCATTTCATCTCTGTTGTGATATGTACCATATCAGCAATATATCACATGATCATAATACACATCATAATATAATAAATAGTGTCAGAATAGATCTATACTTCTTGGTCTTCAATTAGGAATCTTTGTGGCTCTGGACTGCTAACTGCATGGTTAGCAGTTCTAACCCACCAAACAGTCCTCAGGAGAAAGATGAGACTTTCTACTCCCAGAAAGATTTACAATCTCAGAAACCCTTTGCAGGGTCGCTATGAGTAAGAATCACCCTGATGCCTGTAGAATTGGTTTTGGTTTAGTCTTCCATTGTGCATTTTGTGATATGGTGGCTACCTTTTCTTGAACTGGGGCCCTCTAACATTTTATTTTAATTTACACTGATTGTTTTCTAAATTTACTGTTCAGCTACAACACGGACTTTTTTCTTTTTTAGGACTTCCTGGATATTTCCACTCTGCCTCATATATTGTGGAATACTCAGTTTTGAATTTACTTTCTGATTTTCTGAATTTATCATAATATAGTTCTGGGGTGCTGCTGTAGGTTAATATACTAGACTGCAAAGTCGGGGGAGCAAGCTCACCAGCCGCTCCTTGGAAACATTATACAGGGTTGCTATGGGTCAGAACCAACTCGACAGTACTTAATAACAATAACAAAAATCATAATATATAGTATATCCGTGGTAGTGATGGTGCTTATGTGCTGTGGAGTCAATTCCGACTCACAGCGACCCTGTACAGGGTTTCTGAGGCTGTAAATCTTCACGGGAGCAGAAAGCCTCATCTTTCTCCTGCGGAACAGCTGGTAGTTTCACACTGCTGACCTTGAGGTTCACAGCCTGATTCGTAACCACCATGCTACCAGAGCTCCTTAGTATGTCCATATATTCTGACACTGTTATATGTATATATTTTATTATGTTGTATATTATGATAATGTGTTATAGTATGATACTATATCACATCATAATATAATAAATAGAGTATGATAGTGTATCACATTATCATAATATATATCATAATATAATAAGTATACTACATCACATTATCATAATATACATCATAATATAATATATATATTATGATACTATATCACATTATCATAATATACATCATAATATAATAAGTATACTACATCACATTATCATAATATACATCATAATATAATAAGTATACTACATCACATTATCATAATATACATCATAGTATAATAAATATAGTATGATACTGTATCACATTATCATAGTATACATCATAATATAATAAATACATGTAATAGTGTCAGAATATGTCTATCCTGGTCTTCAATTAGGAGCCTTCCTGGCTCCACATTTAGGTTTTGATCTAGTGTTTTGTTTGTTTTTGTTTCATTTTATTTACAGAAAGGGTAGATGTGTGATCAGTTTCCCAGGTCCTCAGATGCCCAATAAAAGGTCTTTCTCTTACCTTCACACTTGAATGATAGTTTGGTAATAGAATTCTAGTTTCAAAATTACTTTCTTTCACAATTTTCTAGGCATTACTCTTCTTTCATCTAGCAAACAGTCTAGATGAGAAGTCTGATGTCTTCGTAGATAAATGTCCCCCACCAGTCCAAGCCCCTGCTATCTTCCCGGACATAATCTTTATTCCTGAAGTTTAGAAATGTCACTGGAATATAGATAGATGTGTATATCTTTTTTGCTTTGTGCTTAACATTCTGAAATATAGACTCCACATTTTCTGTGGAGGACACAGCTTTCTGTCTGTTTTGTTGTTGTTGTTAAGTGCCATCGAGTCGGTTCCGACCCATAGCGACCCTGTACAGGGTTTCCGAGGGTGTAAATCTTTACGGGAGTAGAAAGCCTCATCTTTCTCCCGTTTAGTTTACTAATATACACTGAATGCTAGAATAGTGCATGGTGCAAAGGAAGAGCTCACTAAATGTTACTAAATAAATGAACCAATAGTCTAGTCTCTTTATTTCAGGGGAATATTTTCTAGTATGCATTTTTCTCCATAAATAAATAATAGGACAGTGTTTTCTAGATCCTTCAGTTATGTCATTCTGAGTAGATTTTGAAATCATCACCCTTGTGCTTAGAATTCACAGATGCCTCCTTCTTCCCATACATTTTCAAGTTTGGCATTTATCTGAGGAATCCATGAAAAGTTAGGAAGGAAGGCTCTTATTTCTTCATTGTTTTATTAAATCTGACCCTATCTGCTTGCTGTCTTCCAAAAACTCCTCAACATTCTTGGTCCTGATAATGATACCTATTTATAATTATCTGTTCCTTTTCTAATATCTCTTTTGTAATTATGTCTGGAATCTTCTTTTCCCACCAAACTAGCTCTTTCTCTCAAACTCCTCCATGAATTCAATGGTTTCTTGGGTGAGTGAAGCAAGGCAATGTCTGATGACCAGGTTAATTGGATTTATGTTTATCTTGCGTTTTTCCTTCTATTTTGTGATCAACAGATACGTTTCGAATCAAGCACTGGAGAGAGGCTGAGTATATAGTGGTAGGTACACAAAACAGATACGGAGGGGCTTCAGAGTTTGTGCAAATTTCTATGATCTTGTCATTCCCTTTTCCCATAAACTTTTTAAAGGCTCTTTGTATATCCTTACCTCTCAGAGTTTACAATGTGTGGGGAGGCAACCATCAGTAATGTAAGCCAACCATTAAATATATATTTATATTTATAATTCACATTCTCAGAAAAAATAAGAGTGAGATAGTCTTGCTGGGCTAAGAGTGCTTGAAGTGAGTAGAAATTTGGTCATCAGACAAGGAAGGTCAGAATACAGCAACAAAGATTGTAGGTGCTTGAGGTGGGAAAGAGCTTGACATGTTTCTGTGCATCAGAGAAAACCAGGGAAGGGACTGAGGTATGGAGTGCATGGAAGAAGGTTGGGAAGCTGAAGTGGGATCTTCTTGGCCATGTTTGGAATTTTATATTTAAGTCTTTATTCAACAATAAGTACTTAAAGGTGTATTAAGCAGAAGAATGGCCTTATATATACATATATTTGGTGATGGTGGTGTGCCATGGAGTTGGTTCTGATGCACAGTGACCCCGCATAGGGTTTCCAAGGCTGTAAATCTTTATGGGAGCAGAAAGCCTTGTCTTTCTCC
>NW_006408525.1:18378716-18380183 GCF_000296735.1 Chrysochloris asiatica
TACAAGGAGCCCTGGTAGCATAGTAGGTGGCGAGCTGGGCAATATACTAACTGTAAAGTCAGCAGTTCAAATTTGCTAGTCACTCCATGGGAGACAGATGAGGCTTCCTGCTCCCATAAAGGTTTACACTCTCAGAAACTCTATACAGGGTCACTGAGTTGAAACTGATTTGATGACACACAACCACACCACTACTATATATGTGTGTGTATGTGTGTGTATATATATATATAGGCAGAGAGAGAGCGAGTACTATATGGAATCTGGGTGTGATGCTGTGAGTTAATGTGCTGGACTGCAAGTTGGTTTGCACTTTGCATTTCCAACTCACTAGCCACTCCTCAGAAATGGCACTTAACAACAACAAAAACCATAGTAGTAATATATATGTATTCCGGTGTGATGCTGTAGGATCAGCACTGGACTGCAAACCACAAGGTCAGCAGTTCAAACCCACCAGTCACTCCTTAGAAACCCATTACAAGGCCATTGAGTTTGAACCGACGCAAAGGAACTTAACAACAAAATATATATATTTGCTGTTGTTGTTGTTGTTAAGTGCTGTAGAGTCGGTTCTGACTCACAGTAACCCTGTGTAGGGTTTCTGAGGAGGGTGAGTTTGAACTGCTGACCCTGTAGTTCAAACCGACCCTGCAGTCCAGTGCTTTATCCCCATAAACCACCACATATACACATGCATATATGCTGTTCTTCATATGATAAGTACTTCGAGTCGGTTCTGACTCATTGCAACCCTGTACAGCATTTCCGAGGCTGTAAATCTTTATGGGAGCATAACGCCTCATCTTTCTCCTGCTGAACAGCTGGTAGTTTCGAACTGCTGACCCTGACATTAGCAGCCCGATTCATAATCACTACACTACCAGAGCTCCTTCCATAATATACTAGTGTCAGAATATATCTATACTTTCTGGTAGTGTAATGGTTTATGAGCTGGGCTGCTGACTGCAAGGTCAGTAGTTCAAAATCTACTAGGCACTCCGCTAAGATAGAAATAAGAGACTAGTGGTTACAAATCAGGCTGCCAGTCTCATGATTAGCAGTTCGAAGCCCAACTTGTAACATATATATGTGTGTGTGTGTATGTGTGTATGTATGTATATGTATACACACATATATGTGTGTGTGTGTATATATATACATATGTATATGTGTGTATATACATATATATATATACACATATATACACACGTATATATATACATATACACATATACATATATACATATATACATTTAAAGGAGCTCTGGTAGCGTAGTGGTTACAAATTGGGCTACAAACCTCAAGGTCAGCAGTTCAAAACTACCAGCCGTTCCATGGGAGAAAGATGAGGCTTTCTGCTCCCATGAAGATTTACAACCTCGGAAACCCTATACAGGGTTCCTATGAGTTGGAACAGACTCCACGGCACATAACAACAACAACAAATATATATATGGAACACAG
>NW_006408525.1:18382808-18383867 GCF_000296735.1 Chrysochloris asiatica
TTATTTCCCTCCTTTTCAAATATTCTGTTTTAACCATGTTAATTTATTGATGCTGGGAAACATTCAAGAACAGGTATCATGTTGGCAAAAGCAGTCTGAAGGGATTTACGCATTTGCTTCCTGCAGACATATAAATGGTATTTCAATCCACTAAGTGACTCCGATTGCCTAATGAGAAAACATAGCTCACATAGGGAAGATGAAGAACTGAGAAAGACTTAACATTTTAGAGGCTAGACAAAGGTGGAAGTTCTTCCCATGGTAACAACCCAGGTTAATATTTATGGAGCAGTTTCCTTTGTACCACCACCAGCTGTGTGTCACTTTGACATGCTGTGACAGCTTGCTTGGTGCTGTGATGTTGGAAACTATGTCACCGGTATTTCAAATACCAGCAGGTCACCACTGTGGCTCAGCTTTCAGAGGAACTTCTAAACCAAGACAGACTAGGAAGAAAGTCTTGGCGATCTATTTCCAAAATTAATTCAATGACCATATGGCTCACACCACAATATTGTCCTACTGGTCTCCAATATGTCAGTGATCGGGAAGATGAGATAATCCCAGGCACCATTTTGTTCTGTTATGTATAGGATGGCCATGAGTTGAACCCAACTCAAAGGTAACTAGCAATATCAACTTTGTGCCAGACATGATTCCAAGCACTTTGTAAATGTTAATCATATTTAACCAGAGAAGCAAGGGGTGCTTATGATCATTCACTCCGTTTTATTATAAGATAAAGAAATGGGAGCATATGGTTTAGTAATTCACTCAAGGTCACGCAACTGGAAAGTGGAGGAGTCAAGTTTCAAACTGACTGGAGTCTGGCCCCAGAACTCACACTGAACTGCTTAGCACCTGCCGGTCTTACCTGGATTCAGTGAAATCTTATATTTTATATTTTTACATATCTTATATATTATATATATATTATGTTTTATACTTTTATGTGGTGGTGGTGGTGTGGTTATGTGCCGTGGAGTCGGTTCCGACCCATAGCGACCCTGCACAGGGTTTCTGAGGCTGTAAATCTTTACGGGAGCAGAAAGCCTCATC
>NW_006408525.1:18384362-18388678 GCF_000296735.1 Chrysochloris asiatica
CAAACTGCACTTAACAACAAGCCGAATCATCAAAGCTCAATTCTGTCCTGTTAACCTCCTTGATCAAAACCCTTCAGTGAGGTCACCCTTTTTCCAGGGTAATTTCTGCAGTCCTTTCCTGGTATTCAAAACCATCTGTAATTTGGCCGCCACATCCAAGTTCCTTAGTTTCAATTCCCCAGCATGGAGCTACTGGTGCTAACCTGGATTAATGAACTATCCCCTGGATATAGCCTCAGCATCTTCAGCTCCGCAGCTTTGTCACACATCTCAGCATACTTAGAATCTCTTCCTACTCTACCCCTTCCCAAGGGCTCTGCTGGTTACAATCTGACCCATCTCTCTCCGCCCAGTTGTAAGGGCCCCACTTTCACCATTCCCTGAATTTTTAGATGGAAGTGATCACATATTCTCCCAAACTCTTACAGTCTGTAACCTTTGCAATTGTCATCACATTCTGAACACCCTAGGTGTTTCTGTGTTACAGATTGTCAAGTCCAATAGGACCGGCCTTCTGTATCTTTCCACCCTTCTGCCATCCTGAACAGTGTCTAAGTCACAGTTGGAGTTTCAAGCATTTATTATGCTATAAACAGATGCAAGTTTTCCTTCTCAGCGGCTTTTTCCTGTCTGATTAGTACCCCGCAGAGCCCTGCTCACTTTGTCTTGCTTTCCAGGGCAGTGGTTCTGCTTCCCAAATGCATTCACATCGTGACAGGATTGGTTGCATCTGCTCCCCAAACATACATTCAGACCAGGGACACTAAGTGACTTAGGACTCCCCAATTAGAGTCTTTTACAGGCAGGGTGAACTTGGGAGTAGACTTTAAAATACACACACGCACACAAATACCGGTTTGGCATTTGGTTTTAGGCAGAATCTTTCAGGTATTTTAGGAGAAGGAATAAAAGTTCAACAAAAATGTTTGAGCAGACTGTTTATAGGAGGGAACCAAGATTTTTGCTAAGTAAGATAAAATGGAATCGCAAAGTAGGCTGACAGTTTGAACCTACTTGTGGCTCCGTAAGAGGAAAGACTGGATCGCCTACTCCCTTAAAGGTCGTTGTTAAATGCCATCAAGTCAGTTCTGATTCACTGCAACCCTGTGTAGGGTTTCTGAGGAGTGACTGGTGGGTTTGAACTGCTAAGCTTGAGGTTAGCAGCCCAGTGCTTTTTCTATAGTACCACACTAGGAATCTCCCTTAAAGATTACAGTCTTAGAGACCCTATAGGTCAGTTCTCCTCTGTCCTGTAGGAATGCTGTGAGTTGGAATTAACTAGACAATAATGTTTTTTGTTTGTTTGGATTTATAGGTGGGAACCAACTCCTTAAACCCCACCTTTTTTTCTAAATAAGAATAAATGGAACTTTCTTAGACTTTCATTTTACTGAGGCAATACTTTTTCACTATAAAACATGTTTTCAAACTTGAATTTAGTTTAGGAGAGAGAGTTCTTTGGCAATATTTATAAACTAGATATTTTGTGGGGATTTTTTGTTTTTGTTTTTTGACATGGACAGTAAACACCATATGTTAAGTTTTAACTTTTTAGTTTTAGTAATAAAAGCAAGATATTAAATTGAATATACATTATGATTCAATTATGTTATATATTCTCTTATGACTATGTAAGAGAAACTCCAGAAGGAGAAACACCAAGATATAAAAAATGTCTATCTGTAGATAATAGAATTATTTAATTTTTATATATTTGTTCACTTTCTATTTTTTCAAATAAGTTACATACTTACCTTATAGATTTTTATTTATTTCCTCAAAAAAGAATTTTTGAAAAGGGAGATGATGGTGAAGATTTGTCTGGAGCATGTATGTCCTGGTGTGGCACTGCAGAGTAATGCACTAGTCTACGAGATCTGTTTGAACTGCAAGGTCAGCGGTTCAAACCCACAAGCCACTCCTGGGAAATCCTATACAGGGTTGCTATGAGTCAGAACCGTCTTAACACCAACAGTAATATGGAATTTAGGAGCCTTGGTGGCATAGTGAGTTACATGTTGGGCTGCCAACCACAGGTCAGCAATTTGAAACCACCAGCTCCTCTGAGGAAGAAAAATGAGACTTTTTGCTCCTGTAAAAATTTATAGTTTTGGAAGCACGATACAGGGTCATGGTGCTGTGGGTTAATGCGCCAGACTGCAAAGCCGTTTGAACTGCAAAGGCGGCGGTTCAAACTCACCAGCTGCTCCTTGGAGACCCTATACAGGGTCGTTATGGGTCGGAATCGACTCGAGGGCACTCAACAACAACAACATACAGGGTCACTATGAGTCAGAACCAATTCGACCACACTTAGCAACAACAACAACATAGCTGAATGGGTAAGTTCTTGGCTGCTAATGAAAAGGTCAGCGGTCTGAATCCACCGGCTGATCTCCATGGGAAACGATGTGGCAGTCTGCGTTATGAGTTGCACAGTTTCAGGAACCTGATGGGGCAGTTCCCTTCGGTCCTGTAAGGTCATTAGGAATGCCAGTCGGCTCAGCGGCACACAACAACAACAACAACTATATATGAACGGTTATTGTTGTTGTTTTTATGTGCTGTGGAGTCGGTTCTGACTCATAGCGACCCTGTACGGGGTTTCCGAGGCTGTATATCTTTACAGGAGCAGAACGCCTCAACTTTCTCCCGCAGAACACCTGGTAGTTTCCAACTGCTGACCATTGAGATTAGCAGCTCAATTCATAGGGCTTATGAAAATGCCCAGTCTTTTTTTTTTTTTTAATACAATATATCTAGGCATAATTTACATCAATAAAATTTTCTCATTTTAAGGTTATGATTTCATGATTCTGACAAAAGTATACAGTCCTGTAACTGCCACCATAATCATATAATTTAACATTGTTAATATCCCCCAAAATTATCTAATATCTCTATGTAGTTGATAATTTCCCTCACCCTCTGGCTTCTGACCACTACTGATATATTGAATAAACTCTATATACTTTTACCTTTTCTAGAGATTTCAATCAATGGATTCATACAGTATACTTTTTTTGTATGCCAATGTTGTTTATTCTTTAACTTAGTGTGATGCGTTTAAGATTTGCTTATGTTGTTGACTGTAATGATAGTTTATCCCTTTATATTGTTGTCTAGGTTCTCTGAATATACCTATGAATATACCAGGAGATCTGTTGTGGTGCTGTAGGATAAGCACTCAACCGTAAGGTCGGCGGTTCAAACCTACCAGTCTCTCCTTAGAAACATTATGAGTCAGAACCAACTGAATGGTGCTTCATAAAAATAGTAACAATAAATATTCCTGCATAGTACTATTCAGTCATTTGGGGATGTTTGTTTCCATAGTTTATCCATTATGAATAAAGTTGCTACAATGTTCATGTGCAAGTCCTTGGATGAACATACATTTTCATTTCTTTTGAGCAAATATCTGTAACAGGGATTTGTGGGTTGTTTGGAGGTATATTGCATTTAATAAGAAGCTGCCAAAGTGGTTTCTAAAATGACCATACCATTCCACTTTCTCACCAGCAGTGCATGAGAGTGCCAGTAACTCCACATATTTATCAATACTTGGCATGGGCAGGCTTTTGAACTTGACCCATTTTATTGGGTGTGTTGTAATTGTTGTTGTTAGGTGCCATCGAGTCGGTATAAATCCATAGTGACCTTATGCACAGCAGAACAAAACACTGCCCTATCCTGGGCCAAAGTCACTACTGTTGCTACGCTTGAGTCCATCGATGCTACCACTTTGCCAATCCATCTCGTTGGGGGTTTTCCTCTTTTCCTCTGACCCTCCACCTTACTAAACATGATATCCTTCTCCAGCAACTGGTCTTCTGACAATATGTCCAAAGTATGAGAGATGAAGTTTGGCCATCTTGGTCTCCAGGAAACACTCTGGCTGCACTTCTTCCAAAACAGATCTATTGATTCTTTTGGCAGCACATGGCACTTTCAATATTCTCCTCCAACACCATAACTCAAAGGCATCAATTCTTCTATGTCTTCCTTATTCACTGTCCAGCTTTCACATGCATATGAGGTTATTGAAAACACCATGGCTTGGGTCAGGTGCACCTTAGTTTTCAAGCTGACATCTTTGCTCTTCAACACTTTAAAAAGGTCTTGTACAGCACATTTACCTAATGCAATAATACGTCGTTTGATCTCTTGACTGCTGCTTCTGTGAGTGTTGATAGTTGATCCAAGAAGAATGAAGTTCTTGACAACTTCAATCTTTTCTCCATTGATAAGAATGTTTTTTATTGGTCCACTGGTGAGGATTTTTGTTTTCTTTACATTGAGATGTAATCCATACC
>NW_006408525.1:18389505-18391131 GCF_000296735.1 Chrysochloris asiatica
TTTCCTTTTTGTTCAGTGACTCTGTATTCCTGTGTAGTGGCAACTTATTATGATATTAATTATACATTTATTTAATGGAAGCAGCAGTCAAGAAATCAAATGACATATTACATTGAACAAATCTGCCACAAAAGACCTCTTTAGTATGTCACAGACAAAGACGTCACTTTGAGGACTAAGGTGTATTTGACATAAGTTCTGGTATTTCCAGTTGGTTCATATGCATGGACAGTGAATAAGGAAGACCAGAGAAGATTGATGCATCTGAATTGTAGTGTTGGCAAAGGATATTGAAATTATCACACACTGCCAGAAGAACTAACAAACAAAGCAATCTTGGAAGAAGAAGAACCAGAACGCTCCTTATATGAAAAGGTGCTGTCTTTCCCTGGATCAGGCTTAGGAGAGAGCCAGAAAAAAAGAGGAAACTCTCCAGGAGATGGATTGACACAGTATCTGCAACAATGGGGCTCAAACAACACAACTGTGAGGATGGTACAGGACCAGGCAGTGTTTCACTTGATAGCACCGAACAACAATGTTAAGCATCTTTTCAATATAATATTCAAATATATGTTTTTTGATAAAGTATCTACTCAAATGTTTTGCTCATTTAAAACTTTTATTGATTTATAGATTTTTATATATTCTGAATGCAAGTTTTTATTGGATACATATTTTGAAAATACTGTGGGTTTTTTTCCATATTTTAGTTTTAAATGGAAAACATTTTACATTTTGACAATGTCCAATTTATTGATTGTTTTTTTCTTTCATAGGGTATGCTTTTTTGTGAGCTAGGAAATTGTTATTTAATTAAGGTAACAAAGACTTTTTCAACAATGTTTTATTCTAGAGATTTTATAAATATAGATTAAGCATTTAGGACTATGTTCTATTTTGAATTAATTTTTGTACATAGTTTGAGGGTAGAATATGTATGAGTATCCAATTGTTCCAGTCTATTTGTTGGAGACACAATTGTTTCCCTTTGAAATGCCTTTAGGATATTTTGAAAATCAATTAACTATATTTGTGTGAGTCTATTTTTAGACACTATTCTATTCATGTCTCTCCTTTCACCAAAAGACATTGTCTTAATGACTACAGCTTTATAATAAATCTTGAAATCAAGTAATGTAAATATGCTTTTTAACTTTGCCTTGCATTTTTCTCCAAAGTTGTTTTGGCTGATATAATTTGCACCCAAATTAAATCGTTGCATTTTGTTATAAAATTTAGAATCAGCTTGTTCTTCAAAAAAACATAAGTAAGCTTTCTGAAATATTGATGGTAATTGAGTTGAATCTCTAAATCTGTCTATGGAAACTTCTGGTCAATGGACACAGTATGTGGTTTTCCATTTATTCAGGTAGTCTTCAGTGTCTTAATAGTGTTTTGTGCTTTGCAATTTACGGTGTCATACATATTTGCTAAATTTATACCAAAGTACTTTTAATGCCATATTTGTTGATGTTTAGTGTCATTGAGTCGGTTCTGACTCACAGCAACTCTATCTATACAGGGTTGCTATGGGTTGGAACTGACTCGCCAGCACTTAACAACAACATATATATGGAGTCCTGGTGTGGTGCTGTTGAATAAAGCACTGGATCGAAAGGTCAG
>NW_006408525.1:18391486-18414212 GCF_000296735.1 Chrysochloris asiatica
ATATATATATATATACACATACACACGCACACACACATATATATACACACACATACATACCCTTATCATGTAAATATGCTAAATTCACTTATGAGTGCTTGATATTTTTTAACAACAAATATATTTGAATATATAGTTTAATATATCCTTTCCAATGTGCATCCTTTTTATATATTTTTGTTGCCTTCTCAGACACCAGGACCTCTGGGACAATGTAGAATGGAAGATTTTAGAGCATATATTGCCTTCTTGTTTCTCATCTTAGAGGCATATTGTCAATATTTTCCCACTAAGTATTAGGATAGCAAAATTTTAATTGATATTGTTTATCAAGTTGAAGGAATTTCTTTTCATTCCCAGTATACAAGAATTTTTATTATGAATGGTAATTGACTTTTGTCAAAATTTTTATTCATCTGTTGAGATACTGATATCTTTCATTTTAAAGTCTGTAAATACAGTGTACATGTAGTATAGTGTAAATAGAGTACATTATAATGATTGATTTTCAAATTTTGAGCTAGCCTACTATGTCTGGCATAAATATCACTTGGTCATATATTATCTTTCAGTATATTGTGAGTTCTATTTCTACTCTTTTGTTAAATATGTTTGCTTGTGTATATGTTGATTTTGCTGTTATTGTTGTTAGGTGCCTTGGAGTCAATACCTACTCATAGCAACCCTATGCATAACAGAACAAAACACTGCTCAGTCCTGGGCCAACCTCACAATTGTTGCCACACTTGAGCCCATTGATGCTGCCACTTTGTTAATCTGTCTCAATGGAGGTCTTCCTCTTTTTCTCTGACCCTCTCCCTCTACCTTACCAAACATGATATCCTTCTCCAGAGACTGGTCCTTTTGGACAATATGTCTGAAGTATGAGAGATAAAGTTTGGCCATCCTGGCCCCCAAGGAGCACTCTGGCTGCACTTCTTCCAACACAGATCTGTTGGTTCTTTTGGCAGCCCATGGTACTTTCAATATTCTCCTGCAACACCGTAACTCAAAAGCATCAATTCTTCTATGGTCTTCCTTATTCACTGTCCAGCATTCATATGCATATGAGGTTATTGAAAATACCATGGCTTGGGTCAGGCACACCTAGTATCCTCAAGCTGACACCTTTGCTCTTCAACACTTTAAAGAGGTCTTGTGCAGCAGATTTGCCTAATGCAATACATTGTTTGATTTCTTGACTGCTGCTTACATGAGTGTTGATAGTTAATCCAAGAAGAATGAAGTCCTTGACAACTTCAATCTTTTCTCCATTAATAAGAATGTTGTTTATTTATCCAGTGGAGAGAATTTTTGTTTTCTTTACATTGAGATGCAATCCATATGGAAGGCTGTGGACTTTGATCTTCATCAGTATTTTAAGTCCTCTTTACTTTCAGCAAGCAAGGTTGTATCATCTGCATATCACAGATTGTTAATATATGTGTGTATAAAACAAAACATTTGTCATTTCAACATTTTTACATGTACAGTTCTGTGATATAAATTGCATTCATCATGCTGGGCAACCATCACAACTACCCCTTTCCTAATTCATTCACCACCCTTAAATGAAACCCAGAGCCCCCTCAGCAATGGCTCTTCCTCC
The DNA here is from genome assembly GCF_000296735.1 of Chrysochloris asiatica. Taxonomy (NCBI): domain Eukaryota; kingdom Metazoa; phylum Chordata; class Mammalia; order Afrosoricida; family Chrysochloridae; genus Chrysochloris; species Chrysochloris asiatica. The sequence goes on from NW_006408525.1 coordinate 18,393,096, forward strand.
CACCCATCCAGGTAACCATGAATAGCCTTTGGTCTCCTGTCTACATATACCTATTCTCGCTAGCTATTTCGTATAAGTGGGGTGTCTTTTTGAGAGAGAGACAGACAGACAGACAAACAGACACATTTATTATCAAGGAAATGGCTTACAATTGTAAAGTCCCAGGTCCCCAGTGGAAGAGAGAGAGAGAGAGAACCTTTCCCATGCGTTCATTACATTGGGAGCAGTCCATACCCCCAAAGAAGCTTCCTTCAATTGATGGGTTGGGCATGACCATTCATCATTGAGTTAACCATGCCTATATTAGGTTTCAAGGAGCGTAGCGGTTATGAATTGGGCTGCGAACCACAAGGTCAGCAGTTTGAAACTACCAGCTGTTCCGTGGGAGAAAGATGAGGCTTTCTGCTCCCAAAAAGATTTACAGCCTCGGAAATCCTGTACAGGGTCTCTATGAGTCGGAACCAACTCCACGACACATAACAACAACAACAACAACATATTTGGTTTCATCACCATGGGAATAAGCACATCTCAACTGCTAAACCTCTAGAAATCGTGGCTTTGTCAATTTGACACAAACCTATCACTATTACAACCCACCCTTGTCAAACTATATTCATAATCTCTAAATAAAGAAAATTGATAAGTCTTGATTGTGCCAAATAGGATATAACTAAAACACATATAATTGAAAATGCACTGGCCCTGTTTGCATCTTATATGTTACAAATGAACAAAGCAAAAATATTTGATGCACACATATAAAACAAAACAAATATATATAATCATTTAAATGTCCCAAGGGCACATTCTGCAAGCCAGCCTCCTGCCTGTAGACACATAGCCTAACTCAGTCCACGGCCTAGAGTCCGTAGCTGCTCTGTTTCTCCATGCCAGCACCTCTGCCGCCATCTTTGATGTTGCCAATTTTCCATTCAGGGATCCCAAGCTCCACTCATGCTCTTCCTGCTTGATGGTCCTGCTGTATCCTCTGTTCCTGAAATGAAAGATGAACTTCTTCCCCCGTTTTTGTTACACATCTTCTACAATTAGTTTTGGCAATCACAATTAATCCTACTAACAATTACTCACAATTGAAATCATAAAATCCTACCAGCATCCTCTCCCATCCCCTTTCTCCAGACCCATCTAGCCAGTTTTCCTCAGACAAAGCATTCTCCCTCGTTACCCCCATTCTAATACTAAGCACACTCATGAAAGCCTGTAAACCAGCCATTTCATGCCATTATAACCCCTCTCCCCCATTTTCGACACCCAACGTCTAAATTGCTGGTCTATATCAACCCAGTTCAGTGACAAGACAAGCATGTCCCTTCATACGAAGAATCTTCCAATCCAGTTGGAATTTTGAGCAACTGCAGTCATAAGAAAAATTTCAGTTTATTATCAAGCAAATGCTTACAACTGTAAAGTCACAGGTCCCCATTTGAAGAGAGAGAGAGCCTTTCTCATCTGTCCATTATATTGGGAGTAGGCCATACCCCCAGAGAAACATCCCTTCAAGTGATTGACTGCTCACAGCTGCTCATCATAAGAGTTAACCATGCCTATATTAGGTTTCATCACCATAGGGATAAGCACATCTCAACTGCTAAACCTGGAAATCCTAGCCTAGTCAAGTTGACACAGAACCCTAACTGCTATGTGCAACCATACAATACGTTGTATCTTTTGTGTCTGTTTTCTTCGCTCCACATAGTGTTTCCAAGGTTCATCATGGGTGGCATGTATCAGAGCTCCATTTCTCTACTGCAGAGTTAGACTCCACTGTATGCATGGACCACATTTTGTTCATCCAATTATCTGTTGATGGACACTTAGGGTATTTCTATCTTTTGACGGTTGTCAGTAGTGCTACAATGAACAAGCATCTGTTTGTGTTCCTGCTTTGAATTCCCTTAGGCATAATACCTAAAAGTTGATTGTTAACATCACTTGAGGATGGCTCAAAAAAAGAAAAAAAGGCAATTCTCACTTTACAGAGAAGCTTTGTTATTTTACAACCATATCCTATCTGACAGATAGTCATGCAGCCTCTACTTACACACTTTCAGTGCCCAGTCAGGGCCACCGTACAGAACTATGCTAATGTCGGGCTGCTTGGTCATTTGGAACCTTCTCTGTGCCATTCAGCTAAATACCTCTTCATCTTCTTCTGTTTATGTGCTCTGTCCACTAGACTAATGTGCAATTCATTGTGTTAAGTCATTGATGAACATTACGAGGTCTGCCTTAAGTCTTTCTTATCTGGATTAAAATCCTTCACGTTTTTTACAGAGAGCATGACTCTCAGACTGTCTCATTATACTTTGGACAAATTCTAATGTGTTACTTTTACACTTAACATGTAATTGCCAGAAAAGGATGCTGAAATTTAAATATAGAGTGAATCGGCCAATTATTTCCAATGACAAGGAAACTAGAGGTCTACTAATGCAGCTTAAGGTTGTATTAACTTTTTCAGAATGTGAAAAGATTTAATTTGGGGGTGTGCCTGAAGTCACAGGTAATTTAACACACATTTGTTTGCCACCCTTGTGATATATGGTTAGCAGAGGTGAACACAGGGAACCATTGGCTCATCCATCTGGGATTTGGGTGGTCATCCTGCTGAGTTCAGACCACTTTAAAAAAAATCTACGTAATGCTCATTCCTTGAATTAAACAAGCACTTGCTGCTTAAGATGATCATGCATCCCTTGAAAATTCCTGTCAGCTGCCTTGTAACAAAATGTGTTATATATAAAATGGAAGTTTTTTTTTTTTTTTTTTTTAATCTCTGTTAATAGTCAGTATGTTGTTGTTATGTGCCGTGGAATCGGTTCCAACTCATAGCAACCCTGTACAGGGTTTCCGAGGCTGTAAATCTTTATGGGAGCAGAAATCCTCATCTTTTTCCCATGGGACTGCTGGTAGTTTTGAATCAAAAGGTTCGCAGCCTGATTCGTAATGACTACACTACAATAGCTCCTTAGTGAGTATGTGTGTTGTTGTTAAGTGCCGTCGAGTCGGTTCCGAACCATAGCGACCCTGTACAGGGTTTCCGAGGGTGTAAATCTTTACGGGAGTAGAAAGCCTCATCTTTCTCCCGTGGAGTGGCTGGTAGTTTCTAAACACTGACCTTAAGGTTTGCAGCCCGATGCGTAACCACTACGCTACCAGAGCTCCTAGTGAGTATGTGTAGTCAATCTAATATTTAGAAAAGTAAGTCAGCCTGTATTTCAGAGCTCTTATGATGATGATACTTATAGATAGAAAAAATAATGTTCCTTTACCCAGCTTCATCTTTGTTGCTGTTGTTAAGTGTCATCGAGTCGGTTCTGACTCACAGTAACTCTGTGTAGGGTTTCTGAGGAGCAACTGGTGAGCTTGAACCACCAACTTTGTGTTGCAGTTGAGTGCTTATCCTACAGCTACAGAAAGAGAGAGAGAGAGAGAGAGAGAGAGAGAGAGAGGCAGACAGTCTCATAGTGACTTAAAGTAACATCAACACTGTAGCAGCAAGCATCCTTGTCAGGGCCCCACTGGCCTCAATAGCTGTCCGTGAGCATCATATTCTATGATCCTTCGTGACTATGAATGTATCATTTTGCTTGACCACACTGCTGGGCTTTGATAATAACACTGAGAACAATTGCTCAGATTTATTAAAAACTGTGTTTCAGGCACTGTGCACTCATGATCTTATGCAATCCCCACAGGAACTTTAGTGTCCTTATTTCTGGAAGAGGACAGTGAGGCTGAGAGCAGAGATGTCACCTACCCAAGCTTGCATTAATAAGCGGCAGAGCCAGAATTCCTGCTGTTCAACGTGATACTGTGCTATTTCTCACATGTCTTTCACAAGCTGTCCCCCTGCTTGGACCTGCCTGGCATTTCCTCCTCCCATCTGTTTATTTTAATTCATTGATTATTATTTATCCTTCAGGATACCTCAAGTGACACCTTCTTTAAGAAGCCAGGAACCTTCCCGCAACCATAGTCTCCCTTGTAGCCTCTATGGGTCCATGGCAGTCCATGTTTATAGCAGTCTTACACACTGTGTAAGCTATTGTTTCATTTTCTTACACTAGACTGTCCCTGGAAGTCAGGGAACATGTCTCGCTCATCCTTTCAGATCTAGGACCTAGCACAGTGCCTACATGTAGTTATAACTTCATACAAACTTTGAGAAAAGGATGTTTATTGAATCCCTAAGTGCCTTATTTCTTGACTCTGTGACCTCACGTAGGCAATAGAATCTTCATCTCTGGCCTTACTCTCCTCAGGTGTAAAATAAGGATGTTGGACTCTATTGGTAATGATGGTTGTGTGTTACCAAGTCAATTTCACCTCATAGCGATCCCTGTATAAGGTTTTCGAGGCTGTAAATCTTTACAGGAGCAGAGAGCTTTATCTTTCTCCTGCAGAACCACAAGTAGATTCGAACAACTGCCCTTGCTATTAGTATCCCAGCTCATAATCCACTGCGATACCAGAGTGCCTTTGGACTAATGGTGGTGGTTATGTGCTGTGGAGTTGGTTCTGATTCATAGCTAGCCTATGTAGGGTTTCTGAAGCTGTAAATATTTACAAGAGCAGAAAACCTCATCGTTCTCCCTCAGTACCACTGAGGGTCTCAAACTGCTGACCTTGACACTAGCAGCCCGACTCTTAACCACTACGCTACAAAGCTCCTTCGGGTTACAGGCGTAGTTCTCAACACGTGTCTCTGGAGTAGCAGCATCACCAACACCTGGGAATTTGGATTTACAAATTCCTAGCCTCCACCCCCAATCTGCTCAATTGGAAGCTGCAGATAGGCCCAGCCACCTGTGTTTAACATGCCTTTCAGGTGAGCTGTTGCAAAGCCATTCGATTAGGGGTTGGCAAACTATATAATCTGCTAGCTTGCAGGCCCAAATCCTTTCACGGCGTGTTTTTGTACTGCTTGGCCCTTTCCAGAAAAGTTGTCTGGCTTCTGTACAAAGCAATGGGATTATGGAAGGCCCTTTCAGTTCTGTGATTCTCTAGTGTGAACGCAATGTTTTATCACCAATGGAGAATGGACTGTTGTCGGTCAGAAGACCTGGGTTCTAGACCATCTGCTTCTACCTTGTTGCTATGTAAGTTACTTCTCCTTGCTAAACCTCTAATTCCTGGTCCTCAAATTGAGTTTGGGGTAAGGTTACTGAATGGTTGGGATTCCATCACGTATCTCAAACAAAAGGCAAAAAGTACAGCGGTTTGGGGTACACGGGCGTTTGAACATTAGGACAGAAAGGGGGTGCCTAGACAACTAGGTATGATAAACCCAGAGAGCAACTACCACCTTAGGGCCTGGAAAGCAGGAAGGAAGAGGTTACAAGGAAGCTATACTCTTTGGTATTGTAACTGAAACCTTTAAGGAAAGATACAATATACTGGTTCTTATAATCTGAGAAGGCGGTGTCGGTAGCTTGTACTTAGGGCATGGTTATGGTTTTTCTGACTAAGAAAAAGAGGTGGCCCGTTGGATGCTTAGAGTACGAAGAAGGCTGTGACATGAAACTAGGGTGACCTGAAGGTGCAGCTCTGCAACTAAGCACTGCAACAAGCCTTTGCTGAAGGGGATACGGCCCTGCAAGGTGGGTACCAGGAAAAGGTGAAGGGTGGAGTCATAACTACTTGCTGCTACTGCTGCAAATGCCAGAGCTGGAATGGGGTATACAGTCTGCCCTCCTCCAACTTCGTTTTCCACCTTGCCTTTCATGGGAAGAACCTAAAAGGGAAAGAGAAGTGTCATGTATAAACCTGTAGAATCCCAGCCTCAGCATCACAGAACAGAAAATGGCAGGGGGCTTGGGACTGAGAGACAGTAGGCAAGACCTTAGCACACTTGAGCTCTGATGACCTTCAGGGCCTCTGTCTCCTGGCAGAACTGCATTGTGTAAACATGTTGATTACTTAAATGCTGAAACATCAGCGCCAACTCAAGCTGGCTTTGTCCACTTGAGATATTACAGAGCATAACCAATCTTTATGGAATGTGTAAGTCATACTCCCTAACATCAGGGCTCTGAAGGGGACCACTGTATCCCCTAGAATATTTGAGGTTGAAGCAAAAATAAGGAAAAAGAATAAACATGTTTTGTTCTCCAGCAGTTGGGTTTTAGGCCCTTGTTTTGCAACACAGCGTTAACTTATAAAATCAGATTTGATTCCTATTGAGAATGTTCTGAGGACAATCTTCTATTGCTTTCTATGCTCATCCTAGTGAAGATGGACTTCAGGAGACGCTGACCAGCTTCCAGGGCTCTTTACGTCTCCCCTAGCTGTGTCTCAAGCCCCCTTCCTGTATCACCCACCTCAGTTTTCTGCCCTCTTAAATTTATAAACAGTCTTCCCGTGTCCTCTTAGAGCTTACCTGTACTCACCCCAGCCTCAGAGCAACCCTATGACGTGGGCAGAGTTTTTTTGCTGTACTTAACAGATGAGGTCTTGAATCCTAAAAAAATGAAGTCATCCCCCCATCACCCCCTCCCCTCCCCCCACCCCTGACTATACACTGGTTAAACGGGAGAGGCAGAATTGGATTGATCTCAGGCCAATCCAATTGATTCCAGAGCCCACCATTAAATTAGAATCCATCCCTTCATACTGTTTTCCAGATGTATATGATTAGAAACTATGTTATCTTACTTGTTTCTCTCCTCTCGCTCCTCTTTTTGGAGTTAGTTATAGGCACCTGTGTACCTTTTCTTACTCCCCTGCCTTTTCATCCCTTCCCAAACCACTGTTCAAATTTGTGTTTCTCATTTCCCTTCAGGCTTTCTAGTTTCTACTTTGACCATATTGATATCTATAGGGCTATTATACAACTATGCCATTTATGGTACTATATCCATGTTGTTGAATCAACTCGACAGCAGTTAATAACAACAACATCCATGTTGTTAGCTTTTATTAGCACGGCGGATCCTATAGTACATCGCTTTTGTACAGCTTCTTTATTGTCACTCACCAAGTTTGTGAAATTAATTCATGTTGTAGACCTATAGGGTTTTAGTGCATTTAACTGTTGAATATGAGTTCATTATTTGAATTTGCGACAGTTTATTCTTCCATTATGGTGATGATGAATTTTTAGGATACTTCTAGTTTTGTCTTACCAACAATATGCGATGTACATTTGTCCTTGTGTGGCACTGTGGGTTAATGTGCTGGACTGCCAAATTGGTTTAAACCACAAGGTCGTCAGTTCAAGCTCACCAGCTACTCCTTGGAAATCTTATACAGGGTCACTATGGGTCAGAACCAACTCAACAGCACTTAACAACAACAATAACAATCTTTGGGCATATATGTGATTCTGTATAGAGTTTCTGGGGTATATGATTAGCAGGTCTTCAGTTTTACTGGGTGCTTCTCCAAAGTGACTGTATGTACATATGAGGTGTGAATCCTTCTCCACTGTGGGTCATACCAGGGTTTTGCATGTTTTGCAGTGTGTTGGGACTGAAATGCAACCCACTGGTGCTTTCTTTGGGTTATAATAAGTGTTTGAGCCACATGATGAAATTTCATTAATTTACATTATTGTTACTTCATTTCTCCTGTTTGTCGAGTTAGTAACATCCACTTTTCCTTACAACCCAACTAAAAAATTCCTGTGAAACTCCTGCTTCCCACCACATGCATTTGGCTGTTTTCTCCTTTGTGTCCTATTGCTCAACTAGGGGACAGGTTGGTGTCACTTGTTTTGGCATGATACTTACAATAGTACCTTTCTTCCATTCTCAAGGGGACCTTTATCATAACCCCATCATGGCTTTTATTGCAAAATAGTCACATCATAGGCTCACCCATTGTTCCCCCACTTGCAAATCTGAGAGCCTCTAGACCCCTAATCATTTCATTCAAAGTGTCCAACTTCCAGCAGTTGTTCCACAAGTATTTGTTTCCAGCCTGTCTTACTGTTGTCGTCTCGAAGAAAGGTTTAAGCGCTTGAATTTCAGTCTCTTTTTACGGAGCCTGACCTGGTCCAAACTCCTATCAGGGAACACTGTTACAGACCTTTTCTCTGCTGCAAGCAAATCCATTTCCTTATTATCACCCCACTAAGAGGAAGGCATCATGAAGCCAGTAACTTAGGGAAAAGAAAGGTGTGGCTTTACAGTTGTATTTCATTTAGGAAGGGAGCTCCATGATCTAATTAGAATAAGCCTTTGTGTTGCCGCATTCAAAAAGAGGTACAAAGCCTTATGGGTTAGAATTATTCAGGAAACTATCAAGTAGACCCATGCAGAAAGGCAATTGCTCTTCCAGGAAGGTGCCTTGCAAAATGAAAATAATAATAATAAAGTGATATTGATAGCCTTTGGTTGCCATGGAGATACCAGTCCACCTGCTCCATTGTGGTTCATTTCACTGTATAAGGTTTAATAGAAATTCACATGGCCTGCTATATTTTTTAATTGTGTATGAGATTTAAGATGTTCATTGGACTGTAATGGTTGTATGCAAGCATAGAATTATGCATTTTAGTTTGTGCATTGATATGACCTCCCTTGTGGGTTTACAAGGCAGAATAGTCAATGCTTTAAACTTAATCCAGTTTTGTTTGTGTGTCTGAGATTAGAGATGTTTGCTGTACCCATGACAGTGCCTGTATTTTTAAAGAGTGCTTACAATTCCCAATTCTTACTCCTCTGTTAAAACTCTGCCTTGAACTGAAAATGTGGTCATGGCAATTCGATCTCAGATTGGGAATCAGACTGTCTCCGTTTCTAATTTTTATCAACTTTATCAGTTTGTTCCATCATTTTATTTATGGATTGTACAGTTAGCTCACAGAGGAAAACTGGGAGGGGGGGGAAGGGGGGGGAAGGGGACTATACTAGCATTTATTGGATCTGTGATACATAACCCAGCAACTGTGCAAACAGCTATACAATTATTATTGTCTTCAATCCTTAGGTTACTAGACACCCTTGATTTCTTTATATTTTCAGAAACTCAGTAGGTGATTTGTAATCAGTCCCACATATGATCATTTATAGAATCTGGCATCTATACATACATGATACATTGGTGAACAATGACGTATTTTTACAAAGTATACAAGTTGACATCACTGGGCCCAACTAAGTGAACGCATAGGTGTTTTAGATGTACAGGAGAGATTGTCAACAACCTCTTTATGAACCACGTATATTATTATAATGCTTTACTTGGCTTATGCCTTGATGTGCATCTAAAGATAGACTATTTAGAGCAGTAATGGAACTTAAATCCAGTGGGCCCCTTTGTGTCCATTTACATGTCACTCCTCAGTCCCCATAGGATGGAGGCCCGATTCCTTTGTCATCCTTAATATTCATTTCACCTCTTCCCCTCCACAGGGACGGCTTCTGAGTACACACTCTTTCTCACTTCGTTCCATTAACGCCATCCAACTGTTTTGCAACTCGTTGTGAAGACAGAAAGGTCAACAGGCCCTACTGCACGATCTTTAAAAGGCTGATAATGTCAAGATAAATGTATCCCTTTAAATCTGTTTTTAAAGGCCGGAATCATTCAGGCATTTCTGGGAGAGGATAATGACATCAGAATTATTACAGGAGCCAGTGGCTGGGTCATGGGAGGCAGCCAGGATTTACTGCTCATCTGGACAGGAGCCCCTTCCATTGGGGCCTGTTATCCATCCCTGGTGGGCTGAATATCGAGTCATTACTCTACAGCAGCTCAATATGTGCTTTCTATAAAGATGCCACAGCTTGACATGGAAATTCTTAAGTTCTAAAGAAGACTTTTTTTTTTTTTTCTGAGACTGTGTTTATGTGTGTGTGTTATGCATATGCCATACACACACAAACTCGTTGTGTGGTCAAGTGAACTCTGACTCATGGGGACCCCAGGGGTGTGAGAATAGAACTATATTACGGAGGGTTTTCAGTAGCTGAGTTTTCAGAAATAGATCCTCAGGCCTTTTTTCTGAAATGCATCTGGACGGACTTGAACCACATGTTTTTCAATTAGTAGCTAATTTCTACTACTCCCCCATTTCTCTCTATTATATGCCTTTCTCTCTCATTTACACTGTCCTGGTATGGCACTATAGGATCGGCACTGGATTGTGAACCACAAGGTCGGCAATTTAAAACCACCAGCTGCTCCTAGGAAATGCTATACAGGATTGCTATGACTTAATTCCAACCCATAATGGTCTTATTTAGAGTTTCTAAGGAGTGGCTGGTGGATTTGAACTTCTAAACTTGCAGTTACCTGTGGTTAGTGGTCTAGTGCTAATCCAACAGTGCCACACCAAGACACACACACATATTTGAAATATATGTATGTGTATGGTATATGTATTAAATATACACATGCATATGAGAGGACTTCCAAAATATCATGGAAAACTGGAATTAAAAGAGAATGTAATTTTTCCAAAAATTTTGAAGACCTCTCTTACGATATAATAAATTATTTTTGAGTCAACAGAGAAAAGAGACCGAGAGCGCAGTTCAACGGCAAGGACCGGTTTATTCAGGACAAACCTGGGAGGGGCTTGCTGACCAAGGCCAGAAGCCTGCTCTGGCACAGACTGAGGGTTTTTATGAAGGTCTTGGGAAGGGGTGGAGCTTAAGATGGGCTAGCTGTGGAGGAAATGGGCTTTTATGAGGTCTTGCCTGGGGGTGGAATTTAGAAGGGTCTAACTGGCAAAATGGGAAATTGAAACTTTAGGAAAAGAGACATTTAAGAGCGTTATGTCCGTTGGTCTCAAATTAGGTGCGCTCAGGCACCCTCAATTATAAATACCATTTTAATTTAGCAACATGACTATCTCCATTTGGGTTTAGAATCAACTCTGAGGTTGGATGGCCATAGAGTTACCTGTTCAGTGGCTCACGCTGGAGACTGAGCGTCAAGGAAACTGTGAAGTGCTCACTGCTGGTCAGGCACCATGCCACATACTTAGTTTCTGACTAGTTTCCCATGACAATGATGGGCCAGAGGAACTGTCATCTGTTCACTGATGAGAAGGCAGCTAAGGTATTTAGGACTTAAGCAACTCACATAAAGCTTTGTGATTCCAGCCCTTTAACTCATGAGTTCCTGCTTTTTTTATGCACTGATGTTATCTCACCAACAGGATTATTTCAAGGCTACACCATGTTTTGTTCTGTTGTGCATGCATAGGGTCAGAACCAACTCAGTGGCAACTAACAACAACAACAAAGGCATGATGCTGCCATTGGCTAGGTTTTGGGAATTGGTCTCCAGGCCTTTTCCTGCTAGTCTGTCTGTGGACAGTCCCCCGAAAATTGCCCACAGTGGGTGGTGACCCTGTTGGTGTTTGAAAATTAGTGGCACATCTACCTGCGAGGCGCCATTCCATTGTGGGTAGAAACTGTCATGCTACCAAACATGAAATACGTCCATAAGAAAGATCTTAACCAAGGAGCTCTGGTAGCATAGTGGGCTATGAGTTGGACTGCTAGCTGAGAAGTCAGTAGTTCAAATCTACTAGCCACATTGTGGGAGAAAGATGAGGCTTTCTGCTCTCGAGAAGATTTATAGTCATGGAAACCCTGTGCAGCATTGCAAGAAGTTGGAATCGATTCCACAGCACACATCCACCACCAACGCCTTATTAACAAAATCCCAAATAATTCTACCATAGATTTATGGTTGGGGAAGGACTTCAAACGTTCATAGAAAATCCATTTTTTAATGTCATTTTTCCATGAACTTTTTGAAGCCCCCTCATGTATGCATACATGTTGCTGTTGGTAAGTGCCATCAGTTCCAACTCATAGCGGCCTTTGAAGAGCTTCTGAGAGTGGCTGGTGGGTTTGAACTGCCGACCTGACTTATCCTACAGTGCCACCCCAGGGCCCATATACTTAAACATGGTTAGTGATTGTGTGTCACTGAGTCAGTACCAGGGTCCCTTGTATACATACAGAGAGGTTAATAAAATCATGCATTAATGTATTTTTTCTGTAGATTGGATTTGTATGTATGTGTTTGTTAGAAAGAGATGATATACTTGTTTTTAGTGTATTACTAGGAAATAAGTGGTTCCACATCTAATTCCCTCTTTAAAAAAAGGGGGGGTATAAAGCTTTGACCCAATAGAACTCTTTAGCCTTGCATTTTGTTAATAGCACTGTAATACCCGTGGGGTGTTTAGCACAGTCATTATGAAGAGCATATTGGGTTCTCACCATTATTACATCATTTGTCTTCCGGGCAGCTCTGGGAGGCTCAGAGTCCGATATTATTACTTGCATTTATGGAGACGAAATCTGAGAGGTCATCCAGCATAAAGTGATGGTCAGCAAGAAGTTTCTAGTGAGAAATCAGATGGGCTGTTACTTCAGTCCAGCCCACCAGTGGTTGCTGCAAGTCTGATTCCAGAAGACCTTAGCACAGGAGTCCAAGTCAAATGAAGTTCCATCAGGCGACTGAGCACCCTTGTCACTGGTTGTTCCTGCTCTGCCACTTCATAGAGACACCCTGGGGGTTCAACTCCCCTGAGTCATGGCTTTCTCATTTGAAAAGCATGTAGCCTATCTGCTTCACTTCCCAGGGAAGATTCTTCCCTAAGAAGGATTCTCACTGGTTCTGAGGGAGGAAAGAATGGGAGACTGCCTCTTGTTTTCCTTCAGAACAAGCCTTCTACACATAGGATGAGTAGGTCACTCTATAGACAGCCTCAGGGGGCTCCTTCCTGTCTGCATGGTCACGTCTATCAACAGTTTATGTTAACTTCTCCAGTGTGAGTCTTCTCTCCTCAATTATAATGTGCCTTTCAGTTTCTCCATTCTTTCATCCTAGAGCCTAGAATGGTATAATAGTAATAATATTCACTGCTGTTGGGTTGGCTTTAACCCCATAGAGTTTCCAAGCTTTATGGAAAGTAGTCTGTCTCATCTCTCTCTCCCATGGAGAGGCTGCTGGGTTTGAACTACAAACCTCTTGACTGGTAGCCGAGAGCTTAATCATTGGACCATTGCTGCGCCTTCCTAGAACAGTTGCTGGTGTTAGGAATTGTCTTTATTGTTGTTGTTAAGTGCTGCTGCACCCCTTTATGGGGTTTCCGAGGAGCGGCTGGTGGGTTTGAGCTGCTGACCTTATGGTTCTACATATTCTACAGTGACACACCAGGAAGTCCCCTGGGCTCTCAAAAATGTGTGTTGGTTTGAGAGGTTTGGAATGCTTTCTAGTCCCTAAACTAACTAAGAAATGCCAGAGAAAACATGATATCTTAGATTCCAAGATTATCCCAACTGGGATAATCTTAGGAGAATTATCACTTAAACTCTTCCTTAAAAAAAAAAAAAGTAAGACTTCAATGTTTAAAGCTGCTATAACAGTACAGAAAGATTACAAAGAAAATACAATGAATTTCAATATATTTCCTCTCCTTGCTGCGTAGAGTTTCCCATTACTGACATCCTGTGTTCTTGCATTTGTGTGGTCCATTTGTCACAATTGTTGGATCAATATTGATATAATATTAACTAAAGCCCATAGTTTATTACCCGGTTCACTCTGTGTTCTATAGTCCTATGAATTTATAAATGAGGAAGCAGAGATGAAGCCAAGGAAAGAGCCAGTCCTCTTGCAGTTCCTTCCTTCTTGAAGGTTTTCTTCTGTCGCCTACTTTTGTTTTTGAAAACCTGAGGTCATTAGGAGGCTTCAACTAGAAAAAGAGAGGAAAACAAGAAGTATAGGTACTTTGGGTAGAGGAATACGAGAACTGTATAAGTCAGGAAGGTCAGATTCACCAAGTCTGGAAAGATATTTGTGTTTGGAGAAGATCAAAAGACTGGTTTAATTAGACTTAAAGAGAACAGTGAAATTCACATATTCTTGTGCGGCAAGATCTCACCTGTATGTGACTTCCCAGCCTTTAGCATTCTAGGTTCCACCCAAGAACAGAATCCTTTAGATTTCTAAAACTGTCAGCTCAGTCTTGATAGTAACAAATGTATTTATTTAATGTTATCCCAGATCTGCCAGAACCTTAGCCTCAGTCATGATGGAAATGAATTCAGGGTTACTGTCCTTCACTTTATATATGTAAATATAGCAACCATATACAAGCATACAAAGTAACCATTAAAAAGCAGCATCAGTAGCATAAGAAAACCACACACACAAATGTTAGTTAGTAAGTTTCTTCAGTCACACCTCTACTCCCCTCTTCTCCATTATCATCAACCCCCTCTTTCTCCACAGCTTGAAAAGAAATCCTTGAATCCATTTGTCTCTACAGAGTTGCCTTTCACATTCTCAAAGGCTGGTATTTGATGCATGCTTCAGTTCTCCACAATCAGAAATATTTTAAGATAAATGAGAACAAGAGAGGTGTTTGTGAATAGAAATGTCAGGGTCCTGATTTTTATCTGCCTATCTAGGTGCCTTACCCATTTGATTTAAGTGGCAGTTTACGTGTTTTTTAAAAAAGATTATCCACTTTTAAAACTGCAGTGTATTCGAAGCAAAAGACCATCTAATCCTATGTGAATGAGCCTTAGGAAAATTGCTTTCTATTCTTAATATTCTTCAGCAAAGTCACAATGAGGAGTGTGTCCATTCTGAAGTGTGTGCTTTTTCTCCTTTGAAACCTAGCTTATTAATGATGATGAAAATCTGAGCCATATCATCTTAACAGGGAGTCTTTCTCCAAGCTCTATGCTAACAAGGGTGTTAGCTTTACACCTTTCCTTTGTGTATTATGATGTACAATGGGACAGGACCATGGCCATGGAATATCATGGCATGGCATGGGTCACAAGGAGCCTGTTGGGAGTTGCTGTTGTAAAGTACTGTCGAAACGGTTCCAAATCCTAGTGACCATGTATAGTGTTTCTGAGAAGCAACTAGTGGGTTTGAACTGCCAACCTTGTGGTTAGTAGCCCAGTGCTTATCATACAAAGCCACATCAGGACTCCTGATTAGAGTTGTTGTTAAGTGCTGTCAAATCAGTTTCAACCCATAGCGACCCTGTATGGAGTTTTCTAAAGAGTGGCTGGTGAGTTTGAACTCCCCACCTTAAAGTTCAAACTGACCTTGTTGTCCAGAGCATTGTCCTGTAGTGCCACACCAGGACTCTAATGCAATAGTTTAGAGATGGAGCTCCAGGAACATGGCTGCTTTGTTGTTGTGAAGTGCCGTTGAGTCAATTCCACCCATAGCAACTCTGTATAGGGTTTCCAAGGAGAGACTGGTGAGCTTGAACCACCAACCTTATGGTTTAAAGTGACTTTGCAGTCCAGTGCATTAACCCACAGTGCCACACCAGGACTCCTGGCTGCTTTGTAAGGTAGTGCAAATATTTCTAAAGCCATAAATACTAGATTTCCCCTTTTATCTTAAAAAGAGAGAGAGTAGGAGAGAGAGTCTATGGGAAATAAACTCTAACATATCAGAGTTCAATAGTGAGTAATTGTTATCATGACTAATTGTGATAGTCAAAACTGCAACGGTAGAAGATGTGAAACTAAAAGCAGGGAGTAGTTAGAGGATCCTAGGAACATCAAGAGGGTAGAGCATGAGTGGAGGAGTGTGGGATCCTAATTGGAAAAGCAGGGACAGCAAACAGGAAGGCAGAGGTGATATCACTGAGAGAGAGAGCAACCGAGGACTCTAGACCTATGGAATGAGAAAGGCTGTGTGCTGGCAGGCAGGAGGCTGGCTTGCAACATGTGCCCTTTAGTGGTTTAAATGAGTATATATTTTCCGTGTGTTTTGTGTACATCAAAAAAAGAGGGAATGGAGGTAAATACTGTTAACCAAAGGTTCATGGAGGGGATTATAATCATTGCAATGGAACAAAATACAATTGGTTGAGTTCAAAACTGTTGCTATGCCTTATAAACTATCACTCAGTTCATAATAAAACCTTTAAAAATTAAACAAAAACTATAATAGAGTAAAAGCAGACAGCACTAATAAAAGAATCGATAAATCTACAATTATAGTGGGAGACTTTAAGAAGGATCTCAGTGATTGATAAAACAAGCAGCAAAAATATATAAAATCAGTCAACATACAGACGATTTAAATAAACATGCTCTTAAGGGTGGCATTAAAAGGGAAATCGGTCACAGAAACATAACTCCACAATTCCCAAATGTTGGAAAATTAATGTCCTGCAGGCCAGAAGTTCCCCAACCCTGATCTAGGACATTGATTCTAGATGAGAAATGCACAGTTGTGTACACTTTGTATAAACTCATCAAGCAATACACTCAGTGTGTTATACATCACTTTAAAAAGAAAACAGTGTAAAGTATATGCTCACATTGCTTCTTGTAAGAAAATGTCTAAATTGCTTTCAGATGCTGCAAGTTGTATTGGGGGACTGACTAAATTAAATGAAACAAACAAACTCTTCTCTCTCAGAATTCAGAATGACTGCAACACAGACGGGACTTTTTTTTTTTTTTTTGCATGAGAGTCAATTCAAACAAAAAATGCTTGCAAGCTGCAACATTAAAACAAGTGCTTCTATTGGATGGCATGGAAAACATGTAATTTTGAAATTATGATTACTCTTCCCTATTAAAAAGCAGAATAGGACTGAGTAAACAGACACTAGTTTTAAACCACTGAAAGTAGCTAGATTTAACTGTTGTTCTGATCATTGATCTCTTAATTTTGAAGAGTGCTTTAGCATTCTCAGTGGATATTCATGTGCATGATCTCACTTCATTCTTGAAAGAACTCAAGTGTTTTGTCTTAAATATGTATTGCCTTCTGGGAAAGGAGGCCTGGTGGCACAAAAGTTAAATGCTCAAATGCTAACCAAAATGTTGCTGGTTTGAACCATTCCCAGCAGCACCTTAGGAAAAGAGCTGGTAATCTGCTTCTGTAAAGATTACTGTCAGGAAACCCTATGAGGCAGTTCTACTGTGTCATATGGGGTTGCTGTGAGTTGGGAACATCTTTCTAATCTGTACATCATTTTCTGATGAGCGATGCTTCAGAGCTGGATGCACTGCTATGTACAGCGAATAGAAACATAATAAAACCACGAGGAGGTTCTTCTGCAACATAACCTTCCCTCTCCTGTAGTTGTGAGCTCTGCCCTGTGTCGCCACTCATTCCTTAGGGCAAGGTGTGCAACTCAGAGCAGAAAGAGTGTCTCAGTTTTGTGGAGGGCAAGCTGAGCCCTGGTAGCTAAGCGGGCTAGGCATTGGGCTGCCAACAGCTAGGTCAGCAGATTGAATCCACCAGCTGTTCTGTGGGAGAAAGATAAAGATTTACAGCCTCGAATAACCCTATGTAGGGTCACTATGTGTAGGAACCAACACCATTGCATGCAGCAGTGTGGAGAGACTCTGTTCCTTTAGATTATGGTGTCTGAAGGCTCCACCTGCCTATGGGTCTCAACTCAGACCATGGCAGGGTACTACAATGCTTCTCTCAAAGGATTCTGGATCCTCCTTCCTTTGTCACCAGAGGAAATTGCTACACAGATGGTGTACGGACTTACCTGGGCATTTATCATAGCATATGTATAATACTGGAGTCCTGGTGTGGATGAAGCACAGGACCGCAAGGTTGATTTGAATCATAAGGTCAGCAGTTCAAACTCACCAGCAGCTCTTTGGAAATCCTGTACAGGGTCACTGTCGGAACTGACTCGACATCACTTAACAACAATAACATGTATTATATATGTCCCTTTTACATTTATTTTATGCTTTTGGAGTGTATTTTTATTTATTAATGTAGGTCTAATTTGTATTAACGGCTGTTTAGAATTTCATTGTACGATTGTGCTGCAATTGCCCACTTTCTTTTGTTAGCCCAGTGGATGGTGAATTTCTGCTGATAGTTATTTAAATTTGAAATTCCCTGCGTTATTAGTGAAGGTGATCATCTATCTATTCCCATGGTTAGGTTTTCTCTTTTGTGAATTTTTAGATGTCTTTTACCCATTTTTCATTTGAGTGGTTCATCTTTTTTCTAATTGTTTTGTAGGAGTGCTGGATACTAATACTATGTCAATTTTGTGCCCACCAAATACCATCTCTCAGGCTGAGATTTTTCACTTTTTTATACAGATGATTTACATTTTTAATATGTCACATTTATCCATGTAGCATACTTTTTCTTGAGAACTTATAGATTTTGCTTCTTTAGTTCGTGAATTCTTCCCTAGGAGTTGTGGTGTGGCACTGTGGGTCAAACACTGGACTGCAATCTTTTTGAACCACAAGGTTGTCAGTTCACGGTCACCTCAGAAACCCTACACAGGGCCATTATGAGTCAGAACCAACTTGATGGCCCTTAACAGCAATAGCAGTATGCAGGATAAGCTCTGTACTGCTGACCACAAGGTCAGTGACTCAAGCACACCTGCTCCTTTTCAGAGACCCTATATATATAGTATCACTATGAGTCAAGTGACTCGACAACACTTAACAAAAACAACAATGTACTAAGATGATAAAGATTATTCTTTTATATTTCTCTCAATCTTATAATTTTGCTTTTTCACATTCAAGTTTTTTATTGATATGAATTAATTCTTAAAAGGTATGAAGGATGAATCTATTCTTTTTCCCTGACAGCCATCATTCATCTGTCAATTTGTCATACTGTCGGGGGTTGTGTGTTGCTGTGATGCTGGAACCTATACCACCAGTATTTTTAAATCCAGCAGGGGGGCACCCATGGGGGGCAGGTTTCAGTGGAGCTTCCAAGCTAAGACTAGGAAGAATGACAGACAGACCACTTCTGAACAGTGTGCTATTGAAAGCCTTGTGAATTACAGCAGACCATTGTGTGATACAGCCACTCTTACTGGAAGATGCTTAGAATATGAAGAGGTAGTTAGTATGTGGTGAAGAACCGATGGGATTGAAGGAAGAAGTCTAAGCTACACCAAAGGCAACGGGGGGGAGGGTGGGGGCAAGATTCCAGATATTCACTGAATGCAAATTAAAATGTTTCAACAAACTGATAAAGCACTTTATATACCAAGAAATTTGGAAGACAACTATCTGGCCAATCAGTTAGATCATATTTGTACCCATTCCAAAGACAGGTGACCCCTATGAAATGCAGGATTCATCTTAACAATATCAATAATATCACATGCAAGTAAAATTTTGCTGAAAATTCAAAAGTGGCTGGCAATAGTACATTGACAGAGAAATGCCAGAAATTCAAGCTGGAGTCAGAAAAGGGCATGAAATGAGGGATATCTCTGCTGGCATCAGATGGATCTTGGATGAGAACAGAGAATACTAGAAAGCTGTTTACTTTTACTTTATTGAATACAAAAAGGCATTCGATACCCTTTGGTTGGTTGATGATGCATGGAGGGGATTATAACCATGGCAATGAAATGATATGTGATAGGATGAATGTAAAACTAATGTTCTTCCATGTAAACTATCGCATAATTCATAATAAAACATTAAAAAAAAAAAGGCATTCGATGTGTGGTTCATAACAAATTATGAGTAACTTTAGAAAGAGTGGGAGTTCCAGAAGACTTAACTGTGCTTATAAGGAATCTGTACATAGACCAAAAGGCAGTCATTAGAACAGAACAAAGAGGTACTGAATGGTTTAAAATCAGGAAAGGTGTGTGCAAGATTGTATTCTTTCACCATATATGTATTCAATCTGTATTCTGAGAAAATAATCTGAGAAGCTGAATTATATGAAGAAGAATGTGGCATCAGGATTGGAGGAAAACTCATTAACAATCTGCAGTATGCAGATGACACAACTCTACTGGCTGAAATTGAAGAGGACTTGAAGTATTTACAGATGAAGATCAAAGACTATAGCCTTCAATATGGATTACACCTCAATGTAAGAAAATTCTCACAATTGGACTAATACATGGTGTTGTTATTGTTAAGTGCTGTGGAGTCTTCTCTGACTCTTAGAAGCCCTGTATAGGGTTTTCAAGGAGCAACTGATGGGTTTGAACCACTAATTTTGTGGTTAGTAGTCCAGCGTTTAACCTACAGCCACCCCATCATGATAAAATGTCAAAGACTTTATTTTGCATGGACCCACAATCAACACTCATGGAAGCAGCAGTCAAGAAATCAAACAACGTATTTGCATTAGGGCAAATCTACTGCAAAAGATCTCTTTAATGTGTTTAAGAGCAAAGATGTCTCTTTGAGGACTAAGTAAGCAAGACCAAAGAATGTATGCATTTGAACTGTGGTGGTGGTGAAGAAGATTGAAAGAACCAGGATCAGCTAGAAGAACAAACAAATGCCTGGTGGTAGGAGTACAGCCAGAATGCTCCTTAAAAGCAAGGGTGGAAAGATATCATCTCTTATACTTTATTTCATTTGGGGGGAAGATGGGTGGGTGGGTAGGGGTGAGAAGAAATAAAGGTTAGCGCTCAGACTATGGCTAAGTCCAGACAAGGCCTAAGACTTCACTTAATGTTAGAGTTAAGGTTAGGACTAGAGTTAATGTTACAGGCAGGCATTTGGGCTAGGGCTAAGGCTTGGTCTCGTTTTAGGGCTACAGTTAGGTTTATCTTTTTCTTGGAATCTACTTGGTTTCCCCGTCATTTGGTAGTATTGTCACTAGTATTTCTGTCACTACATTGGAGTCCTGGTGTGGTGCTGTGGGTTAATGCGTCAGACTGCAAAGCTGTTTGAACTGCAGTTCAAGCTCACCATCTGCTCCTCGGAAACCCTATACAGGGTTGCTATGGGTCAGAACCAACTCAATGACACTTAACAACAACAACAAAATCACTACATTATTCTCCCTTTTAGACTTTGTTTTGTTGCAAACTGGTGTCTCTGGTTCTTTATTTTTCTTTGGATACTTCTAAATATAAGTTGAGTTCTGGGTGATTTTTGTCATATATGTTTGTTTCAGATTGTTGTCTCCTGTTATTGGTTCTCTGTCCAAAGAACTCCCTTTAGTATTTTTTGTGAGATTGGTCTGTTTTTTGCAAACTCTTTTAATTTCTGTTTTTCTAAAATGCCATAATTTTGCCTGTTATATTCGATGGACAATTTTGCTGGGTATATAATTCTTGGTTGGCAACTTTTTTTCTTGCAGTTTGATATGTCATTCCAGTGTCATCTTGTATGCATAGTTTCTGCTGAGAAATGA
>NW_006408525.1:18414573-18442308 GCF_000296735.1 Chrysochloris asiatica
ATTCCTCTAGATAGTGTCCCACATAAATCTTAGGCTTTCTTGTTGTTGTTAAGTGCCATCGAGTATGTTCCGACCCATAGTGACCCTGTATAGGGTTTCTGAGGAGTGACTGGTGAACTTGGACCACCAACCTTGTAGCTCAAACAGCTTTGTAGTCTGATGCATTAACCCACAGTGCCACACTAAGACTTCTTAGGATTATTTAATTATTTTATTCTGACTATTCCTCTCAATGATGAGTATTGAAAGATTTGTCATCAAGCTTACTGATTTAACATTCCATTAATTCAATTGTAGTTTGCTCTTTCGATGTATTCTCTATTTCTTCTTAAGTCTTAGTATTAATCTTCTAATTTCTGCTTTAATGTGGTTTCCAGTTTTTCATTTATTTTGTCAGTTCATTCTTATAGTATTTTCCTGAATTCTTATTTCTATTGATCTTTCTCTCAATTCATTGACAGTACCTAACTAGCATTCTTTAAATTCCTTATTAATAGTTGAGTCGGTTCAAGACATTGTAGTGGCATTGCATTTATATTTACTTGATAATTGTATGTTTATGTGATCTCAGCACTTAACCTCCTGTCTCTTGGTAGATGTCATAGACTCTGGAAGGAAATCTGAACACAGTTCTTAGTTCCCTGTTTGTGTATCATAGTTCAGGATGGGTTCATTCACCTCTAGAAGGACTTCAGGAAAATGTTGCACAGCCCAGAAGGACTTCAGGAAGAGGTTGCGCAGGGTGGGTGCCCTTGGCTGTTGTGTTCATGATGGTGGAACTGGCCATGCCTTGGCTACCAGGAGGACAAGAGAACACCCCCTGGCTCCTACCTCCATGCGAGCCCTGTGCCTGTAAAAGATTAAGTACCAAGAACAACCCAGAAGCCAAAGAACGTTGTACTTTTTTGGCAAAAAGGCCAAAGTTCAAGTTGACCATCCTACTCCACACCAGCTGATAGCACGCCGTTTTTCTTCTTGCTTGCTATTCCTGCTTAGCTACCTCTTCTAGTCAGTACTCAGTGCACACATTTGTACTATCTTCAGAAGTTCAGTGTTC
Source organism: Chrysochloris asiatica (assembly GCF_000296735.1). Taxonomy (NCBI): domain Eukaryota; kingdom Metazoa; phylum Chordata; class Mammalia; order Afrosoricida; family Chrysochloridae; genus Chrysochloris; species Chrysochloris asiatica. The sequence goes on from NW_006408525.1 coordinate 18,415,631, forward strand.
AAGACCACCATCTGTATCTATTTCACTTGTGCTCCCATGTCTTCAATTGCACATAACAATAACAACAACCATGTCGTTGTTGCAGAAGGTCTTCTCAGTGCCATCTTGCCCTGACTCCCGTCTCTCATACTTTGGACATGCTATCAGGAAGGACCAGTCCCTGGAGAAGGATATCCTATGTGGTAAGGTGGAGGGTCTGTGAAAAAGGAAGATTCTCAATGAAATGGATTGACACAGTGGCAACAACAAACTGACTCAACACATAATAATTGTAAGGATGGCACAGGACTAGGCAGTGTTTTGTTTTCTTTTGTTTTGTTTTCTAACAACAGCAACACAACTAGAGGAATAACTTACATGTGCTTGGAATTCCAGAGCAGGAAGAGACAAAAAAACAAAGAGAAAATTGTCCAAGAGTTACTGGAAGAAAACTTGCTTTGTAATAGTCTATGCTTTTCCCACTGATTTTTTTAATGCCATTTCTTTCATAGTCCAAGTTTCCTTGTAAACATATATGTGATTCTGAGCTTTCTCTTCCATCACCTTGGTCTAGTTGTCTTTGTACAAGTCCTGCTATCTGGCATGATTAGTACAACTTTCTTTGGCTTCTGGGTTGTTCTTGGTACTTAATCTTTTACATTAATTGAAGACTGGTGTTTTTATTAGTAAGAATTTTTAAATTCTGGTTTTCTAATTCTCTAAGTCTTTCTTCAATTGAGTTGTATCTGCTGTTTACTGAACCCATGGAGTTTTAGTTTGAAATTTTGTACGTTTTATTTTAATTATTTTTGTCTAAGTTCAGAAGCAAAGATGTCAGTTTGAGGAATAAGGTACCCCTGAAACAGCCAAGGTGTTTTCAATAACCTCATATGCTTGGGAAAGTTGGACAATTAGTAAGGAAGACTGGAGAAGAATTGATGCATTAGTGTTATGGTGTTGGAGGAGAATATTAAAAGTACCCTGGACTGCCAGAAGAACAGGTCAATCTGTATTGGAAGAAGTACAGCCAGAGTGCTCATTAGAAGCCAGGGTGATGAGACTTGTCTCTCATACTTCAGATACAGTATCAGGAGGGACCAGTCCCTGGAGAAAGGACATCATGCTTAGTAAAGAGAAGGGTCAGCAAAAAAGAGGAAGACCTCCAATGAGATGATTTAACACAGTTAGAGCAGGAATGGACTCAAGTGTAATACTGATTGTGAGGACGGTGTAGGGCTGGGCAGTGTTTCTTCTGTTGTACATCACTGTGAGTCAGAGCCAACCTGACGGCATCTAACCACCAGCAACAAGTCCAAAACCAACTCAGTGGCAATTACAACAACAACAACAACGTTGGTTCCGTATCTGTCTCTTCCCCTCATGAGCTCCTATTATTTCATTATGATTTCTCATTCCTTCATTTCCTACATTTTTATTACACATATACATCTTTGGTTGTCTCTTTCAAGGTCATATTTACATTTCTAGCTCATGCAGTATAAATCCTAAGAGTTTCAGACTTTTCCCATGTTGATTCATTTTGTCTTTTTTAAATGTTTTTGTTTAAGAATTTTCTCTTAATAGATATTCTTTTTTCCGATGGTAGTTCCTTGTGTCGATCATCGTAAAAACATTTTTACAGAATAATTTTGTGTCTTCTTGGTCACAGAATTTATTTTGTTACTTTTCTGAGTTAGGATTCTCTTATCATACTTGTTGCAAAATTTAAGTGAAATTTCTCACAGTATATTCATGTTGATTCACTAAAATACCAAGTCAAGAAACTACCATATTTCCTAGACAAATCGACATGGTCTTCCTACTAACAAGCTTGTAGAAGAGAAAGTCTTTGAGGGTCAATGCCAACCATACAATACTGTCAGCTACCTAAGTTTATAACATGACAATGATGATTATTATCAACACTTTTCCATTTTCTCTATTAATGTTCCAACTTGGCATCCTCTAGTCCTCTGGTTATAAAATAAAGTTGATTTGATATTGAAAAATCATTAGACCATTATTAAGAACTTGATGCTGTGCAACCATACTTGTGGGCAACCCACTCCACTGCCATCAAGTCGGTTCCGATTCACAGCAACACTTTAGCACAGAGAAGAATTGCGTTTTTGAGACTATACATTTTTGTAGCTTCTTCATTCTCCTGTGGAGAATCAGTCATTTGATTTGACTCCTGTTTCCATGACTATTGATTATGGATCCATGTAAAATGAAATTCTTGACAACTTTAATTTTTGTTTGCTTGTCTTGCTGTTTATTGGTCCACTTGCAAGATTTTTGTGTTCTTTACATTGAGGTATAATTGATACTGAATGCTGTATTTTTTAATCATCAGTAAGTGGCTTCAAGTCTTCTTCCCTTCTAGCAAGCAAGGTTGTGTCATATGTATACACAGTTTATTAATAAATCTTCCTCCAATACTGATGCCACTTTCTTCATATAGTTCAATTTCTGAGATTATTTTTCACTATACAGATTGAGGAAGTATGGTGAAAAGCTACAACCCTGACACACATCTTTCCTGATTCTAAACTACACAACCTTGTGTTGTTTCAGTGACTGTCACTTGGTATTTATACTTTGTTATGATCTACACAGTCCAAGGCCTTTGCATAGTAAATAAAACACAAGTAAACATTTAAAAAATATATATTCTTTGCTTTCAACCAAGTTCTATTTGACATTAGTAATGATGTCATTCTCTATTCCACTCCCTTTTCTGAATCTGGCTTACATTTCTAGCAATTTCTGATAGTTTTGCTGCTGCGATGGTTTTGAATGATCTTCAGTATACTTTTACTTGCATGTGATATTCATGATATTATTCCATTATATTTGCATTCTGTTGGATCCCCTTAAATGCAGGTCTCTTCTCATTGGTTGCCCAGGTAACTGCCTTCCAAATTTCTTAGCATGGATGAGAGAGCACCTCCATCGCTGCACCCATTTGTTGAAGCATTTCAGTTGGTATTCTATCAGTCCTTTTTTTTTTTTTAAAATGTTTTATTGTGAATTATGTGATAATTTACATGGGAGAACATTAGCTTTATAGTCATCCTATGTATATTGTTTCATTCCCAGGGTTACAATCCCCTCCATACATCATCAACCAACCAAAGGGTACACCCCACAAGCCTACCCCCTGGTCATCAGCACATAGCCCCTCTCTCTCTCTGGGTCTAGAGTCTCCAGCCACTCCATCTCTCTATGTCATCATCTCTGCCTCCATGTCTGGCGTCACTGCTTCTCTGCTCTTCTCCCTTGATGTTCCCAGGGACCTCCGCTCCCGGACTGGAAAGTTCCATCAATTCTTGGAACCCTATTTTTCATCAGGGGCTCTAATTCAGCTTGGACTTATCATCCATCATCCTTAAGTACCGTCATTTCATGATCATATGCTACTTACTGAAACTTGAATGTCTACCAGTTCTTCTTGGTACTGTAACTGTTATGTACTCTTCCCATGTTTTGTTTTGAAATATTTCACAGTGCTTTAGGTGAAAGTTTACACACAAAATTAGTGTTTAACTGGTAGGTCATACACAGATTATTCTGTGACATTGGTTGCAATCTTCATAAGTTGTCATTTCCAGTTTGTTATTACCAACCCCTTCCTGCCTCATTGTTTTTTGGTAGATGTTGCTCTTTTGATCTTATATACTTGATGGTTCTAGGAGTATATTCCTCATGGGCACTACAGTGGAGTGGTGCTGTACCACTGAGTAGGTTCTGACTCACAGAGACACTGCATAGAGTTTCTGAGGCTGTCAATCATTATAGGAGCAGAAAGCCTCATCATTCTCCCATGAAGTGGCTGGTAGATTTGAACTGCTGACCTTTTGGTTAGCAGCACAGGTTATTTTATAGGACTGTCTATAGTTTGTTTGAGAAGTGACTTCCAGGAGGAACTTCACTTACGGTGACTTAGGGCAATTGTCTTTGTGGTTCCTCCAGCCTCCATCAGACCGGTAATTATGATCGTTTTATGAAATTGAATTTTATTTCACAATTTTCTTTCATTCAAACCAAGACTTTGTATTGTGTCCTTGATAACAATGGTCAGTGGTGGTAGCTAGGTACCATCTAGTTCTGTTAGCCTCAGATGAGAAGAGATTGTGGTTTTGTGTGGGCTTTTAGTCATTTGAATTGATTGCTTCCTTGATTCTTTGGCTTTCTTACCTCTCTTTTGCTCTGGATGAGCAGAGACAAATAGTTATATCTTAGTTGGCCACTTGCAAGATTTTAAGACTCCAGAGTCTACTCAATATTCCATCTCTTTTTTGATGAACAAACTGTTGAACTGTTTGTTCCTAGAATCCTTCAGTGTTTCAACTCAAGGTTTGAATTTTTTTTTATTTTAATTCTTCAGCTTGAGAAATGCTGAGCATGTTTTCTAATATGCTCTTTGCATATTTCATTCTGATACTTTAGTTTGTCTTCCCAAGTCGCCTTTTGATGTATTCTGTTCAGCTCATTTGCCTCATCTTTTCTACCATTCAGTTTAGCTACTCTGTGTTCCAGGCAAGTTTTCTAGTCTCGTGTGATATTCGCTTGATTAATTTGTTTCTTTCGGGTTTCTTCATGTATGATGTCCTAGGTGTCATTCCACAACTCTTCTAGTCTTTGGTCATTAGTCTCTAATGCATATAATCTCTTAATTTAAGTGGGATGTGCTCAAGGTCATGCTTTGGTTCTCATGTTTTGTTTTGTTTTTAATTCAGGTTCAACTTCAGTTTGCATATGAGTGATTTCTGATCTGTCCTACAATTGGCCTCTGCTTTGTCCTGATGATATTGTGCTTCTTCATCTTTTTCTACAGTTACAGTCAATTTAATTCCTGTGTATTTCATCTAGCAAGTTTATGTGTAGAGTTACTGTTGATGTTATTGGGGAAAAATGCTGCTTCCAATGATTAGGTCATTAGTCTATCCTGAAATGCAGCAACCCCAGAAATAGTAGGATAATGTCCATAGCCTACAAGGAATGCCAGGTAATATGACTATTATTCAAATTTATGCACCAACCACGAATGCCAAGAAGATTATTCACCAACTTCTGTAGTCTAAAATTGATAAAACATGCAGCCAAGATGCACTGAAAACTACTGGTGATTGGAATGCAAAAGTTGGAAAGAAAGAAGGATCAATAATTTGAATATATGACCTTGATGATAGAAATAATGCTAGTGATCGCATGCTATAATTTACCCCCCACACACACACTGTGTTAGATACTCAATGATCTTTTAATCCAGTCATGACGTCTACTGTTGAGGAATTCTTGGTTTAGAAAAAGCAATATGGTATCCCAATATCATTCATATGTATATAATATGTATATATATATGTGTGTGTGTGTGTAAGCACTATTCCTTATACACACACACACACATACATATACACACATATGTACTTCTGGGCTTTCTATAATCAAATCTTAACTCTTCTTCCTATTAGCTTATGGCCATTGTTAAGTTACTCTGTCTCTCCAGCTTCAGTTTCTTTCCTGAAAGTAGACAGTACTGAATTGGAGGGTTGTTGTGAAAATTCATGATGCTGAAAGATTTGGGGGGAAATCATTGTTGTAAGAGTTAAAAAAGAAATAGTAATAAATTGATTAGTATTGGTATTGTGCATAATAAACAACAGACTGTTAAGAACTCAGCTCCTGGCATAAAAGACCGCAAGATAAAAAGTCTTTTGGCCTAGGCTTTTTCCTTCCCCCAGGCATGTGATCCCTGACAGAGCCCCAGGTTCTCCCTGGAGGTGGGCCTCACCTTCATTCCTGTCTGCCCTCACAAGCAAGTCTGCCCCCTTGGTCTTCAGAGCCATATTCTTTTTTTTTTTTTTTTTAATGTTTTATTGTGAATTATGTGATAGTTTACATGGGAGAACATTAGTTTTACATTCATCCTATCTTATATTTTTCATTGCCATGGTTACAATCCCCTCCATGCATCATCAACCAACCAAAGAGTATATACTACAAGCCTGACTCCCAGTCGTCAGCACACAGCCCCTCTCCATCTTTGGGTCTAAAGTCCCCAGCTGCTCCATATCTCCACGTCATCGTCTCTGCCTCCATCTCAGGCATCACTGCTTCTCTGGGTAGGGTCTCACTCTCTCTTCTCCCTTGATGGTCCTAGGGACCTCCACTCCTAGACTGCAAAGTTAATCACTCCCCTCCTTGCTACAAAACGTCTACCTTTATATTTCCAACCCTCAAAATCAGTCCTAATAACAATTATTCACTATTGTATCACAAGAGACCTATCCGCATTTCCTTTCATCAGTCCCACCTATGCAGATTGAATGCTGCTCGGTGGAGATTCAACCTTCTTCCACGCCCTCTGGATCTAATATAGCCATATTTTTGCAGTTAGGTACACGAGGTAAAAATCCTCCTTTCTTTTTGCATTTTGACGTTTTTCTTATAAAAACTGGAGTCATTTCCCTATCTGCATTTACCTTTCATCTCTCCCCTTGAAGATTCTCTATACTCCTGTCTATTTTGTCATCAGGTAGCCCAGAGTTCTTCCTGGCCCAGGTCACTAGTATTTGGAACTACCAGTGCAGGTGGATCTTGCTGTGTGACATACATGCCATCATAGAGTGAACAGACATCTCTCCCACATTACAGACCATGAGACCATTGATAAATAGTGAAAAATAAGAAGAATAAATCCAAATGCAATTTTGGCAAGTTAGACATTTTTGTTTTCTCATTTTCTTTAATACAGCATCTCCTGTTTTATATATCATTCAATATCACTCAGTAAAAGGATTTAGCATTGTCTTCTCTTTATGGCAGACTATTCCACTTGATCATGATCAGCTATAAATGATTCATACCTAAGCCATCAAGAATGTAATTTTATAAATTGCCCTAAGTATTTTGCATCAAAGGACACTGTCAGGCTCCTGAGCCTGAGGACAAACTACTTCCTCCTGATCTAAGCGGAAATTTACAGGCCTGGTCGTATAACCCCTGGGGACCTTGCTGACTTTATAAAACTCTCTCCTTTTCATCACCATTGTCATAATGATAAATGGCCATGAATGATACCATAAATGATAAGTATATAGAATGGGGTTAGGAGCCAAACGTACTTTTCTATAAACTTCACAAACATTCTGTAAGGTCAGCATCATACAGCCCCAGTTTCCAGGAGACTCAGTGACCTTCTCTGACCGCCAGTTGACTAACCCAGGGAAGGAAGCTTGGTCTCCATGACTCCATTGCTGTGTTGGGTTAAGTGCCTTCAAGTTGGTTCCATCTCATAGCAACCCTGTATAGAGCTTCCAAGGAGTAGCTGGTAAATGTGAACCACCTACCAGGTGGTTCAGTGCATTCTCCCACACCACAACTCCATGAAATAACCATTATTTCACTCCACATGCCGCTGGCCAACATTCCTGGCAGCGTGTTTACTGAAACACGACTCATTCTCTGATCCTAGACCCTAACCTTAGTCATAATATCTAATGGTAGCCTAAATCCAGGACTTCTGTGTTTTGATTAGATTGGCTTTGCCAAGTCGAATGTGAAACAGGATCAACATGCATTATTCTCAATAAGTATATTAAGAAATACACTTCGAACACAGAATTTAAAATATCTTGCAAGGTTTTTTTAATAAATGTTTTATTGTGAATTATGTTATAGTTTACATGGGAGAACATTCGTTTTACATTCATTCTATCATACATTGTTTTCATTGCCATAGTTACCATCCCATCCATGCATCATCACCCAACCAAAGGGTATATACCCTGCAAGCCTGCCTCCCCACCCCGCCCCACGGTCCTCAGCACACAGCCCCTTTCCCTCTCTGGATCTCAAGTCCCCAGCCACTCCATATCTTCACATCATCTTCTCTGCCTTCATCTCAGTCCTCACTGCCTTTCTGGGTGGGGTCTCGCTCTCTGCTCTTCTCCATTGATGGTCCCAGGGCCCTCTGCTCCTAGACTGAAAAGTTAATCACTCCCCTCCTTGCTATAAAACATCTACCTTTACATTTCTAATCCTCACAATCAGTCCTGATAACAATTATTCACTATTGCATCACTAGAGAGAGAACCATTCCTTGCAAGTTTTTTTTTTTTTTCCACATTCTAGTTTGAAACATGAGTTTTGAAACAAAGTTTTCTTACCCGGCCAACCTGAAACATCATAAAAAAAAACTATCATTTTGGAAGAGAAATGCTTCTAGGATAGTCCAACACTGTCTCCCCAACTCTGAAAACCTGGGAATTGCGTTGTTGTTCTTGTTGTTGTTCGGTGCCATCGAGTCAAGTACCGACTCATAGCAACCTTACGCACAGCAGAACGAAACCCTGCCTGATCCTGGGTCAACTTCACTACTGTTGCCACGCTTGAGTCCATTGATGCTGCCACTTGGCCAATCCATCTCGTTGGGGGGATCTTCCTCTTTTTCTCTGACCCTCCACCTTACCAAGCATGATACCTGTCTCAAGTGACTGGTCCCTCCTGAGAATACGTCCGGAGTATGAGAGTCGAAGTTTGGCCATCCTAGCCTCCAAGGAGCACTCTGGCTGCACTTGCGTTTGCCCCTGCAAACCAACTTTGTGGTCCAGTACCTTATCCCACAGCACCACACCAGGACTTCGTACTCCATTCTCTTTTTCTACTTAAAAATGGTAACATAATATAAAACATTTAAGCCACCTAGGTAGTACACTGGTTCAGTTCTCCATTGATAACTTGAAGGTGGATCGAACCTCCTCCCTGCAGCAGGTTCTGTGGGAGAAAAGATCTGGTGATCTACTTTCATATAGAGTAAAGGCTAGGAAACCCTACTAGGCAGGTCTACGCTATCCTATAGGGTTGCCTTGAGTCACACACAACTTAATGACACACACCAACAATGAAAACATTATTTTTTTTACATATGTTATGAAACTCAACTATAGTCAGAGAACTTAAAATACTTGAAATATATGTAAAATATAAATGTTACGTTGTTGTTAAGTGCCGTAGAGTCGGTTCCGACCCATAGCGACCCTGTACAGGGTTTCCGAGGGTGTAAATCCTTACAGGAGTAGAAAGCCTCATCTTTCTCCCGCGGAGCAGCTGGTAGTTTCGAACCGCTGACCTTAAGGTTCTCAGCCCGATTCGTAACCACGAAGGCAAATATTTTTAGGATGCTCTTTAGAAGTGAGGTTGGTGAGACTTCTTGTGTACTTCGGACATGTTATCAGGAGGAACTGGTCCCTGATAACATCAACCTTGTTAAAGTAGAGGGTCAGCAAGACTCATGGAAGAGCCTCAACAAGGTGGACTGAAACATCTACCATTGTAGGGATGTCACAGACCAAGACAGTGTTCCATTTGGTTATATGTGAGGGAATTTTTTTTTTAATGGAATTAAAATAAAATTGAATTTTCAAACCAACTTTGGAAACCCCTTATATAGTCACTCGTGTTGGAGTCTACTCGACTGCATCCAGTAACGTGACAACAACACGCATTTCACCTTTCTGTACCCCAATATCCTAGTGATTACACATATTACGTAAAACCCTTATCTTTATAATAAAAATAGTTCCTATAATACTTTTAGCTAAGTAAGAGTTCTAGAACATTCTTTTAAATGTATGAGGCAATTTAAGTTTCCTCTATTACTTTCACTCCATCTGAAGTGTATTCGTATCTTAGGTTAGTTACTGACTTTTAGTTTTCCTTAATCGTTTTAGAACCTTGCGAAGTAATACTATAGAAAGAAACTATACAGAAACAGGAAGCAAAAAAATTAAATGGCCAACACAATCAAAACTGGCATTTTGAAAATAAACCTGATTGGTTTAGAAAATGAATAAGCATAGTGGATGAAGAAATCAGAGAGCCTGCACAAATACTCTGAGTAATGGGAAAGTAATACAACTACAGAAACACTGGGGACGTAGAATTGGGAGACTGTCTGCATCAGTAATTTTATTTTGTCAAATACTTAAAAGTTTAAAAGAGACTTTCCTAGAAAAATGATGAAACTTTTTCTAAAAGGAATAGAAAATCAAAATTAACCAGTAACCATTGTGGAGATGTATTTTGTAGAAAACTCTAGATATGGATTATGAGTAATAGATTGTATATAATACAAATTATTATAAAGAATAGAAAAAGAAGGATAGCTTCCCTTCTGTCTGTCTGTATGTCTGTCTGTATGTCTGTATGTATGTATGTATGTATGCTGTTGGTAAGTACCACTGAGTCACTTCCAAACCATAGTAACCCTGTTTAGGGTTTCCGAGGAGTGACTGGTGAGCTTGAACCACCAACCTTGCAGTTCAAACTGACTTCAAAATCCAGTGCATTAACTCACAGCACCACACCAGGACTCACTCACTCACACACTCTTTCTCTCTCTGTCTCTGTCTCTCTCTATATATATGTATATATGCATATGCACATATGTCTATGTGTGTGTATACACACACACACATATATACTCTTGACACCCAAATCAGATAAAAAATAGACCAAGAGAGAAGAATTATAGAGTGCTCTCATGTGGATGGACAAAGTATTAAGTCCTATGTAATCCCCTTCAGTGAGTTGTTCAAGCATGTCATAAAGCTTCATGGCTGATCAAGTGTCATCAGAAGACTTCCGTGACCACTTTACTGTCATAGTGTTTGTGAGAGAAAGAAAACAGCATGTAAGGATTCCTCAGTGAACCCATCCATGAACACTGGGACATAGAAGTTCCAGTCACACTTTCCCCCTCTCAGGGTCATTGATATGCTTTTGTGTTCCTTATGAGACATACTGGTGTTTGGGGCAGGAACTTGCAGAATTTAGTAAAATGGATGGAAACGTGTTGGGTACCATATTGCTGTGGTGAGAGGCAGGAGTATGACATGTTGAATCCTGGAGCGGAGATTTTGTGAAACTTTTATTTCTTTGGGCTACTGTGCAGCGATATAGGATTTGTAAGTCAACTTACTGTTTTCCTTTGTGTTGTTGAGGACTTGCGGTTCTCATCATTAGGTCAGACTCAAGTGAATAAATTATTTTCAGGCAAAATACAGTGTAAGCGCGTGGCCTTGTTGTACTTCATCACCTCAGGTACAGATCAGTATCACTTTGGTTTGTTGGCACTCAGGCAAGAACTCTTGTGCAGTAAGTACAGTGAACCTTTTTGTGCTACACTCACTCTTCACAAGTTCCACTCAAAAAGAGAAAATGACAAAAATGATTTTCCCCCACCTCATTCCATCTCTCTTACCTCCAGTGCCCACTGTTACATATATGTACCACGTAGTTATGAAAACCCATCATGCACAGCAAAAGATTACCAATACTCATTGATTGCACATGTACTCCAGTAAGGAAAAAAAAATTGCTTCATCAAAAAATTACAAACATGAACTAGTCTGGTCATGAAAGGGTTAGTGCCTGTTGTGGACTTTATTTCCTGTATTAAAGTAGTCTATGGGAAAATGACTTCCATTTAGGTGAAATTTAACCCAGCAATAATACTTGTGACCATTTGTCTACTACCTCACACACAACTCATTCTGTGGTGTACACTCTAGTTAGCACCTACACAAGTTCACCCTCACTTTTCCTTTCTGTTGATTTATCAGTCTCTCTTCTTATATCTAAAGTTACAAGTAAATCTGGTTCATGGTCCACCCATCTCCAGTTCTCAGTTATTCCTCATAGGACTATTTAGTAGGGTCAGTAGAGCCAAGAGATCAATATATCTTAGAGAAAGTTCTCTGAACGCTAGGCTAAGGCAAGGTACAAAAGGATCTTTTTGGAAAGCTTTTCATTACATCAACATTACAGACCAAACCCTCCCTTCTGTCCCACTCTATGATGTAAGCCTGGTAGAGAATTGTCCATCCATGAAATGCCTTTGACAACTGTTCTCCAAACCAGTGAAACCAGGTCAGAAACAGATGGAACACTCAGGCTGTTTACTATCAACAAAATGCCCAAGAGAACCAAAATGATTGATGGTTTACAATGCCACCGAGGCATGGATGGCAAACACATAGTGTGAGTCCCATGGGAGAGCCAGTCACTCAATAAACCTTAGCGTTATCTCTTACTCATTGCTTAGGTAATTAGTCTAAAGAGTCTGATACCTAATGGACCCAAAAAGTTTCTTTTAAGAATCTCCTAAATTCATAATTAATATCAGGATAGTAACATAGAAACATAATGAAGTACATAATTTGTTTTGAAAGCAGAATTTATTTTTATGGCTTTATAAATGATTTTAAGGAGTTCTGGTAGCATAGTGGTTACGAATCAGGCTGCTAACCTCAAGGTCAGCAGTTCAAAACTACCAGCTGTTCCGCTGGAGAAAGATGAGGCTTTCTGCTCCTGTAAAGATTTGCAGTCTTGGAAACCCTGTGCAGGGTCACTCTGAGTTGGAATGGACTCCACGGTACTTAACAGCAACAACAATAAATGATTTCATTAGTATATTTCTAGAACCATTGAAGTTTTGAAAGGTCACCTAAATTATTGCTACACTTTCCTGCATTTTATGGGGACATTTTTATGCTATTGAGATATTCACAAATTGGGAGATTTATTGAAGACCTAGGTTCTATTTTTCTTAGTTGTAACTTCAGGTTCATTTGCTAATAGGCAAGTGGCATTCATAAGCACTCTAAGTATGTGAGCGTCAGATTTTTGTTTTGTCTTACTGTGTTGGCCAGTTTAAGATTTGAATAAGAACCATCCGAGTCTTGTTCTTAGCCTAACTTTAAGATGTTTGAGCAAAACTGGCAAATTTCTTTAAAGGCTAAATATAAATTGGTATTTCAGTAGTTTTATTCTAAAGAAATAGAAATTCTTAATTGTTGAAGGCATGATTTATTAGTTAACTTATAAACCAAGTATTAGATTTATGACAGCAAATACTGTTTCACACTAACCTGTATGAAATTGGAAACTACTTGCTAATTTCTGATGAAAAATTTTAATTTCTTAGGAGAAATGATGTGAAAAATCACATAGTAAAGGCATGTCAACTAATGTAAAATTCATAAGTTTACCACACATCCTAGAAATTGGAATGGTGAGGGTTTTGTGTTAACTTGACTAGATAGGATGGCCAGTGGTTTAACAGTTGAGATGTGTTTATTCCCATGGTGATGAAACCTAATACAGGCATAGTTACCTCTATGATGAGTGACTGTGAGCAGCCAATCAATTTGAAGGGATAAATCATTGGGGGTGTGGCCTGCTCCCAATATAATGGACACGGGGAAAGAACTCTCTCTCTCTTCAGCTGGGGACCTGGAACTCTACAACTGTTAGATAATAAGCTTTTTCTTTTTATATATGTTTTTGTTAAGTGCCGTCAAGTCAGTTCTGACCCATAGAGGCCCGATATAGGGTTTCCATGGAGCAGTTGGTGAGCTTGAACTGCCGAACATGCGGTTCAAACCGACTTTGAAGTCCATTGCATTAACCCACAGTGTCACCCCAGGACTCTCCTTATTTATTTATATAAATATTTCACTGGTTTTGCTTCTCTAGAAAACTTGGCCTTAGACAGAATACATGTTTCATCAGCCACCCCCCTCATGAATTACTAAGGCGCAGAATGATAGTACAACCTCTAAACACCATGTACATGTGTCTTTTCTACAACATTGGTTCTAAATGATAGTTTTGGTGGAATCAGTAAGATATTGCATTTATTCCCAAAGCGTTCATTTGGCTTTCTTGTTCACTGAGCAGTTTTGTGGCTCTGATTAGGTTAGATACTTTTCTCTCTGATTTGGTTTGGATTCCAGTTGAGAAATTATGATGTGAAAAATGTGTTTTGTTAATTCTTGAAATGTATGTGTTTATCTAAAATGCACTGTTTGTGATTGACTGCTAAAGGGTAACATAGGGAAATTATAGATTTATCATGAGAATTTATTCTGGAAAACAAGATATTAAATTATGCCTTAAGAAGAAGCATAATTCAATGTATTTTTATGATCTGTAGAGATGGGCAAATTGCATTGCAAATGATAAATGAGTTTTCAGCATCAAGATCTGCAAATAAATCATTACAAGTAGATAGTTTGATTTATTAATGTAACTAGGAAGCAGCCCTTTGGGATGTGCATGTTATTTTTGGTGGTTGTCCTAGTAAGCAACAGCTAACTTATTTATGTGATGTGTTAGGTTTTTTCCTATAAGTAACTCTGAATATTTTTCAAAAATGATTTATTCCTTTAGAAATGAGCTTCCTTGTGCATGAAAGTGGAAATAGATACTACTTTGATTAATTTGGTGTTGTAACACAACTAAAAGGTGATAAAATGCAAGAAGATAGCCTTTTTCTTGAAGAAAGTCATTGTGACTAAATGTACCCATTTCTCTGAAGAAGCAAACTCTGGGATATTTTTTGTCAAATTCCATTGTAAAATTCCATCTCTTACTTCTGCACTATTGGAAGAATGAGCATTATCTGTAACTATCATCTAAAAATAACTTAATTTCAAGAAAAAAAATTTTTTTTCTTTCTTTTATCCTGTTGTTGTTGTTGTTAAGTATGATGGAGTCGGTTCCGACTCATAGTGACCCTGCACAGGGTTTCCGAGACTGTATATCTTTACGGAAGCAGAACGCCTCATCTTTCTCCCGCGGAACCGCTGGTAGTTTCGAACTGCCGACCTTGGAGTTAGCAGCCCGATTCGTAACCACTATGCTACCAGATCCTGTAACAAATACTAATTGACTGCCAGTGGGTCCAGATTGTTCTAAGGGCTAGGGCAACAGGATAAATGAAATCTAGCCTACCTTGAAGCAGGTTATAATAAAGTAAGAGAAACGAACATGCAAGCTACAGTCACAGTGCAGTGTGGTCTGTGAATGATGGGGATGGAGGCACGGTACTACAGGAGCCCAGAGCACAGACTTCTAAACTGGAGCGCACACATGGACCAGGGTGGTGTACTCTGAAAAGAGCAGAAATGAAAGGCTTTCAGGGAAGCTGAGGGTTAAACTGAACCGTGAGGAATATGAAGAGCAGGCAGGGCATCCCTGGTAAGTGGCATGTTCATGAGCCATAGTTTGAAGGGCAAGTTGAAGAATCAACAAAGAGATCATTCTGGTAAGTAGTACAGAACGCAACTTGAAAAGCATCATGGAAGTTTGGAGAATTAACAAGTGTCTTGGAGGCAACCAAGTTGATTCCCTCCCAAACCTGCCTTGTTTTGCAAAAGTATGATACCTCTGAATGTCTTGCCAATTTCCTACGTCGGGGAAAAAGGTTTGAACGGCTGACAGAGACCAGGGTTATAGCCAAACATTAAGTTCAAATTCCACCTTTAGCATTTAACTCGTTGTGAAACCTAACCAAAACATCTGAGCATCCGTTTCTCATGTGTTAAAACAACGTGATCTAAAATCCTGATAACATAAAACAGTGTAATTGTGAAGCTCACATGAGACAATGTAAGAGTGTCTAAGGAGTACTTGATGCATCAGAGGTGCTTAATGAATGGTAGTCATTTCTTTTCCTAATTTCTAAAGTGAAGACTTGATTCTTTCCCCAGAGATGGATCTTAAGATCAAATTAAATTATGCATAGAACATAACAACAAATGAAATGAAAGGCTATATTGCATGTTCATTATTTATATGTGTGTGGTGGTGGTGGTGGGAAGTAAATTTAACTTAGATACTAGCTCCCCTATGTTTGGGTCTGTCTTTCATCCTGTGTTTCTCTTTGCTATGACCCCAAACTGCTCTTCTCCCTACAATGATGGTGGTGGCTATGTGCCATGCATAGGGTTTCCAAGGCTATACAGGGTTTCCAAGGCTGTAAATCTTTAGGGGAGCAGAAAGCCTCTTCTTTCCTGTGGAACTGCTGACTTTGAAATTAGCAACCCGACTTATAAAGTGTAAGACAGCGCTTAATAACAACAACAGTCTTTAAAGCTCAATTTCCTAAACTTAAAAGGACATAATCGTCAGTCTCATGCTTATTCCTTTTTGGTATTAGATCGGCTAATATGGATAAGCAGGGTCAGTGCCTTCCATACCTGTTAGCTTTGTTCTTGTTGACAGGTGCCTTGGAGTCAGCTCCCACCGGACTGACGGCGACAGAAAGAGCATGCCCAACAGAAGGAGACACTGCCCTGCCATGCACCATCCACACAATGTGTTATTTTTATCCCATTATTGCAGCCACTGGGTCAGGCCATTTCACTGGGGGCTTCCTCTTTTTCACTGACCCTCTACCAAGCTTGATGTCTTGTTCCAGGGACTCTTCCCTCCTGATAACATGTCCAAAGTATGAGAGACAAAACCTCACCATCCTCACTTCTAAGGAACATTTTGACGGTAAAACTTTCAAAATCGATCTGTATGTTCTTCTGGCAGTCCATGATACTTCCAGTATTCTTCACCAACCATACTCCAAATGCATCAATTCTTCTCCTGTCTTCCTTATTCATTGTCCAGCTTTTACATGCATATGAGGCAATTGAAAATACCATACTGAGTCAGACAAACTTTAGTCCTCAAAGTGATATCTTTGTTCTTAAATACTTTAAAGAGGCCTTTAGCAGATGATTTGTCCAATGTAATGCATCTTTGGTTTCTTGATTGCTGTTTCCATAAGCATTGTTTGTGGATCCAAGTAAAATGAAGTCCTTGACAATTTATTTCAACCTTTTCTCTGTTTATCATGATGTTTATTGGTCCAGTTGTGAGGATTTTTGTTTTCGTTACAGTGAGTTGTAATCCATACTGAAGACTGTAGTCTTTGATCTTCACCTGTAAGTGTCTTAAGTCCTTTTCAGTTCCCAGCAAGAAAATCTGTGTCATCTGCATTTCGAAGGCTGTTAATGAGTCTTCCACCAATTCTGATACTATATTCTGTCTCTGATTATTAGTTCAGCAAACAGATTAAATAGACAAGGCAAAAGGATACAACCTTGCCACACAACTTTCCTGATTTTAGCATTCCCTTGTTCTGTTCAAACAAACTGCCTTCTGATCTTGTACAAGTTCCTTATGAGCAAAATAAAATATTCTGGAATACCCATTCTATGCAATATTAGTCATAGTTGCTTATAATACACACAGTTGAATACTTTGCATAGTCAATAAAACACATGTAAATGTGTTTTCTTTCACCATACTGAATCTATACAGAAAACGTGCCCTCAGGATTGGAGGAAGACTCATTAAAAACCTGCAATTTGCACATGATACAACCTTGCTTGATGAAAGCGAAGAGGACTTAAAATACTTAGTGATAAAGATCAAAAAGCCTTCAGCATGGGTCACACCTCAAGACAAAAATAAAAATCCTACCACGGGACCAATAAATAATATATATGGAGAAAAGATTGAAATTGTCAAAAACTTAATTTTTCTTGAGCCTACTATTAAAACTTACAGAATCAAAAGTCGAGAAATCAAATGATCTATTGCATTAGGCAGTTCTGCTGCACAAAACATCTTTAAAGTGTTCAAAAGCAAAGATGTCAGTTTGAGGACGAAGTGTGCTTGATCAACACCATGGTATTTTTAGTAGCTTCATATGCATGTCAAAGTTGGACAGTGAATAAGGAAGCCCTTAGAAAAATTGGTGCATTTGAGTTAAAGTGCTGAAGAAGAATTTAAAAGTAGCATGGACTGCCAGAAGAAAAATTTATGTTCAAAGACATGCAATCAGAATGCTCCTTAGAAGCCAGGATGGTGAGACTTCGTCTCTGATACTTTGGACATATTTTCTGGAGGGACTAGCCCATTGGAAAAGAGAACATCATGCTTGGTAAAGTCGAGGGTCAATGAAAGAGAGGAAGACACCCAATGAGAGAAATTGGCTCCATGGCAGCATCAATGGCCTCAAACATAGCAACAGTTGTGAGAATGGCGTAGGGCAGGCATTCTTCATTCTATTGCGCATAGGGTCGTTATGAGTCAGTGCTGACTCAATAGTACCTAACAACAAAACATCTTTCTGATATCCTTTGCTTTCAGCCAAGATCCAGCTGATGTCACAGTGATACCCCTTGTTCCACATCCCTTTCTGAATCTGGTTTGAACTTGGGCAGCTCCCTGTCAATGTGCTGCTGCAAGCATTATTTTATTATCTTCAGTGGAATGTTGCCTAATTGGGATATTAATGATATTGTTCGATAATTTCTGCATTAGCATCATATCTGTACTTAGATTACTGGCCCTTGTTCTACCACTTGCCAGTTGTGTGACCCTGATCCAGCCTTTTCGATATTTTGTGCACATTTTATTCTAAGTAATGAGAAAATTGGGAAATAAAAGCATTCCAAGATTACAGTAAAGATCCATCAAAGAGAGGTAGCAAAATTCAAAGAACCATACAAATGGAAGAAACAATACCATTCATTCACTTTGTCTAGTCCTATCTTGAGTTCCCAACATTGATTGGCAGTTTTGTTTCTTCCTGCACATTACTACTATTGAATGAGATCAATATGTATGAATGAAAGCACATGGGGGGCAGTTGGGTGTTAGACACATGTCTGAAATTACTCCTTTCACTGAATCTGTACTAAATCAAGACACTCAGCCACCATAGATCATGCTGTCTGCCTTCATCTTCATCACTGCATGCTTCTCTACACTAGTGGGCTTGAGAACGGTCTTGAAAGGTTGCTTACATCATAAAATTCAAGACCCCAATTTCCAACAGTGACTCACCTCTTCAGTATAACAGCATATCCTTTTAGTTGACCTCATGACGCTCCATACCCAGGTTACCTACTTTGTGAAGTATCTGTGACCTAAAACAAAAACCCACTGGGTTTTATTACAACTCTGGGCCACCTTTCCCTTCTACCATCGAGCCAGAGGGTACTACTTATTGATGGAGGAAATGTGGTTTGAGGACAGAAATTGATATTATAGGATTATTTTAGTGTTTCATTCTGACTTAGATCAAAGAAGCCAACCTAATAGAAGTTTAATAGAATAAAGGGTTCTTGTGAGGAGTGTGGTGGCACAGGGGTTAAAGCATGCAGCTGCTAACCAAAAGGTTGGTGGTTCAAACCTACCACCTGTTCCATGGGACAAAGATGTGATTGTATGCTCTGATAAATTGTAAAAAGTGGGGTAAACCGTGTCCTGTAAAAAGACTGAGTGTGTGTCTAGACCTGGAGGCATAAGCCCACAATGAAGGTACTTAAGAAGGGAAGCTGAGAGGAACGTCGGGGAAACAAGAGAAAACTGGTATTTGTAATGCTAGGCTAATGCACAGTTGAATGCAGATCTCTCCATCATTAAAGTTGAAGACTTGGAGGTGGCAAGAGTCTCGCTGACTCCCTTCTCACTGCCTCCTTTCTACATTGAGCTAGGTACACATGATGTCCGGCAAAAATTAAAGGTTCTACAGGCCAGGCTGCTGCTCTGAGAATGACCCAACAGATGACCAGAATCGTACAGTGAGCAGCAACAGTGCCTTCCACCCTGCTAGAACACTGCTAGCAGAAAGCAACATGGCTGCCATTTCACTTCCTGTCTTCCAAATCCCACGCACAGTGTCTCTGTAACTGACTGAGAATTCTGCGGAGAAGGGAATCTCGGAAATAAACTATAGCTTTACTAAACTGACACATCTTCCATATTTAAATAGTTTGCAATGATTCAGAATTTGGGCTCTGTTTGGCCCATTTTTTCCCCCACAATGCTCTGTTGTCTATGAAGTTGTTCCTCTGTAAATAGAGGTAATGATTCCTCTCTCATAGAGTGATTACACAAGATAACATTTAGTCAAAGTGCCATCTCTTTTTTCTTGATGTCTCCTTAGGGACCAAGAAAACATAATTAACAGGAAGGGTAAATCTTTTCTGGAGGTAAGAAAAACATAGATTGTATTCCTCAAGACTAGTATAATCGATTTGGAACCAGTCATGATTTTAGATTACCCGCTCCATTGATTGCTGTTACTAGTAGGGATAATGGAGAGTGAGTCACAGTTTCACCAGACCAATTTAGCACCTGGCTTTAGCTCTACTTTATGTGGAGTGGGTGAAATGTGCTATTCCATATGGAAGAGAGGGCAAAGGGGAAGAGAGACTCATTTGATTACGCTCAGCCTATCTGACACAACTTGATGATTACTGAGAATTATTCTGTGACCAAAATAAGTTGATTAAAACTAGAGGCTTGCTGCTGTAGGGAAATTAAACCACACAGTGTGATTTTAATACCAGACCTTTTCCCTGTGGTGTGTTGCATAATAGAAACCAATAGAAAAATAGATATATATTAGGATGAATAAATAAAAATAAATTGATGTGCTGTGCAGAAAATGAGCCTGGGGGGAGCCCACAGTGATAGTAGGCACTGGGAGATTTGAGAGCAGTGTCTTATAATTGATAAAAGGGAAATGGGAAGGAAGGGAAATACATCAGAGGAAGATGGGATGGTGCTGTAGTTTTATGAGGTTGATGTTTTATGGGATAAGGAATTCCCAGAGACAGACATTAAAAGAAAGTAAAGTTAAATTTATCCTTAGCTGACTCATTCAGTGAAGAATTGCAGGAGAGGAAATCCTTTTCTAGATGCTTTTTTTCTTTAAACATCTATAGCACCTACAGTCTGTACATGTAACTGGAGGCAGAATTATTACACTATTTTATTGTTCACTCCTTTTTTCACATGAGTATGTCTTTTTAATCTTTGCTCTCCGCGATGCAGCAGACTAGCTTGGATGAACAAAGGACCTGGGTAGCCATGGTCTATGAGGAACATAGACTTTGATCTGGGTCCCTATCCAGAGGAACCCGTGAGTCTCCAAACCTCCTGGGTCTTCTTTCTTCATGTAACTAGGTCCAGGAGATCTGTCTTTTTTTCCTTAGCAGTAATTACAGTAACTTGTTCATTCCCAATCCGCCACTTTGTGGCCATCATCTCCATATGCTTCTGTCTCTGAAAGGTCATCTTGGAGTTGTTGATATCGAAGAGTTTGTGTTGACTCTTTTCTGTGACTCTGAGTACTTTTTACGCTGAGACTACAGTGAGAGATTGCCACAAAAGTGTTGATTTTGTTTGGGGTTTGAAAAAAATTTTACTCTCCTGTTTTTAATTTCTGAAAATTATGTTCCCCTTCATGTATGGGATAATTTCACCCAAGCTTAGATGATAATTAGTTGTTTCCACATTGTGTTTCATCAACATGCTTAATGGGCGATTATCTAGGCCCCTTGATGCTGTTCTACCTCAGGAAGAATTTCCTGTCTCCCCAAGTGTTTGGGGAGAACTTTGCTGCTCCATTTGTATTCCAGAGCTTGATTGCAACATCCCAAGTTCTTCTTCTCTTCACCTCGTCTGTCAGTGCTTCTGCAGAATCTTTAGAAAGACTGAAAGTTTAGAAGACATTTATCTACCCTAATATATATAGACTTTCATCAATAACTAATTTCTCCTTGGGGTATGCCATGTACTGCTCCTTTTGTTTGTGTATTTGTTTTGTATACTTCTGTTTCAATGAACATGGTATAACATGGAGTTGTATTCATTTAACTCATATTTATTGAGAATCGATCTTTGTCAGACTGTTCTGGGCATGTATTGACGAGTAAAATGAAGGAGGAGCCTAATATTATGGAGTTTACAAACTTGTGCAGAAAAGACAGAAAATAATAAATATTGAAGTAAGTGTTGTGACTACCAAGAACTGAATTCCATGAGAGGGATGATAGCAGGGACGGGTCTAGGTGGACTATATAGAAAGGTCCGTTGGGAAGGTTGAAGCAGGGATCACATATATACAGAGAAAGTGGGAGTAGATAATCTAGTCTTTGCCATCTAGAAAGTCTGAAACTTGGGATACACCTGCTGATTATTAAAGAGTTGTTAGACCTTTTGAGAAATCCATCAACATCTTTAAAAACATTGAAAATAATTGAGCACAATACAGCAGGGTTTTTTGGTAACATTTATAACCACATCCGATGTTTTGTGCTGAGCTAGAATGTGACCCTCAGCTGTGACTTAAAAGTCAAGTCTTCTCCTCATGTGGAGTGGTCTACATTTGTTGGGTGAGTGACCATCTGGCCCATCTGGTGGCCCTTTTGCAAGTTGATCCTTTTGCAAACTGGCCAAATGGTCATGAGTTTGGATCTACTGGATAAGATATTTTTCAGAAAGAAAGTTCTATCATGCAGAAAAGAGGGAATGCTAAAAACCTATAGGCAATTTAAAGAACATGGCAGGTTTGGAGAATCA
Organism: Chrysochloris asiatica; assembly: GCF_000296735.1. Taxonomy (NCBI): domain Eukaryota; kingdom Metazoa; phylum Chordata; class Mammalia; order Afrosoricida; family Chrysochloridae; genus Chrysochloris; species Chrysochloris asiatica. The sequence continues at coordinate 18,437,840 of NW_006408525.1, forward strand.
AGAAGTGTTTGGGGTAGCCTAGAGACTGAGATGGGAAATGACACTGGAGAAATATGAGGGCCAGTTTGTGAGAAGCTGTTGTACCACACTGAGGAGTTGAACTGATACTATGAACAAATATGACCCAGTGGCTGGTTTTGAAACAGTGCTGCTTAAAAGTAAGAATAATTTGGGGCGGATTAGTGGCAAAGAAGTTTTTGTAGTTGTCCAGGAAAAAGATGTTGAAAGTCCATTTCATTGGCAATGAGAAGAGATTGTCAGGGTTACTTCTGAAGTAGAAATTACCATTTGACATCAAAGGGTAAAAGAGATGAGTATGATTTAGAAGCATGAGGGTCAGGGTGGATGTTGAAATCATGAATGAAGGATACAAGAGAATCTGAATCTCCATTTATGAATGAACTACTATCTGTGCTTACATAGCTTGTATCTTGTTTTCACACGTGCATCTGCTGGCATGTCTACCTCTCCCCATCGACTGGTTGCTTCTCAAGGGTAAAGATACCTCATTTGTCCCTGAATATCCTCAGTGTGTCTAGCAAGGCACACTAGAGGAGTTCAGTAAATACTAAATACTATTATTCAGCAGTTGTGTTTGACTGAATGTATGGATGACACACTATTGACAGTGTAGAGGTGAAATTCTTCGGGGAGTTCTGAAAGCTCCAGAGAGAAGTTGATTGAGAAAAATGACTTTGACTGTTTGGGTGAATTTATTTCAAGAAGAAAAGTGACAGCTACTCAGGGAAGACAAAACGTAATATGTGAAGAGAAACAACGACCGAGCCAGTTTCCTAAAGGCAGTCATAAGAAAAGTTCATAAGCAAGAAAAACACAAGAAATGAGTTCCCAAATTCCAGCCATCTCAGATGGGTCATTCTGGATAGGCATGGGATCTTCGTACAAAGAATGTCTAACTTTCTGAGGTAGTATAGAAAAATTTTAAATGATCCACATCTACACTTTTCTCATGCACACCCCCTTCTCGTTAGACCCTGTTCCTTAACTAGGAGTCTATATAACACACCATTGAAAGTATGGCTTTAATATAATGTTCATGAAAATGTTAGCTTGATTTGTTTAGGTTTTTAATTTTTTGTGTGTGAGTGTTTGAACAAAGTCTTCTCAGTTGATCAAACGTCAATTATTTGGTTAAATCATTATTTGCATGTTTTTTTAAAAATAAAACCATGCTTGGGTGTGAAATCAGAATCCTTGCTTGAAATTTCTGCATTTGTGTCTCAGGCATTTTATTCCTTAGATATTTCTTATTTTTAATACACAAAACCCAGTGTAAAACCAGCTAAACAATTTTAATTAAAGAATGACAGTTTGTCTAATAATGCAAATGCTGGGTGTTGGGCTTTGTTGTCTTCTCTTGGCTGTTTTGTGTTAAATACTTTATGAACTTGAGATATATGGAAGGTCATAAAATTAATTGATTTTATTCCTCCAAGATAACTTTTTATATCAGTCAGGACCTTCACATCTTATCAGCTTTATTCCTTTAATTTTTATCTGTCTGTATCTATTGGTTGATTTCTGGATTATCATCACATTCTATTCCATTCAAGCTGTAGGCCTAATGCGTTGCAATCCATGAGAAAGTGAATTATTTTATGGAGTCTTAGAGTTGGAGTTTTGGTGTGACTCGGTAACAGGGAGCATCTAAAGTCTTGGCTATAAGAGAAATAAGATTGCCCTCTCTGAGATGAATTCTCAAATAAACTCATGGACCGTTAGAAATAGGCAGTCATTGTAAGCGAAACAAGTACCTCATCCAGTAGAGAAGACTTGATTGAGGAATGAGTATTTATAAACAATAACTGCTTATTGAATTCTACAGGAAAGAAATAAATGGTGGGCCTTAAAAACTCAGAAGAAAAGAAAGGCTGGGAGGTAAAAACTGGCAATAAATTTTTAATACTGTCCTTAGGGGGAAGGGTCTTAACCAAGGCCGTCAAGTTCCCCTTGACAGACAGAACTCTACTGTGGAGATGGGCGCATTGAGGGGGATGACGGTTTCAGGGCCTGATGTCTTTACATATTTAAATCATCTAGGTCTCTTGTTTGAGCCCATGCTTAAGTGACCTTTGATTAAAAATACAGCTTTCTCTACAATTTTTCCATAGGAGGCAAATTTTAAGACAGGCCAACATGAACAGTTATTGTAAATCAAGACGTTGATTTGTGTTCTTTCACTTAGTATACGTTTTGTCTGGGTAAACAAGGTTCCTAAGTCCAGATATCTCTATCACTGATAAGAGGGAGTTTTCTGGACTTTCAAAGGGAGCAGCCAAATGCTGAACTGCATAGTAAATTCTGACTCTGAACTATATAGTAAATTCACTGAGGAAGCGAAGCCTTCCAGCCTACTTTTCCTGGAATCAATCCAAGCTCATTACCCACTTTCAGTCAGACTTCTCCAGACCTTCAGTAGGATCCATTGTGCCTGAACACCTTACACTACAGTTAAACTGAAGCCCAGACAAGGGAAGTGACTTCACCAAGAGACCATGAAACTTTGACCTCTTATCAAGTCTGTGTTCCTTTCCTTACACGTGTGGCCTCTTAGACGCGCCATCATCTTTAGAAAACTGAGGAAACCATTCAGCAAATTGTAAGCAAATCATAGAATAAAAGCAGGCTTTTGGATTAATTCTCAGTCTAATTCATATTCCCATACCACAGTGTCCAGTGGATCTAATTACAGTTCATTGCACTCTATGCTCTCTCTTTCTTCTAATGGAAAATTAGAACCTGGAAAATTACATTTTCCTTTCCAAGACCTACCTCATTTGTTACTTCCAAAGCCTTCCTAAGGTAGGATTCGTTACTCCCACCTCTGTCGTATTCATATAGCTATTACATACATGTCACATAATGTTTAAGTTTTCCCATACTAGTTTGTTAACTATGAAGATGTGAGCTCTTCTAAAAATGCACTCACAGCTTTTCTGGCCTCTGTATTCCAGAACCTAGCATAGCATCTGGTACGCAACAATTTTTCAACAGGAGAAGAGAGGGATGGAAGGGGTGGGGAGGAGGAAGACAAATGAGGGGGCAAAGGAAAGAAATATGAATGCGTCAACCGCAGAGAGAATTTTCTGTTTTGTCAACAGCAGATAAATTCAATTATATGAGAAGAAAAGGAATGTGCAAAAAAGATAATCAACAGCTCATATGCAGCCCCCACAAATACTGTCATTTTCAAGGCTGATTTGGAAGAATCTGGGTGGTTTTGTCTTTCTGTTGCTTTATTCACTCTATAATGATGAATTATTAGAACTTTCCTTCATGTTTCATACAGCATGTTGGAAAATAATGTCCTTAGAATACTGGAGACACTGAGGAGGATTTTTGTCCATGGTCACACAAATACTAACAAAAAACTGCATCAGTTCTGCAGAGTGACCTCGTGTCAGAACTGAAGGGTAGCTGGTTCCAGCAGTAACTGAGATGCTGCATTGGTTGAACAGATGGCAGCGAATCAAAATGTATACTTGAGAAGAGGTCCTTATGACATTCAGTGTCAGAGACACAGTGCATGTTAATCCAGCAGAGCTAATTCTATAGTGGGGAGTGAAATATTATTTAATCAGCAGCGCTCCATACATAATTCAGTTAACTGCCTTCACTCATCAGTATTAACGAGAATGGGAGCTTGGATTAATGTGCAAGAACCTCATAAAGGAGCTCCCAGCCTACCTAAGTGCTGCCAAAACTTAATAAAGTCCTGCCAATCAAATACCGGTATCTGGACCCAAATGCACCAGTGCACTGATACTACAAATTATCCTGAGCACGTCTCATTGTTTCCTAATTCTTTAATTATGCTGATCTCTGCATTAAAATGTTTAATGAGTGTATGGGGGGAAATGGGTAAGATTGCCTGCTACTTCCTTGACTATCTGTATTTAGCATCGAGTAAACAAAATTGAGTTTTATTGCAAATAATTTTAAATGGCAAGTTCTGCTTTTTGTGTCTGTAAATCTCCATAATTGAGTAAGAGACACATATTGGGTTATAGCAGTATAAAAGACTGCCTTGATTCTGAGAGGGTATTGAGGATACCAGAAGACTGGGTACTTATCTGTACAATACCAGATTTGCTTTCTGAACTTTGTAGTTGCTGCTGTTGTTAGGTGCCATTGAGTCAGTACTGGACTCATAGTGACCTAGGCACAGCAGAATGAAACACTGCCCAATCCTGAGCCATCCTCACTATTGTTGCCATGCTTGAACCCATTAATGCTGCCGCTTGGCCAATCCATCTCACTGGGGGTCTTGCTCTTTTTCTCTGACCCTCCACCTGTCCAATAAGGAGCTCTGGTAGTGTAGTGATCATGAATCGGGCTGCGAACCTTAAGGTCAGCAGTTTGAAACTACCAGCTGCTCTGCAGGAGAAAGATGAGGCTTTCTGCTTCTGTAAAGATTTACAGCCTCAGAACCCTGTACAGGGTCACTA
>NW_006408525.1:18446423-18454306 GCF_000296735.1 Chrysochloris asiatica
GAAGAAGTGCAGCCAGATTGTTCCTTGGAAATCAAGGTGGTCAAACTTCGTCTCTCATACTTCAGACATATTGTCAGAGGGGACCAGTTGCTGGAGAAGGATATCATGTTTGGTAAGGTGGAGGGTCAGAGAAAAAGAAGAAGACGTCCAACGAAATGGATTTGCTCCTGGAAATGGACCTACAAAAACCCTCTTGACCCATAGAATATGGGCAGGGTCTCAGGAGGAACTGTCGAGGCAATGACCCTACTGTTCAATGTTCTTTATCTTGTTGGCATCATAGTGACTTACAGCTTTCTTCATAAAAAGAGTGTGTGAGTAGTAAATAGGCATTAATGTCTTCTATCACCATTGTAAAATTACTAGACCATCTTGTTGGAGCTTTGTTACTGGAAATTTGATCTAATTATAGTATCTTTTCTATGCTTGATAGACAACTAAAGATAATGTCTCATTTTGCTTTGATTTTACATAGGATTTTAAATCAGTAAAAGTGTAAACAAATATAGGTGATATAAATGTATGTGTATGTGTATGTGTGGTGTGTGTGTATGTATATATATATGTGTGTATGTGTGCATATATATATATATTCATATTCATACATATCTATGAGACCATCTGGCCCAAACCTAGAGTATCTTGGACCCATGGAAACAAATAAGAGCTGCCATCCTTTCTTGTAGTGGTTTACGTAGAGTATATTATTACAGTCAGGAGAGAGAGATGAGGTGCTCTAGGTGCAGATAGGTTGAGATTTCCATGGGACCTTGGCTATTGCACAGTACACTGTAAGAAATCAATCAAACAAATCAGAAAGCCCAATATGAGAGGGATTGTGCACATTAATCCCCAATTGTGTTTAGTGGAGAAAGAAAAAAATTATTCATGATGGCGGAAACCGTCCCCTCTTATTGATGCCCTAGATAAGACTATTGAAAAGTGTTCTGGTTTGCTGATGCCACAAAGCTGACAGGGAACATTAAATGAGGAATAATCAGGACAGAATTAGTTTCATGGTGGATAAATGGTGTATTCTTCTAAGGGTGACCAAATACACAGCATGAAAGAGTTTGGAATAAAAAAATAAAAAAAATCTCAGATTAACTAAAGCAAAATTGAAAGTCGACTCAAATATACGAACCAGATTAGGTTAGAGATAAAAGCAATACTATTGTGGAGGACTGAATTAAAAAAAAAAAAAAAATCTAAACCATAGGTGAATATCCTGAGCTAAAGCATGTTCATGTTCCAAAATCTCTGCTTCATACAGCTCATTTGGTCTTTTGTAAAACAATGATTTGGCGTAGTGTTGTGGTGCTGTGGGTTAATGTACTGGACTGCAACATATTTTGAACCACAAGATCAGCAGTTGAAGCTCACCAGTCACTCCTTGGAAATCCTATACAGGGTTGCTATAGGTCAGAACTGACTTAAAGGTACTTAACAACAACAACAACAACAACGAGTCCATGGAGATCTGGTTTGGCCCTGTAGGATAATGCACTGAACCACATGGTTGGTTTGAATCACAAGATTAGCAGACCAAACTCACCAGCCGCTCTTCCAAAACCCTATACAGGATCGCTATGAGCTGGAACTAACTCATTGGCACTAACAACAACAAACCACAGGTCCGTGGAGTCCTGGTGTGGCACTGTAGGATAAACACTGGACTGGTAACTTCAGTGTCAGTGGTTCAAACCCACCAGCCACTTCTGAGAAACCATATACAAAGTTGCTATGAGTCAGAATGGACTCAGTGGCACTTATCAACACAACATGGACCCTGAAGGATCCCTGGTGGTGTGTTGGGTAATCTCTGATCACTGAGTTTCTAACCAGAAGCTCAGCAGTTCAAATCCCATCCCCTGTGCAGGAAAAAGATGAGTCTTTCTGATCCAGTAAAGATTTTCAGCCTGGGAAGCCCAATACAAGGTTGCTATGAATTGGAATTGACTTGGTGACAATGAGCTTTTGAGTTTATAGTGTCCTGATGGTGTTGTAGGATTGCTAATCACAAGGTCAGCAGTTCAAACCCACCTGCTACTCCTGGGAAAAGATGAGGCTTTCTACTCCTGTAAAGATTTACAGCCTTTAGAAACCCTTTGTGGTTGCTATTAGTTGGACTCAGCTCGATGGTAGTGGGTTTGGGGTTGAGGTTTGTGGGCTTGAAAGGATCCCTGGTAGTACCATGGTTAAACGATCAGCCTCTAATCAAAAGGTTTATGGTGTAAATCTAGGAGGCTCTCTTTAGGACAAAGATGTGACAGTTTGCTTATGTAAAGACTCACAGATTTGTAAACCCTACAGGGCAGTTTCGGAGTCCTGGTGTGGGTGGAGCTATGGGGTGATGCACTGGCCTGCAAAGTGTGAACTGCAAGGTCAGCAGTTGAAGCTCGCCATCTGCTCCTTAGAAATCCTATACACGGTTGCTATGAGTTGGAACTGACTTGATGGCACTTAACAACAACAAGTGGGGCAGTTTTACTCTGTCCTAAGGGTCCTGGTAGCGTAGTGGTTACGAATCGGGCTGCAAACCTTAAGGTCAGCGGTTCAAAACTACCAGCCGCTCCGCGGGAGAAAGATGAGGCTTTCTACTCCCGTAAAGATTTACACCCTCGGAAACCCTGTACAGGGTCGCTATGGGTCGGAACCGACTTGACGGCACTTAACAACAACAACTTAACAAGGGTCCTGGTGTGGCACTGAGTCAATGTGCTGGACTGCAAAGCCTGTTTGAACTACAAGGTTGGCAGTTCAAGCTCACCAGCTGCTCTTCAGAAACTTTACGCAGGGTCGCAATGAGTTGGAACAGACTTGATGGCACTTAACAACAACAACTAGTCGCTGTGAGTTGGAATCCACTTAGTGGCAGCAGGTTTGTTTCTTTTTCAGTTTTTTATGATGGGATAGAAAGTGGGTGGTACTGGTTCCAAGACAGAAATCTTACCTTCCATGTGGGAGACCTGGGTTCTGCTCCCTGTTTCAAGCAGTCATCACGTGTCTGTCTGTGGAGACTTGAGTACTGTGATGCTGTACAGGTTCATTGGAGCTTCCATATTAAGACAAAATAGGAAGAGAGGCCTTGTGATCTTCTTCTGAAAATCAGCCGATGAAAACCTATGGCTCATCACCTCAATGGTATCTAACAATAACGTGGGCTCAAAGGAGTCCTTGGGTGATATAAAGGGTCAACACCCTCAGCTGCTATCTGGAAGCTTGGAAATTCAAGTCAAATAAGTGACATCTTTTAAGAAAGGCCTGACGATCTGCTTTCCAAAGGCCAGCCATAGAAAGCCATATGGCACACACTCTGCCACACCTCCTGTCACCTTTGTCAAAGCCGAGTCAAGAGCACTTGGTGTCTACTGGTATGGGACATGCACCAAGTTTAATATTACAAAGTACCCGCTCTAAATGCACTCCCAGTCTTCCACAAAAGACACAACGTGAATTAATATATTCACAATACCCAAAATAGAATTTTAACCAGTAGAGAAAAGAGAACATTTCAGATAAGGGTACCGAGAAAAAGTCTGATGAAACCTGCATGCCACAAACAAGTTTGAAATGGCCTTGAGTGTTGTTCTTAAGTGCCATCAAGTCAGTTCTGAATCGTAGGACTCCTGGTGTGGCTCTGTGGGTTAATTCATCAGACTGCAAAGCCACTTGAACTGCAAGGTTAGCGGTTCAAGCTCACCAGCTGCACCTCAGAAACCCCATACAAGGTCACTATGGGTCAGAAAATGACTCAATGACACTTTACAACAACAACATAGCATTTTCAGGGAGCTACTGGTAGGTTTGAACCACTGACTTTGCAGTTAGCCATTCAGTATTTATCCTACTCTGCCACACCAGGACTCCTAAGCAGCTATAAATAAATTCAAATAAAGATTGAGCACATGGAACTGGAGTCTTAATTCTTTCTCCTCAAAGGTTGGCAAGAATCAGAGCATTACATTTCCTTCCCGGGATACCACTAATTCATAGATGCAAAATGTTCCATAACACTGGTAAACAATCGTGGAATATCTCAATAGACCCTGATTGTGCAGTTTAACTCAATTGGAAAACTGAACACATTGTTGTTTTTAATGATAGTAATTAGAGTCTTCCCTACCTACCAGCTTTCATTACAACCCCAGCCAGGTGCCCAGGGGAGATTGGTCCACAATGGACATGTTGACAAATGTTAAATATCAGGAAAAACATTCTATAAAAGACACAATGCCTCTACTATTTATGCTCAATTTTCAATAAACCATGGTGTTTACCTAGCCAACATAGTTCTCAGTATTCGAGGATAACAGGGAAGAAGCGTTCTAAAGGATTTTTATAACCTGATAGTGAATTATATGTTAAGACTCATGATTGGGAATCCAGTTCCACATTTGGTGTTCTTATATATTTTTTAATCTCCCTATAAGCTTGAATGGCAATTTTCCCAAATGTGCCTTAGGTTCTTTACACCTTCATATATTAGGCTCTGTTTATCTGTGTACCATGTTTACCAAAAAGAGATAGCAGATAAAATTCAGCCCACTGTCTAAATCTAGTTACTTCCTGCTCACCATGTAAATGAGTTCTATCTTGAAAGTTATGTTCCCTGTGGTCACAGAGATTTCAGGATTGTTAAAATCTGCAATTTTGATCATGGCTTGATTCCTTCTCAGTAGCAGAAAGGAGGGAGAGGAAAAACGGTCTGGCAGGCAGGCAGGAGGCATGGAAGACAGGCGGGAGGGAGAAAAGCAGGGAAGGGAAAACAAAATCATCCTAGCTAGAGCAGACAGAAGCACATAGCAGTCTTTATCAATAATCACATGTGTTGCTGTGGACTGTAGTTGTTGTTGTTAAGTGCCATTGAGTCACTTCTGACCCATAGCGACCCTGTACGGGGTTTCTGAGGCTGTAACTCTTTACGGGAGCCATAAAGCCTCATCTTTCTCCCGCGGAGCAGCTGGTAGTCTCGAACTGCTGGCTATAAGGTTCGCAGCCCGATTAGTAACCATTTGTATATCACCTTTTGTGATTGTTTTAAGTTTTTGCTCATGTTTTTAAATTGGGTTGATGTTTTTAAAATATAGAATATAGGAGTTCTTTTGCACACAAGTCCTTTGTCAGATTGTTGTTGTTGTGTTGTTGTGAAGTGCCGTCGAGTCGGTTCTGACCCATAGCGACCCTGTAACAGGGTTTCCGAGGGTGTAAGTCTTTACGGGAGTAGAAAGCCTCATCTTTCTCCCACGGAGCGGCTGGTAGTTTCGAACTGCTGACCTTAAGGTTCGCAGCCCGATTCGTAACCACTACGCTACCAGAGCTTCTTCTACACGTTTACAAATATGTCTCCCAGTCTCTTATTTGTCTATTCACTTTCTCAAGATTGTCCTTTGATGAGCAGATGATTTTTAATTTTGATGAAAGATAATTTATTCATTTTTTAAATGATGATTATGTTCTGCCTAAGAACCTCTGCCTACCTAAAATTTTTTTAAAAGATGTCTTTCTACATATTTTTAGAAGATTTACAGATTTAATTTTGCATTTAAGTCTGTAGCTCATCTAAAATTAATTTCATACATGATATAAACAATTTATTTGAATTGCTTCTTTCCCCCCATTGAAATGCTTTGGTGCCTTTGGGAAAAATCAATTGAATATATAAATATGTGTTTATTTCTGATATCTTTCTTCTGTCCCATTAATCTATTTGTTAATATTTTATGTCAGTGTCTCAGTGTTTTGATTATCATAGCTTTATGCTAAATTTGGAGTCCTGATGAGGTTCTGTGGGATAAAGCAGTGGACCACAAGGTTGGTTTGAGCCAGAAGGTCATCAGTTCAAACTCACCAGCAGCTCCTCAGAAACTCTATACAGGGCCGCTATGAGTTGGAACCAACTCGACAGCACTTAACAACAGCAATGCAGATATTAAGAGTCCTGGTGTGGCACTGTAGGATAAGCACTTAACTTCTAGACACTCCTTGGAAACCTTGTACAGGGTCGCTAAGAGTTGAAACATACTGACAACACTTACCAAATATACTGTGCAGATAATTAAATGGTGCATCTCTTCACTGATCAGCAATAAGCTCCCAGCTTTCTGTAGAATGTACATGTTACATTCTAGGTTTGTTGTTGTTGTTGTTAAGTACTATCAAGTCGGTTCCAACTCATAGCAATCCTGGATAGGTTTTCTGGAGCTGTAAAATTTTAGAGGACCAGAAAACCTCATTTATCTTCTGTGGAGTGGCTGGTAGGCTGGTAGGCTTGTACTGCCAACCTTGTGGTTATCCTGTAGGAACACTTCCCCTCTCCCTTTATTTGTCACATTTAGGTGCAAGCTGCTGTAAAACAAGGCAGGCATACACAATTATTGGTTTAAGGTTAAGTCCTGAGCTACTAAATCATCTATGACAGTTTTCCCATCAAGTTAAAAGTCTGTCTAGAACTTCTTTTATAGTGTATTTTAAAATCCATATTTAGAGCTACACCAATTATCTAGTTCCAATTACTGTATAGTAGTACCAAGTCAAAAGTTGAATATTTCAAACAAGTATGAGGGCTAAGATGCACCTGACCCAAGCCATGGTATTTTCAATGACCTCATATGCATGTGAAAGCTGGACAGTGAATAAGGAGACCATAGAAGAATTGATGCTTTTGAGTTATGGTGTTGGAGGAGAATATTGAAAGTGCCATGGGCTGCCAAAAGAACCAATAGATCCGTTCTGGAAGAAATGCAGCGAGAGTACTCCTTGGCCAGGATGACCAAACTTCATCTCTCATACTTTGGACGTATTGTCAGGAGGGAGAAGGATATCATGCTTGGTAAGGTGGAGGGTCAGAGAAAAAGAGGAAGACCCCCAATGTGATGGACTGGCTAAGTAGCAGCATCGATGGACTCACGTGTGGCAACAGTAGTGAGGTTGGCCCAGGATCGGGCAGTGTTTCATTCTGCTGAGCCTAAGGTCGCTATGTCAGTACCGACTTAATGGCACCTAACAACAACAACAACAACTTTTTCAATATTTGATAGAATTTATCAGTGAAACCATTTGTGCTTTAGTGAGAATGTTTTTAAAATTAAAATGAAAGCTCCTTAATAGATACAGGGCCACTGTCCTCAAGGCTCCGCCTCCTAGCTAATCATTGTTACGTGATTCTTGGTCCCTCTCAGTGTTTGTGGTGTAGGTGTGTAGGTGGTGATATTGTTATTTAGTGCTATTGAGTCAGTTCTGACTCAGAGCACTCAGAGCAACCCTGTATAGAGTTTCCAAGGAGCAACTGGTGGGTTTGAACTGCCAACCTCATGTTTAGCAGTCAAGTGCTTGTGCTGTGCTACATCAAGACTCCTTATCATATGGTAGAAGTATTATTTTCTTATTCAAAGGTACTATTAGAAACAAAACAAAACAAGAACTCTTTTTAGAATACTCATAGAAATAATCTTTGATGATTGTTGTTAAGTGCCTGGGAGTCTGTTCCCACTCACAGTGACCCTGTATAGGATTTCCAAGGTACGACTGGTGAGTTTGAGCTGCTGATCTTGCAGTTCAAACCAAACTTGCTGTCTGGTGCTATATATCTATTGTTGTTGTTAAGTGCCGTTGAGTCGATTCCGACCCATAGCGACCATGTATAGAGTTTCCGAGGAGCAGGTGGTGAGCTTGAACCACCGAACTTGCAGTTCAAACGGCTTTGCAGTCTGGTGCTTTAACCCACAGCGCCACACCAGGGCTCCTATATATAAAAAGTCATTCTAACCCAGAAAAATGGAGCTCTGGTAGTGTTGTTGTTGTTAAGTGCCGTCGAGTCGGTTCCGACCCATAGCGACCCTGTACAGGGTTTCCGAGGGTGTAAATCTTTACGGGAGTAGAAA
>NW_006408525.1:18454831-18467432 GCF_000296735.1 Chrysochloris asiatica
AACCTTGGAAAACCTATACAGGGTCACTATGAGTTGGAATCAACTCAGTTGCAGTGACTTTCTCAAAAAATTCTTTTATATATACATTTGCGTACTTATCTACATTTCTCTATCTCTATCTGCCTATCTACCTACACCACAGCACAGTGATAGCACCTTTTAGTCAAAGCTTTGAACTGATTCATTTTAATTCCACCCCTTGCTGAGAATTTGCTTTCCATTCCCAGCTATACTGAATCAGAATCTAGAGTTTAACACCTAGAGATTTTGTTAAACTATAGATGGTAATGATCGCCTAGGGATATTGTAAAGCTATAGATATCTCAGCAGGGTTTCAAACCAAAATGAACCAGTTGAAGCCTTGCTTTTAGTTCCGCTCTTCATTCTTTATGCATATGAGAAAACAAAAATAATCAAGCAAAGGATGCCTTTTACTTTGTGAAGGGCTTTTTATTAAGTAAATCTCCTCTTAAGATAATTTCCTCTGTGTTTCACATGCATTTTTAATCCACATTCCCATAAAATTAAATAATTTTATTTTCTAGATAACCTAGGAATGTTCAGAAGATTGTGTTTTAATAGATGTGTATGGACTGAAGGCCTAGGTTGATGTGGCACTGTAGGATCAGCACTGGTCTGCTATCCACAAGCTTGGTGGTTCAAACCTACCAAACACTCCTTAAAAACCCTATACAGAGTCTCTATGATCAAAACTGGACGGTACTCAACAATGACAAAAACTTAGGTTGTGTAGATTAGAATAGGACAAGTTTTTGCCAAACATTGCAAAGTTTTTTGTTTTTTTTAAATAAAGAGGTTGTGAAAGTCTTGGTGTGGCACTGTGGATTAATGCACCAGACTGAAAAGCCATTTGAACTGCAAGTTTAGCAGTTCAAGCTCATCAGCTGCTCCTCGGAAACCCTGTACAGTGTCGCTATGGGTAGGAATCGACTCAATGGCATTTAACAGCAACAACAAAATTCTATGTGGAGTACGAAGTCTACATTAGCCTAAGGTGTGTGTTCTGTCTTCCCAGTTTCCACTCTTTGGTCAAACTAGCTGTACAGGGGACTTCTATCGCTCTGCAAACAGCCCACTCAAGGGCTTGTATACTCCAGCTGTCTCATTGCTATGGATGCATCCAGACACCAGTATCCTGACCTGCAAAATGGATCCAAAGGCATAAAAGGGGCAGAAAGGGTAGAGTTGTTCAGAGTAACGCTGAGCTAGTTTATCTCATGCTACTGCCATTTCTTTGTACTGTTCTCTGTGCCTAAAGTGGACCTGTCTGCCTCATTCTCTCAAGCCCAGCCCTTCCAGTGCTCTCTTATGGCTGATGCTTCACGTCGTAACTCTCCTAACACCGTGTGGTAATAGGCCGTTTTCAAGTATATCTCCCCTTAGATCCTTTAATTTTCTTATTATAGTTTTAAATTTGCTTCATTGTTTAATACGTTGTTGCTGTTAAATGCTGTAGAGTCGGTTCTGACTTATAGCGACCCCGTGTAGGGTTTCCAAGGAGCAGCTGGTGAACTTGAACTGCTAACCTTGCAGTTCAAATGGCTTTTCAGTCTAGCGCATTAACCCACAGAGCCACATCAGGACTCTAAAAATACATGCCCAACGTAGGGCTCAAACCCATGACCCTGAGATTAAGCGTCTCATGCTCTACTGAGTGAGCTAGCCAGGTGCCCATAGGACACATGATTCTATAATGCCCATAGGGCGTGTGATTCTACCCTAAGCCTCAGCCTGAAGGTGCTTGGTTCTAGCGCCGTGGGCCAGCAAACCTGTCTCCCCAGTTTAAGTGTCTGGGGGCACCCCACTCTACAAGCAAGCTTCTGCCCAAAGTCACTCAGCTTTACTTGCTCCATAGGCTGGGAAACTGACTGCTCTGTCTTATGTCCTGGTTCTTGGTTCTGTCGGTGTTCCTCTATCACTCCTGCCATGTCACAGTTTTTGTCCCTGAGTCAAGGAGGTTAAATGCTCAGGAATGTTGGGGTCCAAAAGATGCACTCAGCTGCTGATTCTTCTTCTTTGATGATAGTGAAATATCCCTCTTTCTGCTTCTGGATGACTCATTTAAGCCCATTTTAGAATTGCAAGTTTTCACACTTAAAAGGAAGTCTGCTAACATCCATCACTGAATTATGTCATCCTATCAATATCTTGGAGTGCTCCTTGGAGGCCAAGGTGGCCAAACTTGGTCTCTCATACTTTGGACATATTGTAAGGAAGGAACAGTCTCTGGAGAAGGATGTCTTGTTTGGTAAAGTGGAGGGTCAGAGAAAAAGAGGAAGACCCCCAATGAGATGGATTAGCCAAGTGGCAGCATTGATGTACTCAAGTGTGGCAATAGTAGTGAGGTTGGCCCAGGATCGGACATAGTTTCGTCCTGCTGTACATAAGGTTGCTGTGAGTCGGTGCCGACTCGATGGCACCTAACAACAACAACAATATCTTCTCCCACCTTGTCTTACCCAGACCCATCAGGGCAGAAACATTGTTTGGTGGAGTTACAGACTGTGACGGGAGGAAACATTGGCTAATGTAGTACACCACAGTGGCAAGCAGGAAGTAGTCAATAAATAACTGTTTGGAAGAATAGATATACTGCTGAGTTCAAATAAGAATTGAGCTCTTTCCTATGGTTTGAATCTATTCTTTCATTCAATATGGATAAGCACTAGACCACAAGGTCAGTTTGAACCACAGAGTAGACGGTTCAAACTCACCAGCCACTCCTCAGAAACCCTATACAAGGTCACTGTGAGTCAGAATCAGGTCAACGGCACTTAACAACAAAGCTAGTTTAGGGAAGATATTTGGGTGGATATTCTTTCCTAAGATTTGTGGGTCAACAGTTAGAATTGCCCAGGAATCAGGTAAGAAAAGACATCAAGTTTGAAGGAATATGCAGATAGGTGTCTCTTAACATCCATTCTGGCACTAACCATTTGCATGTGTATCCAACTGCGAAATGTGTCCTGTGATCCCATAAACTTTTTTTTTTTAAGGAAAGCAGTTCTCCTTTTGTTTCTTATTTTCCCCTTGTTGTTGTTGTTGTTATGTGCCATCGAGTCGGTTCCGACCCATAGCGACCCTGTATAGGGTTTCCGAGGGTGTAAATCTTTACAGGAGTAGAAAGCCTCATCTTTCTCCCGCGGAGCAGCTGGTAGTTTCAAACCGCTGACCTTAAGGTTTGCAGCCCAATTCGTAAGAGCTTTAACACAGACTCTTGTAGCACTAGTCCTTTGCAAAGTGCCTGTTACACAGAAGGTGGTGAACATTGCTAGTCACATTGTTAGTGTTGTCATTAGTTGATTGTGGCTAGAGTGTTGGGTAGCATGCGAGTTGAGGATTCATAGGAGATACAGCTGAGAAAGTATACTTAATTTAGGTATTATTTTTTTAAATGATGTTTGAATACAATTGTTGCCCTTTATCTAAATACATATATTTTTCTTTTTACTTCTGTTTCTTTTTTGTCAAAGTTAGATGAAAGAATCATGCTTAAAACAGCCATTTGAGATCTGGGTAACATTTATTAAGTCAAAACAGCATGGAAGAAAGATATTCAGTTCAGTCTAAATGAAAAAGAAGAAAATATTTAATAGGGTCAAAAATGAAACTGTATTCAACTTACTGGATTTATTCATAGACTAATGATTTCACTTGAGTCAACAACTTTTTCTATAAACATCTGGTGAACACAGCCACACTCTTCACTGTCACATAAGCATGACTGTGTATTTACATTTTTAGAATCACACTGTAGATACTAACTAATCAAAACCATTCACTGTTTGAAATTCAAACACAGTAAAATTCACCTGTAGCTTTTGTGGGGTTTTTTTCTTTTTAATATTCTGTGAATTTTGGTGGATAGAGAATAGTTCCCTTTTTCCTAAAATCAATTAGTGCTGACCCTTGTGATCAAAACTTCATTCAACCCCTAAACACCAGCAACTAGTCTGTCATGTTTTACATTTTTCAGAAAGTCACACAAGTGGAATGTTTTTAACCTGACTTTAATCAGTTAGCACAGTGTGTTTGAGTCTCACAAGTGGTGTTACATGTATCCGCCATTTTTTTTTTTCCTTTATATTGATGAGTTGCATTTCACTGCAGTGGATAAACCTCAGTGTATTAACCCATTCATCACTTAAAGGACATTTGGGTTGTACCTACTTTGGGGTGATTAAGTATTTGCATATGATACTGCTGTAAGTATTTGCATATAAGCTTTTGTGTAAAGTAACTTTTCATTTTTCTAAGGTAAATATTGTAGTGAGTCCTTGCTGGGTTTTGTAAGGTTTATTTAACTTTTTAACAGTTTATAAAACAGTTTTCCAGAAGGCTGTATCCTTTTATATATGCACCAGCATTATGTTAGAGTTTCAATTGTTCCTTCTCTGACATTTGAGATTATTATTTGTTGTTGCTGACGTCTTTTCTTTTAAATTTTAACATTGTAATAGATGTTTAATGGTTTCGAACTGTAGGTTGTTTTTGTGTTTTTCTAGTAGCTAATATTAGGATATCATGTTTGGTTAAATGGAAGGTCGGGGGGGTGGGGAAAGAAAGACGCCCAATGAAATGGACAAGCACAGTGGCAGCAGTGATGGATGGGCTCAAATGTAGCAATGATTGTGTGGTTGGTGCAAGACCCGGGCAGTGTTTTGTTCTGTTGTGCATAGTGTCACTATTAGTTGATACTGACTTGATGGCACCTAACAACAACGATAAGCATCTTTTCCTATGCTTATTTGTCTATATATACCATCTTTGGTAGTATCTGTTCACCTACTAACTCATACACAGACACACTTGTTTTCTTGTCAGGGAAATTGAACCTAAGACTACTTGGTAAAACCGAGGGAATAGATGCCAATTATCATTTAAAATTACAGATTTTTTTTTTCCAATAGACTCATAATCTACATGAAGGTGACTTAATTATATTACTAGGGATGCATCGATTCTTCTGTCTTATTCCCATTGCTAAATTTCCAAGTCATTTCATGAACCTCACATCGAATACTTGCTATTCACTGGCACTGTGCTATATACTAAAAGGCAATCCGGAGATGGATTTGATGACTCTCTGTCTTCTAAGAGCAGGGGACATAGTGACATGCACTCTTCACCATGCAGTTTGTCAGACTTACAATGAGTACTGTACCTTATAGAGTCAGAGACAGCCTTCTCTGGGGTCACATGAAGGGTGATCACCCCTCCAGAGGAGAAAGGAAATGGTTCCCTAGAGAAGTGATGTTTAAAATAAGCTGTAAGGATATAGCAGGCCACAGAGAGGTGGAGAATGTAAGAAGTGATTTCCAAAGCAGTCATTAAAAACAAAAATTTGAAGGGTTGAACATGTACTGTTCTCTTAATATAGTCCACAAAGACAGTGTTCTGCACTCTTACTCTGTGAGTAGCAACTGAGATCTTAAAGCTCATAAACCGTGATGAATGTGCAATTGTTGGTCTCTCCATATGTGGGGAAAAGAAGAGTGAGGAGAATCGAAGATGTTTGGGAACAATTAGTGTGATGGGCCAATGGAACACATGAACATCAGTCTCCAAGAGCCTGAGATCTGAACAACTGATGGTGACCAACTACCACTACCAACTGTCCTGAAAGGGATCACGGTAGAAGGTCCTGGAGAGAAATTGTGGAATCAAACTCAAAATTATTTTAAAAGACCAGGCTCACTGGTCAGAAAGAGACTGGAGGAACCCAGAATTATGGTCTGTGGTCCCCCTTCAGGTCTAGAACTGAACTCACTCTGGTGGCTCAATTTTCAGCCAAGCTGTATATAGGGGAGATCACTAGTGAGGTATGCACACCATAGAATGGTCACCCATTCAAGATCAGTAGGGCAGCATTTATCCAAGGACAAAATTCAGAAAAGTTGTGAAATAGGAGAACGGAAACAAGAGTCACAGGAGGAAGTGGGATAAGTGACATTACACTGAGGATTTGCAGTCATTGAAATGATAACGAAGTATATGATTTGTTAAGGAGCTCTGGTGGCGTAGTGGTTACGAATTGGGCTGTGAACCTTAAGGTCAGCAGTTTGAAACTACCAGCCGCTCCGCAGGAGAAAGATGAGGCTTTCTACTCCCGTAAAGATTTACACCCTTGGAAACCCTGTACAGGGTCGCTATGGGTTGGAACCGACTCGACGGCACTTCACAACAACAACATATGATTTGTTGGATATAAAACTGAATGTCTCCTCGGTAGACCTTCACTCAATTCACAATAAAAGTTTAAAGTAAAAAAAAAGAAGTGATGACTTTGTAAGCTTGAAAGTAATATAAGAAATTTTAAAAGGAAAAACAGCAATAGGCTTACACTAAATCTTAAGTGCCCATAAATGAATTTAAACACTGCATTGCTCTCAGAACACAGAAAACAGTTCTGTATAGCTGATATGTTTCGTTTTGGTTTTATGGTCTTGAACCAAATTGTACTCCTTCTTCAGATCATAGTTTGGACAGAGGAATAACTGACCAAACTGGGGAAATCAGACCCTAGGTTCTTGCAGGATGTACTCTTGATTGGGTTCCTTGGAGGCGGTGAGGTCACTACTCCATGCCTTTATTGTTGTTGTTGTTATGTGCCATCGAGTCAGTTCCGACCCAAAGCGACCCTGTATAGGGTTTCCGAGGGTGTAAATCTTTACGGGAGTAGAAAGCCTCATCTTTCTCCCGCGGTGCAGCTGGTAGTTTCGAACCGCTGACCTTAAGGTTCGCAGCCCGATTCTTAGAGGTTCCCTTTTCCTGGAATTCCCTTCTCATTCTATTTTCCAACACTTCCATTCAATCTCCTGTCTTCCCCAGAGAACCATGTTGTCTCTTATGTGCTTTAAAAAAGTATTTTTTTTTTAAAGTATGTTTTCTGCAAAGATAGAAGTTTTGAAACAAACACAAGGGATTAGTTAATTTTACAGTCCAGAAACAAAGGACCTAGGACCATCAAGGGAGAAGAGCACAAGCAGAATGCGGGATTTTATCCAGAGAAGCAGAGACAGGGTCATGGAGAAAGGGAGCAGTTTAGGACTCTAGATTCATGGGAAGAGAGGGAGGGACTGAGAGCTGGCGGCCAGGAGGCAGGCTTGCAGAATGTGCCCTTTGGTGGTTTAAATTATATGTGCCTGAGTGTTTAAAAAAAAAAAAAAAAAGGCTAAAATGAAAAGAGGGAAATACTGTTAACTGATGGTACATGGAGGGGATTATAATCATAGTAATGAAACAAAGTATATAATTTGTTGAATGTAAAACTGATGATCTGCTCTGTAAACTTTCTCTCAATTCACAATGAAAACTTTAGGAGGGGAAAAAAGATATTTTCACATATATAAAGGAGCTCTGGTAATGTAGTGGTTACAAGTTGGGCTGCTAACCTCAAGGTCAGCAGTTTGAAATGACCAGTCGTTCTGTGGGAGAAAGAGGAGGCTTTCTGCTTCTGTAAAGACTTACAGCCTCAGAAACCCTATGCAGGCTAACTATGAGTTGGAACAGACTCCATAGTGCACCAACAACAACAACCAGGGGGGTAAGTACCTCCGCAAGAGCAGACAAGATCCTATTCACCCCAATATCTCTAGTGCCCACCACCATGACTATCAGATTAAGTATTGCATACTAATTGGCCCAAAGTAAAAAGTGATAAATGTAAATATCCAGGGAAATCAGAGGAAATTCTAAGTTAATACTAAACAACTATTTTTCTTCCTGAATGCTTGTAATAACAATTAATCTACAATCCTTCCAATTTGCATACAATCATTAATAAATATAACCCAAATTCGGCTTTAATTAGCTCACAAAATAGTTGTGCTGACCCATTCCTCTCCTTTCTGTAGAAGTATGAGGATGCATGCTAGAGTAATTACAAAGGTATTGCTACTAGGGTCCTAGTTCACACATGCACAGGTTTACTCCAAGCAAACTGTGTTCCAACATGAATCTGTGATCAATGGACAGCTGCAGACAAGTTCTCTCAGTAATATATTTGTCTTAGTGTAATTAGGGTGTCTCTCCCAAAACGGTCTGATCAAAAGTGACTTCTGAGGAGATCTGCTGGACCAGATGAATTCAAGGCAAAGAATCTACTCAGAAGGTTTGACGACTGGTTTTTGGAATCCCAAAGGGGTAATCTTGATAGATTTGCTCAAAGGTCACATAGCAACCACAAGGGATTACTCTGAAGAAGTTTGAAGAAAATGGAAAACTGCATTGGTGAGAAAAAGACCAGGAAAGTTTCCCCCAAAAAGTTTTTCCTCTCACTCTCCCCACCCCCCTAGGATCATGACAATATACTGCTCATCCTTTAAGCATAGCCTGAGCTGTTTGAAGAGAGTTTCATTGGGAAATCTTACCCCATCTACCCTACAGCCTTGATCCTGTCCCCTCAAACTCCTTTTAGTGCCCCAAATTCAAAGAATATTTACAAGGAACATGAATGAGGGCCCCTTGAGGATGCCAAAACTGTTGCTTTGATGTGAAGTAAACAGAAGAGTTGTAGAGTTCTTCAGGGAAGGTTTAGAGAAATGGAAACCTTGCCTTCAGAAGTATACAGACCTATGTGGGGGATGTGTTAAGAAATAGTAGCTTTATATTTAGATTTTTTATAAAGCTTTCATTGTGAATTGAGTGATAGTTTACATGGGAGAACATCAGTTTTGCACTCATCCTATGGTATTTCGTTTCATTGCAATGATTACAATTCCCTCCGTGCATCATCATTCAACAATATTTGCTTCTATTCCCTCTGTTTTTTGTTAATTTGTTTCTTTGCTGTACACAAAAACACTCAAGAATATATAATCATTTAAACAACTAAAGGGCATATTCTGAAAGCCACTCTCCTGGCTGCCAGCACACAGCCTTTCTCTTTCCATGAGTCTAGAGTCATCAGCTGCTCTATATCTCCATGTCCTCATCTCTGCCCCCATATCTGATGTCGCTGCTACTCTGGTTAAAGTCCCAAGTTCACTTATGCTCTTCTGTCTTGATGGCCCTGTGGTCCTCTGTTCCTGGAAGGTTTTCATAATTTCGTAGCAATAGTTTTTAAAGCTGTCTGAGGTGAAACAATCAAATCTTGTGTAGTCTGGGGCTTTTGTTTTGTTTTGCTTTTAAGAATTAATTTCAAGGGAAGATTAAAGTAATTTGGGTAGTAATAGAATACAAGAAACCAGCATTTAGAGAGATACAATTGAAATTAACCTTTGGACTTAATTCTGTCATTTTGTGTGATGGTATTAAAAATAACTCCTATCTCCATTCTTGAGATTTGGGAGAGCTTGGCATAGCCTTTTGGGGTCCCAGTGATAAGTGTATTTCCCTAAGGAAAGCTAGTTGATTCCCTTTTTTAAATGAGTCTGTAACAACAGCACTTAACAACCACAACTGAAGGAAGAGGCCTGGTGTAGGGTAAGTACTGAATGGAAACCCTGGACGGGGTCCCTGTGAGTCAGATCCAACTCTAAGGGAACTAATGGCAGGTAACATTGAAGGAAAGTTGTCTTGCCGAATCAAAAGGAACAGAAAACCTCTCACACTGCCAACAATCATACTCTGATATTTCTTTAATTGTTTTCTTCTTTGAGGATTTGAATAGTGCTTAGGCAGGAAGTGATACGAGTTAAGGGCTCAACCCAGCTCTGCCTCGTGGTGTTTTTTTTGCTAATTTAAGAAGTGCTGCTATGTATATCTGTGTAACACTCTGTGTTTCTCCTCGTCTACTTTAAAAACAACAAATGAGAAACTGAAATGTCTGTCAGTTGAGAATAAACTGGAGTCCTGGTTTGGAGCTGTGGGTTAATGCGCCAGACTGCAAAGCCATTTGAACTGCAAGGTTGGCAGTTCCAGGTCACCGGCTGCTCCTTGGAAACCCTATACAGGGTCACTATGGGTAGGAACTGACTTGATGACACTTAAGGACAACAGTAAAAAAAACTATACAGAAAAAGTTAGCACCCGACTGCTAACCACAAGGATAGTGGTTCAAACCCACCAGCTGCTCCTCAGAAACCCTAGGCAGGGTCATTGTGAGTTGAAACCAACTCAACAACAGCCTTTAACAACAAAATTATCCAGAAGATAAAATAAATGAACTAAATGTACAAAATCATAAACGCAGTGTTGAGTGAAAAAGAAAAGTTTATGCAACAAATTTATATATACAGAATGATTCCATATATGTATATCACATATATATCATATATACATATGATATATGTATATGTTTATATGTTAAAAATATAAAGTTTAACATCATGTAAAACAACAATAAAACTTCCAGAATACATAGTTTATTTGAGTCACTTCCAACTCATAGTGACCAAGGCTCATAGGCTTTATAAGGCTTGGCCATCTTTACAAAAGCAGAAAGACTCATCTTTCTTCCAAGGAGCAGTTGGTGGGTTCCAACCACTGACCTTGTGGTCTGCAGACCAGTGCTTATTATACAGAGACACTGTACACCCCAGAATACATATTGAAACATACCAGTTAATCCTAGACACCAAACCAAGAGCGCGATTAATTTTAAGAAGGACGAAAGATTAGAATCAGGGAAGAAGTCTACAGGAGATTTTAAAAATAGCAGTAATGTTGTCTATCTTTATAAAAGAAAAAGAAAAACTGAAGCAAAATGACAAAATGCTGAGATTGGATTAAGACGGGTGGTGATTATGTAGGTGTTGTATTATTCTTTATACTTTTCTGTAAAATATCTCAGATTTTACCAAATTATTAGGTAGGAACTTTCTGAATTATCTCTACAACTTTCTATAAATCTAAAACTATTTTAAAATCAAAAGTTGAAGAAGAGTTATGAGCTCTGCAGCTGACTTTTTCCTTAGGTATGATCATAAGAGATAAACTTAGTTACAAGACTGTGAACTGAGTCCCAGAGAAACACCTCAGGTGGGAGGTGGGCTCATTCTGAAGGAAAGATTTCTCACAGAAGGAAAGATTTCTCACTGTGCCCTGAGTCTATTCACAGGGAGATTACCCACTAATGAAGAGAAGGAAGGGCATTAGCAGAGGCAAGGCTGTGGAGGGCAGTGAGTGACATACTTGGAGGGTGGCAAGTGGCTCAGTATGGCAGCACTATATTCCTGGGAGTGACTGGGAGACATACCACAGGAATCCTGGTGTGGTGCTGCAGGATAAACACTGAACTGCTAACCTCAAGGTCTGCAGTTCAAACCTACCAGATGTTCCTCTGAAACTTTATACAGGGTTTCTGTGGCACTTAACAACAACAACAATGGCACAGGAAATGAGGGTGGCACAGAAGCTGTGTTTCTAAGACCTGCCATGCCATGCTGAGGTTTGTAGATTTTAGAATATGGTGATGAATATGGAAAACAAAGGTTTCCACAGACCATAACAAAATGTAGCCGTGTGGAGAATGTCCAAGACCAGTTCAGATCCATCAGGAAAACCACCTAGGAGTTGATTGCAGAAATCCTCTCAAGAGGTGAAGAGACTCTGAGGTGAAAAGAATGACCACCTCAGAAAGCCTTCCAAGCTCGGGCAATACCTTCCTTCTCCTCCTTTTCTCCTCTTCATTTCCTTCACTTGTTTCTACACTTTTATTTCTCCCCACAGCTCTTGGAAAGCTTTCACTTCCTTTATGTAGTCCATCAAATACTCCACCCAGGAGTGAGGCTATTTTTAAAAATGAGATGCAGTGTATTTTGTGAGGAGGTCATCAGTAATAGAGCCTCAGACTTCCTCTCTTTTGTGAGTCTTGACAGCCAGAGAAGAAGCCTACATTATCATTGATGCAGACTCCCTGCAAGGAATTGGTGTTCTTTCCTCTGGAGCAGTAATGGGGTCTCTGTAAAAAAAAAGAGCGTCATCCTGAGAGGTGAGACTTCCTTTCATTCCCTTACAGAGCAGCCGCTTTGTGTCCACTCAGGGCACCAGGGCCTCCAATTTAATCATTTTGAATATGACTGTTGCACAGTCTCCTGCTCTTTTGCAGTCTCTCCTGTGCATCTTTAATGACCTTTCTTGCCTTCAGAGAAAGGAGAATAAAAGCAGTCTCCTCAGGACTTTCTTCCAGCTGATCATACTCACATTGAAATTGTGCCAGATTCTACAAACATCAGAACACTGGGCTGGGAGCCAGGATACCTGGGTTTGTAAGTTGCTCCAGGATAAACTCTGAGGCACTGGAAGCTCAGTGGTAGAATGCTTGCATTCTATAAGAGAGGCCCCGGGTTCGATTCCTAGTCAGCATACCTGTCTTTCACTGAAGGCTGGTGTCTTGCTGTGATACTGAGCTGGTTTTAGCAGAGTTTCCAGACTAAGATGGACTAGGGAAAATGTCTGGTGACCTGCTTCTAAAAATCAGCCAATGAAAACCCTGTGGATCCTCTTTGTTAGAAATGAATCCCGACGTCACATAAAAGACACTCGGTGAGACTAAATTACCTTGGCAAAGTAAAATTTACTCTTGCAAGAGGGTGTCTGCGCATAGCCGTACATACACGAACAGGCTAGCGAGCACACGGAGTGGGCAGTCCACTCAGGTTTTTAATCCCTGACGCGAGTCTCAAGGCTGTGTCTC
>NW_006408525.1:18467532-18482334 GCF_000296735.1 Chrysochloris asiatica
GAAAAGAAGAGAGGGGTCAGTCTTTGCTCCAGGAAGTAGTTTAAGGAAAAAGAAAGTTATCATAAATTCCTTACTCCAGGAAGTGGTTTAAATAAAAAGAAAGTGACCATAAATTCTTTACTCACTTCAGGAAGTAACCAAAGAAAAAGAGAGAGATCATAAAGTCTTTACTTCAGTTACCCGAATATAATAAACAGGATTATAATTTTTTTTTTCCTACACCTTCATCCCAGTCCCGACACATCATGGGGATGATGGTACGGGACCAAGCAGTATCTTGTTCACTTGTCACCAGTCTGGGATCACATGAACTACAACTAACAGCTAGGTACTTAGGGCCTCCGTTTCCTTATTTGAAAAGTATGGACATTAAATACTAAAGCCTCTGAGGCCATTCAATCCCAAAGTGATGGAGTTCTGTGACTCTAACATCTGAAAATGGACAGTCATCATTTTCTTATGTTTTATAACCATCTGCCACAAACAAAGCACAGGACACAAGTGTCTGGAGAAGCGATTAGAAAGAGCTGGCTGGCTTGTGAAATGTTCTCCCCTGTTTACATTTCAGATGAGAAATTGTTAAGACGAGAATAAATGCTAAGGAGAATATGAAATTTTGACATTTTCATTTTGCTCAGAAACAATTCATTTTAAAAAAAGACAGAGCTCTGGACTTTGAATCAGAATTTGAAATGACATACAAGCTTTATCAAGCAGGGCTTTAATACTTTCATGAAAAAAATCACTTCTCGGAACCTCAGTTTCTCTGTCTGTCAAATGGCTATCATAATGTGTTTGTCTCGGAGTTTGCAGTGAAGGAATGAGGTAATGCATTGAAAGGTGCACCATTGTAAAGTGGAGTCTCTAAACATATGTCAGGAATTCTCCATATTGCTAAAATTATCTTAATGTATTAATTCAAACATTTCTTGGAATGCAGAGAAAGTGTCAGGCACTGTGACATGCACTTGGCTTATGTTGTTTTCAGTACTTTTTTTAGGATTGAATTGTTGGGTTGGTGTTGTTAAGTGCTGTCGAGTTGGGTCTGATTCATAGCGACCCTGTGTAGGGTTTCCAAGGAGTAGCTGGTGGGGTTGAACCATACCAGTTCATGTAAAGTGCTTGTCCTTCAACGCCATACCAGAACTCTGGTAGGATTGAACTAGGTCCCTCAAAAGGTACACTGAAGCCCTAACTCCCATACCGGTAAATGTGATCTGGTGTGGAATTAGGGGTCCTCTTCTGTTCTGTCAATGAAGTCGCACCAGAGTAGGGTGGATCCTAAACCAAATCCCTTCTGAGTGGCTCTTATAAAAAGAGCAGAATAGATGCAGACACACACACCCGGAGGTGGCAGGTAACCATGGAGACAGATGCCTCTGCAGAGGGACACCAAGGTTTTGCTTGCTGTCCCAGAAAACTAGGAGCGAGGCCCACGTAAGTGATCCCTGGTTTGGATTTTCAGTCTCCAGAACCATGAGAAATTAAAATTCTCTTCCTTAAAGCCTGTCACTCATTGAATTGGTATAGTCATAGCAGTGGGTAATGGCAGTGTGCCAGCAGGTTGGTCCTAGCTCCTAACGACCAATAAGTAGTATAGAGTTTCTGAGGCTGTAAATCTTTACAGGAGCAGAAAGCCTCATGTTTGTCTCACAGCTGCTAGATTTGAAGTGCTGATCTTGTGGTTAACAGCCTAACATGTAATGCACTGTGCACCCAAAGCTCCTTTACAGTAGCATCAGGAAACCAAAATCAATACCCAAAGTTTGGCATTTTGAATCCATTAGCAGCTCCACGAAAGAGTATAGTCAAGATTTCCCCATGGTGCAGTTCTGCTTTGTAATAATACATGGGCTTGCTAGGGTTCAGGGTTGACTCCAAGGTAGCTGTTACTGCCACGGCAAAGCAAGACGTGCTAAGTTGGTGTGGCGGCAGGCTTCCCAGATGGGACAGGTCACTGCTGCTGCTCCTCCATCTGCAAATGGCTGCAAGTCTCAGCTTCAGGAAGAATGAAAGTAAAGGCAGCATGTTGTATTGTCCTTAGGAAAAGACCAGTACCAGAGTCAGAAGCCCTGCTCTCTGGTCTGTCTGCTACTGGACCAGGTAGATCTGGCTGAGACACTTTATTGTTTTCTCACTTAAAAAGAAGAGGTAGGACTAAGTGATTTATTAGCATGTCCTTAAGACCTGTTTTTAAATGTGTATCACTGGCAAGTCAGACCACTGTTAACAGCGGGGAAACTATATATGAGGTTCTGCTTCAAGTGAAAGAAAATGAGATCTTAACTTTGCACGTAGCTCTCTGCGCAAGCAAATCCATTCTGATTGTAATAGAAATCTAAGTTCCATTTTAATAGCATTGGCAGTTCATTCTCTCTTCTTCCCAAAGACTGTTTGAACATCACAATGTTTTGACTTAACAGCTCAAGAAACTTAAAACTACACTAGAAAACTCTTACTCATCTTACTATATATAGCCAGAGATGAGCATAAGCGCAGTATTTAAAAGTGGAGCCTCATGCGCATGAAAGTTACTGTGTTTACAAAATGTTTCCTCCTGGATGCAGGATTCAGCAGTTTTTCCCCACTCAGACGATCTCCTGACCAACCATCCAAGGCAACCTCAGCAGGTTCCAAGAGGTTGTCTTGAAGATCAAGTTCTGGTCGGTGCGGTAGCTCTTCTTAAGAACCCAGCGGCAGTTATTGATTAATGCAGAGAAAAAAGAACTCAGGAATGTGAAAAATGACCTGGCTTACCCAAAAATAAAGTCCTAGGCATGTTTAATAGGTCTAAGGTAATTTAGAGAGAAGTGATCGCTCCCATTTTCATGTGGAGGACAAAAAAAGCGTTGCTAGGTGTTTCTCTTTTAAAAACTCGAGAGCTGTTATGCTGTGAGTGAGTGATCTCGTCACTAAAGACAAAGTTCACTTGGCTTTATTTAGGCAGCCACGTCTTGGAGGTTGTAAGTTAATTAAATAATGAGGCATTGTATGCATATTAAATAATTGAGCTGGGAACAGGATTTTGAGTGATTTTCTTCTGTTGTGAGTAGGGAGAAGGTGAGTGAGCCAAGTCTATACTTCCTTAGGCAGTTTTTATATTCTTTATTGGACAAAAAGTTAGAAAAAAATCTTAAAGCAGAAATTAAGGAGAAAAGTCTTTCTGCTAGCTCAAAGATAGCACAGACAGATTTATGAATAGGGACTTTTTTCATAATTGGCTCAATATCTGTCGAGGCCATTATTATAGGGATCTTGTTAGAGATTTCATGCCAAATTACATTTCTTGTGATTTCAAAATAATCAGAGGCCTGGGAATTAGCTATATGAGACTTATTCAAAATAGGTGGAGAATGATACGTACTTGTCCTTTAGGTTTACAGTTGGTTTTGGCTCACAGTAGCTCCATAGAGTTTTCCAAGCTGTGATGTTGGTGAAGCAGGTCTCCAGACTTTTGCCGAGATGCCTCTGGGTGGGCTCAAAGTGCTACCTTTTGGGGACTCATCAAATGCTTAACTGTTTGTGCCACACTTAGGTTAGAGATTCCCCAGATGGACTGTTTTTGACATGCCTTGTTTGTCTTATTCAGTGCTGTCAAGGTGGTTCCAACACATAGTGACCCTGTATAGGGTTTCCAAGTAGCCTCTGTTGGGTTTGAACCACCGAACTTGTGGTTAACAATCCAGTGCTGATCCTACAGCACCACACCAAGAGTCCTGTGTATTACATTGGGGTCCAGAAAAAAATGAATGTACTTATTTAGCAACAACTTGAATATCTGATATATGTTGGGCACTATTACAGTCCTAGTGTGGTGCTGTGGGCTAATGCACTGGACTGCAAAGTCGGTTTGAACCACAAGGTCGACGGTTCAAGCTCACCAGCTTCTCTTTAGAAACCCTGGGTTAAAAAGAGAAGCATATTGGGTTGCTATGGGTCGGAACCGACTCGATGGCACTTAACAATGACAAAATTGGAGTTCTAAACTCCTGGTGTTGTGCTGTAGGATCAGCACTGGACTGCAAACCAGTGCAAACAAGGTCAGCAGTTCAAACCCACCATCTGCTCCTTGGAAACCCTATAAAGGGTCTCTATGAGTCAGAACCTACTTAACAACAACAACATTAGAGTTCTGATGTGACACTGTAGGATAAGCATGGGACTGCTTATGCAACTGCAAGGTTGGCAGTACAAATCCCCTGGTTTGTAACTCTTTACAAGGTGGCTATGAGTTGAAATGTACTTGATTTGAGGACATTTAACAACAATCCTAGGAAGACCCTCAATGAGCTGGTGTGACTGGGTGGTTGAAACAATGGGCTCAAACATAACTGTGACGGTGGTTCAGGACCCGGCAGTGTCTTGTTCTGTTGGTACCGGGTCGCTATGGGTCAGAACTGACTAGATGACACTTAACAGCAACAACTACTCAGGAATGGGGGATATACCCGGGAACACCACAAACACACCCAAACTAAACTTTCTGCCCTCAAAAATTGTGCATTCTAATGGGCGGAAACATGTGGTTTAGTTAACAGGGGTAAGTGCTCCCTCTGTCAGGGTCCTGGAAGAAAGCAGTAGGTAAACTTAAGCAGTTGAGAAGGGTTTATCGAACAGTTGTTACAGAGGTCTTGGTGTTGCGATGGAGGCTTAAACAATCCTTGACTGCTGCTAACAGGAAGGTTAGCAGTTCTAACCCAACCAGCACTCTGAGGAAAAAAATGTGGCAGTCTGTTTCTGTCACAATTTGCAGCCTTGGAAACCCTATGGGGAAGTACTACTCTGCCCTGTAAAGGTCACTAGGAATTGGACTACACTCCACGGTCATGGTTTGGTTTGAGTTTGGATCACTGCCCATGGGAGTAAGCAATTATATGAATCGAGATCGCAGCACCTGTGGATACAGAAAGGCACCCAATAGGAGGCACAACTGCACTGGAAGAGAAACAGCCATTTCTGTGACGCTGCGGGAGGAAATCGCTGAGGGACTCAACACTGGACTTCCCACCCTTGTGGCCCTCAGTCCTCTGCTGGTGCCTCCCATTGGCCAAAGTCAGGCAAGTGGAAGCCAGCAGGCAAGGGAACCACGTGATGAAATCCATGGTGACAGAGACTATGACTAAACGGGCAAGAGTAAACGGAGAACTGCCAGCATGTATGCTCAGAAGAAAATCAAAGCAGGAAGGGAGGTCAAGGGGGAACAGGGTAAAGGATTCTAATTTTAAATGGGGGTGGTCAGGGAAGGCCTTCTGAGAAGGTGATTTGAACAACCAATGAGTGCTGAACCAAGTATCTAGCTGAAGGAGAAGCATCAAGTGCAGAGATGATGAGAGGGAAGCATGCTTGGCAAGGCTAGGATCAGTAAGGAGGCAGCTATGGCTGCATCTGTAGGGCCTGGAAAGGAGTAAGAAGAAATGAGATAAGGAAGAAGGCTGCAAAGAGCTGCTTTGTCTCAGAGAATGTTTCATACTAGTAACCTGTACCCATCTGTCAGTTTGTTACACTCTATACTACATATACGATGCCACCATATTTCAAATACCAGCAGGCTCACACGTGGTGGACAAGCTTCCATGGAGCTTCCAGCCTAAGATAGAGTAGGAAGAAAGGCCTGGTAATCTACTTCTGAAAATTAGCCAAGGAAAACACGTATGAATCACAACAGAATACTGTCTAATATACTTGTAGTTCTGGGAAATGAGCCCCTTAATTTGGAAGACACTCAGAATACATAGAGGTTACAACGGACGGAGGCCTCAGGAATGAATACCAATGATTATGAAGATGGTGTCGGACTGGGCAGCATTTTATTCTGGTGACCATGGGTCACCGTGAGTCAGAGGCAACTCGACAGCAACTAACAACTCTGAGACAATAGTATGTGGGGGAGTCAAAAAGTTTGCAGAAAAATGGAATTGAAGGATGATGGAATTTTTTCCCCATGAACTTTTTGAAGCCCTCTCCTGGTGTGGTTCTGGGTAGTAATGAGTTAGACTGCAAAGTGGGTTTAAATCGCAAGGTCGGTGGTTCAGGCTCATTAGCCGCTCCTAAGAAACCATATACGGAGTCACAACGAGTCAGAACATATTACTAATAATTAATACAATAGTACATATATGTGACATATGAATAAACATTCATATGTGGGAATTGCATATGAATTTTTTTAAACTGATACCCAAAGTTTGCTATCTAAAACATTGGCACTCACTTCCTCAGACTGAATTGATTTAAGTAATTGCAGTTTAGTGATTTTATGTCACAGAAGGGACAACAAAGCTCTACAACTCCTATGCCCATTCGCACCAAATAAGACATATTCTGGTGGTGTTGTGGAGTAGGCAAGGGGCTGCTAACTTCAAGGCTCACTGTGCAATCCCACCAGCCATTCTATAGGAGAACAATGAGGCTGTCTGCTCCTGTGAAGACTGACAGTCTCAGAAACCCTATACAGGCTCCCTATAAGTCAGAATCACTCAATGGCAGTCGGTTTGGGGTTTGGATACCATGTGGCCCTGGATAGCTCATTCCTGAAATTCCTACTCAGACCTTGCTCTCCTGCTTTATCCTGGGTGGAAGGGCAGCTGTCTTAAGTCAGAGCTGCAGTTTGACTTCAAAGCTCCCCACCTGCTTTATCCTGGGTGGAAGGGCAGCTGTCTTAAGTCAGAGCTGCAGTTTGACTTCAAAGCTATGTAAACATTCTCTGGGTGTGGAATATTCACACAGCTCTGAGTAGAACTTTATCAGGTGTAGGAGCTCTGGTAGCGTAGTGGTTACGATTCGGGTTGCAAACCTTAAGGTCAGCGGTTCAAAACTACCAGCCGCTCCACGGGAGAAAGATGAGGCTTTCTACTCCCATAAAGATTAACACCCTCGGAAACCCTGTACAGGGTCACTATCGGTCGGAACCGACTCGACGGCACTTAACAACAACAAGAAATTTCAAACGTATGTACAAATACTCAAAAACTGTCATATTTTTCCTGACAAGTAGTTATGATTTGATTGAAGACAGAGGCACAGAGATAAAATTAATTCATGAATGAGCTTGAAAATAGAAGTGAAATTGAGACCATAATTAAAGTTTTTACAAATTCTTCTTCCCAGCTGTGGACTTTTATGTGAGTTGTTTTGAGCTATTTTTAGCTAAAAAGTAAAAATCTAAATAGCGTAGCATGTATGCTTTTGAATTACACATATTATGTATGTTCTATGCTTCAAACTGAGTCAAAAGCCTCAGAAAAAAAATAATTACATCTTAACTATTTTATATGTAACTATTTAATTCCCAGCTCAACATTGGGGGGAAGATCATACTAATCTGATTACATAGGTTAAAACTAGTTTTTTTTAACAGAGATGATCAAGTACTCTCTTAGAGAGTAAAGTTTCTTAACAATTCCTTTACTTTTTTCTGCTTATTTTGCTGCTTTTTAAAACAATTTATTTACCATCCAGTGTACCATGAACCTTGCTCAGAAAAATCATGACTCATCTGTTTTATCCCTGGGAGCGTAGTGGCACTGTATGATAAGCACTAAACTGCGAAATCACAAAATCCACAGTTTGAACCCACCAGCTGCTCTGGGGGAGAAAGATGAGGGTTTCTGCTTCCACAAAGACTTAAAAGACTTGGAAACACCGTATATGGTTTCTCAGGGTCAACTGGTGAATTTGAACCACCGAACTTGCAGTTCAAACCTACCTTTAATACAAAATAATAATTTAATCAGGCATCTGTTGTTCTTAGGTGCTGAGTCGATTTTTATACTTTAGTTGTTATTAAGTATCATCGAGTTGGTTCTTATGCTTAGCCACCCCGTATAGGGTTTCCAAGGAACAGCTGGTGGGTTGGAACTGCTGACTGTGTGGTTCACAGTCCAGTACCAATCCACAGCGCCATACCCGTAGTCCATATATGATAGACTAAAACTTCCTCCACAGGGATTTTTAGGCTGTAATCTTTACAGCTCTGGTAGCATAGTGGTTACAAATCAGGCTGCTAACCTCAAGGTTAGCAGTTCAAAACTACCAGCTGTTCCACAGGAGAAAGATGAGGCTGTCTACTCCCATAAAGATTTACAGCCTCAGAAACCCTGGGCAGGGTTACTATGAGTCAGAACCGACTCCACTGTACTTAACAACAACAATATTTACAGGCGCAAATTACCATCTACCTCTTCCATGCAGCTGCTCTGTGAGTTCAAACTGCCCACCTTTCCTTTAGCAGCTAAGCTCTTAACCATTGCATCACCAGGGCTGAGGTATAACAGCAATCAGAACAGAATGAAGCAGCTACCACCCTGGCACTGGGAGAACAAGGAGAAGAACCTGTGACTAGAACTTCAGTTGCTTCACTAAGGAAGTCCACAGAGCTGGTAATTCACAACAGGACTCTGCTGGGCAGTGGAGCTCTGGAGGGACCCTGCAAAATTGAGACCTGGAACTCAAGGAGTAGTCCTCACTAGTTGGAGTTGGCACCTCCAAAGAGATTCAATGGACTGGTTTGAGTAGTGTAGGAAGGAAATTCTGTAAGTGGAACCAAGAGCTGCTACGGGAATCAAGTACTGCTGTCAGAGTGAAGGCCCATTACAGAACTAATACTCAAAGAGGGAGCACGTAGGAAGGATCCTGTCAGCCTTTGGTTTCTAGAATCCTATAGACAGAGCTCACGCAGAGACTATCTGATAAAGTAGTAGAAATGGGGCTTGCAGAGGCCCAGCCTCCATCTGCAAGGCAGAGGAGAAGGGTGAAGCTGAGAGAAGTTCATAAAGTCTTGCTGCTGAGTCCTATGATGAAAAGAAATGGCCCAGTTTCCTGGACCTCTTCTGCCGTGAAGTCCAAAAGGAAACGTACCCCTGATAACAATAGCACACCAATGATGGATCTAGTTATTGAATGCCAAAGCATTCAATAGGTTTGGCCTTACTCCACCTTTTTCATTTCTTAAGCTTTTCTAATATTTTTGAAAAAAGCATGTTTCCGATATTTCTGTGAACAGAACCTTGTGATTTGAAATAAGTCTCTTCCTGTCATCTTGTAAAGGTTTGCTAACAACAGTGGTTGAGTTCAGTAAATGTCATCCCAGCCATCTCCTGTATCTTCTCATGATTAACAACATGTGCTAAGTGTGCCGTGGCTTCTGACAAATTGAGTTGCCCAGAGATGCTGGGAAAGAGTAGAAAGTTTCTATCAGGAAGAGGCAATGTCTTAATCCCGGCTATGAAAGCTGTATTGTTGAAACTTGACGTGCATAGTTTTACTCTAGCTCCAAAAAGGCATCCCGTCACACATTAAGAATTCAGACTATCATGCCATATTAAGTGAAGTTAAACATCTGTCTGTTTACTGGGAGAATAATTTCCTTGAGTATAATGTGCCTTTACAATTGAGTAGGAATATTTGCACAACACTAATATAGTCTACAAAGAGATCTGCAAGGTCATCTCCTCACGTACGAGAGCATAGGTTCTGTTTACAAACCTCAGGTAGGTGAACCCCCGTCAGTTTTAATGAGCCCCTCTCATACATCCTTGCTTGCTGAAAGGGAAGAGGACTTGAGATGCTTATGAAGATCAAAGACTACAGTCTTCAGTATGGATTGTACCTCAACATAAAGAAGAAGAAGAAAAAAATCCTCACACCTGGACCAATATGCAACATTTTGATAAATGGAGAAAATATTAAAGTTGTTAAGAATTTATTTTTACTTGGATCCACAAACAATGCCCATGGAAGCAGCAGTTAAGAAATAAAAGGATGTAATTGCATTGGGAATTCTGCTGCAAACCACCTCTTTAAGGTATTACTTTCAAGACTAAGGTGTACCTCACCCCAAGCTATGGTATTTTCAATCACTTCACAGGCCTATGAATGGTGGACAATGAATAGGGAAGACTGAAGAATTGATGCCTTTGAATTAGAGTGTTGGTGAAGACTAGTGACTCTACTAGGGATTCTCAGAAGAACTTGGAAGAAGTACAGCCAGAATGTACCATAGATACTGGGATGATGAGACTTCACGTCACTTACTTTTGGACATGTTATCAGGAGGAAGCAGTGCTTGGAGAAGAACGTCATGCCACAACAAGCTCAAACAGCGATGGTTGTGAGGATGGCACTGGACTGGACAGTGTTTCCTTCTGTTGCACATATGGTTGCTATGAATTGGAAGCATTTCTACAACACCTCTAACAAGAGCAACAACCAATGCACTGTGTGCTCAGAGGTAATTTGGGCTACTTTTCCTAGGTTTTCACTAATGCACAGACAAAGGTGCCACAGAAAGTCTGGACAAAGTCTTCGTGTGTGTGTGTGTGTTTAAGTTTTATTGTGAATTGAGTGATAGTTTATATGGGGATATGGGGAAACATCATTTTATTGCAATGATTACAATCTCCTGCATGCTTTATATTCAACAGTATTTGCTTCTATTCCCTTTCCCCCTGGTTTTTTTTTTTTTTTGGATATGCACCAAAACACTGAGGAATATACAGTCATTCAAATAGCCACCAAAGGGTACAACTTGTCCTCCGGCCACCAGCACACATCGCCTCTCCCACCATGAATCTAGAGTCCTTAGCTGCTCTCTCTTTCATCATCTCTGCCTCCATCTGTGGTATCGCTGCATCTCTGGGTAGGGTCCCACGCTCCGCTCCCATGATGGTCCAAATGTCCTCCACTTCGGGACTATAAGATCAGCCACTCATTTGCATTGTTCTTTTGTCACATGAACATGCATCCAAAAATTAAGACTTTACATTGTAAGAAAATACTGGAAAGCTCTTGCAGTAGAGGGTGGGGTCTGCCTAAAGAAATACGTAAATGCTTTCTAAAAGTCAAATAGAAAACAATCTGCCACCTTTAAGAGAATGGAAGCATTAATCATATTTTTTGATGTTTATTCTATTTTCCCTTGGTTTATCAAACTTTCATTTTTCAATTAAGATGTTTTCATTTTTTCCCAGCTGGAAGTACGTGCGTGAGTGTGTGTGTGTGCATATGAGAGCAAGATGAAGTGGGCAGGAATAAGAGAAAGAACTTCGGTGGAAGTGAGTTGGTATTGATGGGGGAGGTACAGCTCAGAAAAGGAGGCTGAGGAAGGCTGCACAACACGAAGAAATGGAATCACTGTTACTGCATCGGAACTGTAGGAACCATTGGGTGGATGTGTGTTTTGCTGTGGATATTCTTAGAACAGAAACAACAAAGTAAATTATAAGATTAAATTTTAAAAAAGAATAAGAGAACGAACCATCTATGTGCTATGATAGCTCTCACTCACGGTGTGGTCAGAATTCCACAAAAAATCATTCCTCATTCATCCAACCAACTTCTGCGATGCCAGTCCTAATAGGATATTAGGATATAAAAAGATGGATTCTGTTCTTGTTATAAGGGACATTATGAAACATGGAATAAGAGATCAGAATTTCAGGAAAAGACAAGAGTACAGTTTAAAGAGACATAAAGGAACATGGAATAAGATGTCCAAAGGAAGGGATTCTTGAGTCTGGCCATGGAAAACAAGTGGGATTTTAATGAGTGAGCACAGCAGTCCAGCGGACAGTATGAAGAAGAGAGGAAAGCCCCGGCCACACTGGAAATGACAGTTCTTTAGCTGGAAGTCAAGGTGATCGAAGACTCACCCTCAAAGGTGAGTTGCTGTCAAACAGTGGAAAGTGTTGAAAGGAGACCCTAGTGTGTAACTGGGGACAGTGAGGAGCCACTGAAAGTTTTGGATCACAAAAGAGAGGGACATAAGGAATTAGATTACAATGCAGAGAAACTGGAAGTAGACAGACCTCTTACTCCCAGTTGCCATTGAGACAACTCTGTCTCATGGTGACCCCATGTGTGTCACAGTAGAACTGTGCCCCATATGTTTTCAATGACTGATTTTTCAGAAATAGTTTGCCAGTCCTTTCTTTCAAAGCACCTCTGGTTTTACACAAACCTCCAGCAGTTTAGTTGGTAGCTGAGCACCTTAACCATTTTCACTATCTGTTGTTGTTGTTATTATTAAGTGCCTTGGAGTTGTTTCTGGCTTGTAACTACCCTCTCTAAGGTTATGGTTAGCAGTACAGTGCTTATCCTACAGCACCACACTAGGACTCCTATTTTATTTGATTGATTGTTATGTGCTGTCAAATCTGTTCCACCCATTGTCTCAGATTTCTCAGGAGAGATTGGTGAGCTTGAACTTGCTGGCTTTTAGGTTCAAACAAACTTTGCAGTCCAGTGCTTAGCCTAGAGTGAGTGCCACACCAGGACTCCTATTTTAAATTAGGCAGAAGATAAAAAGGTGTCAGGAGGAATAGAAAGGAGGCAATACACAAGAGAGACTGTACTCTTTGTTGTAAATCATGGGCTCTTCCCACTGGTCCTCTGAACCCTTTGGTTTTCTGTAATGCTGAGGTGAAGTAACCTTAGGAACCCTTGCCTGTAGGTTTTGGGGTCAGGGTTGGTGATACACTATCTATTATTCCATTCTTGTTCCGTTCCACTGTGTCACATTTGTCTATTTTGATTTTTCAATGTTGTTGTTGTTTACTTTCTTACTGTCTTTCGGAGTCCTGGTGTGATGGATCAGCAATGGAGTGCTAACTTCAAGATTGGTAGTTCAAACCCACCAGTCGCTCCTTAGAAACCTTGTACAGAGTTGCTATGAGTCAGATCTGACTCAAGGGCAGTTAACAACAACTTTTGTCTTTTTAGCACAGTTCTAGTGCCATCCTCCTCTGGTTTGAATTGCTGATCTCACTCAAGTGTTGAGCCTTCTCTCACCTCCTGAGAAGTGTGTTTGCAGGTGTCCGATTCTAAGTACCCAGTTTAAGTCCAGACTGTAGCATTGTGATCCGTATAATATCTGCTGCGGGAACAGAGAACCAGACTGAAGGAGAGTGGGAAAGGGAACCCCAGACTATGGTAAATGAACTGGGTAAAGGGAGGCTTAACATACAGCTGAAGAGATGTGGAAAACCAATTTAGCCTACCTCAAAATTTTGCAGAGAGCTGGCTCCATTGAGTGGTTTTATTCTGATCCTTTTATGACAATCCCAAGGAATGAGGTTTCTAATGTCTGTGATAAATAGCTGAACTAACCGGTGTGAGGAAAGAAGGAGCCAACTCAGTTTAGATGGGCTTAGTTGGAATCTTATAGAAGGTGCCTACACCCACATAGTAGAAGAGCCTCAGCCCTGCTGAGTCTTGTGTCCCCTAAATCTGTTATTTAAATGGAATTTAGTGTTAAATGACAAGATCACATGTACACCAGCAGTCTGTTTTTCTTCAAAGAGACAGGAAGCTCTGTGCTGGCTGAGCCCGCCTCCTGACCCCTTCTTTCATGGGGCCTCCACACTCCAGGGAACTAAAGCTCTGAGCCTCACAACCTCAGACCTGCTGATACCTGCAATGCACGCAGACCCTTCTTTCCGCATCAATCAACAGCTGACCCTTGTGTTAGTTTTTGTTTGTTTTTCTAACTTGTATTTATTTTGTTGTTGTTACTGAAAATAAACACAACAAAACATACACCAACTCAACAGTTTCTACATGTACAATCCAATGGTCAGATTTAAGTTGTGTGACTTTTCTGGCCCTCCTTTACTGAGGCATTTCCTCTTGGTTAACATAAACTCTGATTTTTCCTGTTGCTCTCATCCCTTTGATCCCTTATGGATAAACTTGTTGTTAGGTGCCCTTGAGTTTGTTCTGACTCATGTTGTTGTTGTTGTTATGTGCCATGGCGTCGGTTCTGAGCATAGCCACCCAAGTGATTCTGTATAGGGTTTCTGTGGGGTGGTCTAGGAGTTAGCTGTCCAGTGCATATCCTGGGCTGTTATATCAGGCCTATATTTTGTTTTATTTCTCCTTCTAGCTGAGAAATGTTCCATGGTTCATCCGTACCACATTTTGTTGATCTATTCATCTGTTGACAGCAATTTAGGTTGCTTCTTCCTTTTGGCTGTTGTGAATAGTGCTGCAAATCTCTTGTGTTGAACAAAAGCTTTACATTTTTCTGAGGTCCAATTTGAAAATTGTGTCTTTTGCTGTGTGCTTTTGTCATTATATTAGATGATCCATTGTTGAAAGCTAGGCCTGACAACATTGCCTCTGCTTGTTTTTCTGAGAATTGTATGGTTTTAGCTTACATATATAGGTACTGAGTCCATTCTGAATTTGTTTTTGTGTATGTTGTAAGGCATGAATTCGGTTTCATTTTTCTGCATATGGAAATGCAATTTTTCCAGCACTATTTATTTGAAGAGACTCTTCTTTTCTTATTTATAACTTAGTACCCTTGTAAAAATCAATTGACCATGGGTGTGGTTGTGATGTGCCATTGAGTCGGTTTGGACCCATAGCGACCCTGTATAGGGTTTCCAAGAAGCAGCTGATGAGCTAGAACCGCCAACCCTGCAGTTCAAATGACTTTGCAGTCTGACGTGTTAGCCCACAGCGCCACACCAGGATTCTGTGTGTGGATTTCTGGACTCTGATTTCTATTATATTGGTTTATGCATCTATTGTTCAAACCTTCGTATTATTTTCTCCTGGATATTTTTTGTCATTGGTATAGACTCATTAGCCTATTAGGATGAAAATAAACCTATTAGCTAAATTCCTATTAATTGTTCATATCTGAGGGCAGGGATAATTGGAAAGAAGCATTGCTCAAAAAAAAATTAATAAATTACATATATATATATATGTTGTTGTCAGGTGCCATCGAATCGGAACCGACTCATAGCAACCACATGCACAGCAGAACGAAACAATGTCCGATCCTGGGCCAACCTC
>NW_006408525.1:18483159-18489916 GCF_000296735.1 Chrysochloris asiatica
GGGTTTCCGAGGCTGTAAATCTTTAAGGGAGCAGAAAGCCTCATCTTTCTCCCGCGGAACAGCTGGTAGTTTCGAACTGCTGACCTTGCGGTTCACAACCCGACTCGTAACCACTATGCTACCAGAGCTCCTTTTGTTTTCCTTTTGTGTACATTATTTTATATATTTGAGACATTACTCCATATAAAAATATGCCAAATAGTTAAAATTTATGTTCACGGCTGCACAAATGTTCTTTATGTGGATGTACCTAATTTACTAAACCATTTGCCTATTATAACTGCACATTCAGATGGTTTACAGTGCTTCATTATTATAAATTATGTCCTGGGGAACAACTCTGTACACAAATCATATTTGGATTTTAGATGCAGTTTTTGTTTCTAAACTAGTAATGAATGCAGACCTTTTCCAGTAAGGTGGGGGTAATCTATGCAGAAGCAAAGCATTGTGGATAGTACCTCTCAGGGGCCACGTTCAGGTACCCTGTTATGGATTGAATTGTAATACCTAGCCTGTATGCTTGGTAGTGCAGTGGTTAAACATTTGGTTATT
This sequence comes from Chrysochloris asiatica, assembly GCF_000296735.1. Classification (NCBI taxonomy): domain Eukaryota; kingdom Metazoa; phylum Chordata; class Mammalia; order Afrosoricida; family Chrysochloridae; genus Chrysochloris; species Chrysochloris asiatica. The sequence goes on from NW_006408525.1 coordinate 18,483,715, forward strand.
AACCAATAGGTCAATGGTTTGAAACCCACCAGCTGTTCCTCAGGAGACTGATGTGTATGTATTCCTCTGTTTATAATCCCATTTGGGAATGGGTTGTCCTGTGTTATGTTAATAAGGCCAGATTAGTGTAGGGTGTGCTTTGAGTCAATCTCACAGGGTATAAAAGGAGCAGATTAAGCAAGCAGAGATGGGGGGAGGTACATCGCAAGCTGCTTTGAGGTCTCCCAGGAATTAGAAGCTGAAAAGACAAGGATCTACCCTGAGAGTCTAGCCAGAGAGAGAGAGAAAACGCCTACCCTTACAACCAACTGGCACCCTACAATCAGACTTCCTGTCTTTTAACCTGTGAGAAAATCATTTTCAGTTTGTTAAAATCACCCACTTGTGATATTTCTGCTATAGCATAACTAGATACCAAAGACAACCCCCCTGGTCTAATGTCTGATGTGCACGTTCTCACATCAAGAAACTGCAGATTCTTGGTATGTCCGTAGATGATTAGGCCCTTGGGTCTGATTGTGGTTGTTGTTGCTAAGTGCTGCTGACTCGGTTCGGACCCATAGCAACCCTGTATAGGGTTTCCAAGGAGCAGCTGGTGAGCTTGAACCACTAGCCTTGCAGTTGAAATGGCTTTGCAGTCTGGTGCATTAACCCACAGTGCCATACCAGGACTCCTGATTGGTGCTCATTAAATTAGCCCAGGTTGCTGAATAAGCCATCAGAGCAGTTTGTAATGGAGGAGCTGGGAAAATCCTTTCTCACTACAGAAACATCCTTGTCTGCCGTCTGAGATGGCTCTTTTCCTGGAACCTCCATCTGAGGGCTACTTCGTGAACATGGAATTAGAACTAAATTCTAGGAGGATGAGGGTTGTTTTATCCAAGCCATGATGAGTTCTGGTGCAATATCCCTGCCCCAAACCTGAAACACCTCTCTTTTCCTCTCTTGTGGCAGAAGAGAAAGAACAATTTGGAGTTTTGTTTCTCTCTTAACATATTTTCTTATCTACCTTTTATTTGATACATTTTTCTCCTTAGATCTACTGTTTTTAAGGTCACATTGTTGACCTTGTGAATCTAGGAAATCTGCTTTCTTCCAACAGGTAAATCCATTTCATTGCCTTAACTTTTCTCAAGATGATGGTCTATGAACAACTGCTTGTTAATAATAAAAATCTGTGGGACTTACTTCATTGAGTCTCTGGTCTGGGTTTGCAGATCAGCTCATCTGACAGGCTCCCCATGTGATTGATGTGTCTGGAAGAAACGGACCAAGGTCAGGTAGAATAGTACAGACATTAAGGCGTGCAGCCTCAGTAGTCACATGCCTGGTTTTGGATCCTCCACTTCTGTCTACAACTCATGGAGCAATTTGCCTGAACTCCCCCCCATGTGCTGTAGTGTGGCACTGTAGGATAAACACTGGACCATAACTTTGGTTTGAATTGTAAGGTCAGTGTTTCAAACTCAACAGTCAGTCCATGGAAAACCCTATACAGGATAACTATGCATCTAAACTGACTCAATGGCACTTAACAACAACAACCCCAAGCCTCAGTTTTCTCAAACTGTTCAATGGGAGTAATAATTACCTACCTATCCTAGGACTCATGTGAGTAGTAAGGGCTAATACAAGTGTAAGCACTTACAACAGGGCCTAGAATGGAATAGTTAACACTCAATATATGTTCATTATTCAACCGAAGCATTTGACCAACTGTCTATGGATGGCATTCCGCAGTGCACTTAAGGAGTGCTGGTGGCACAATGGTTAAGTGCTCAACTAATAACCAAAAGGTTGGTGATTGAAACCTACCCAGAGACTCTGTGAGAGAAAGACTTATCTACTCTGCTAAATATTACAGCCTCAGAAACAATATGGAATCGTTCTTCTCTGCCACATGGGAACACTATGAGTGTAGCTCAACCGAAAGGCACCTAACAGTCATAACTGAGACCGTTGACCTTTTAACCATCTTTCCCTGTTCCCTTTCTTTTCAATGTTTTCAAATTTACCTTCTATTTCCTCACTGTACCTATGTTAACTGAATACCACCTGTGATCATAGCTTCTTTCTATACCTCGAGTTGAGAGAAGGCATGATCATAGGTGATACTCAGTTAACATAGCGATCAGTAATCTGGACTCCTGGTGTAGTGATGTAGGATAAGCACTGGTCAGCAGTTCAAATCCACCAGCTGCTTCTCAGAAGCCCCAAACCCAGCTATGAGTAGGAATCAACTCAGCAGCACTTAATAACAACTGTATCAGTCATCCATCACCTTGACTGCTTTTGGACTTGAATTTTTGCTTCTTGTTTTCTAGTAGATGAAAGAGACTTAAAGAGTTGCTGCTCTCTGAGAAGGGGGCCGTGTACATTCTCATGCTTCATTCATGACTCAGACTTTTTTTTTTTTTTAATTGTTGAATTGCCAAATTGTTGATGTCAGAAAGTAGTAGAAAACCCATGTTCTGAGAAGGCACCTAAGAAAACGTAAAATGTTACAAAAGTGGGAACTTTGGTGATTTAGCCAGCTGTGGTAGCATAGTGGTTATGAGTCAGGCTGCTAACCTTAAGGTCAGTAGTTCGATACTACTAGCAGTCCCGTGGGAGAAAGATGAGGCTTTCTGGTCCCATAAATATTTACAGCCTCAGAAACCCTATGCAGGGTTGCTATGGGTCAGAACCGACTCAACAGCAGTTAACAACAACAACAACCCCGTGCATGGACAGAGGCAGAGAGCAGGAGTGGGCAGTCCTATGACCAGGCGCTGAGAACAGACCCTTTTCAGGAGAAATCTTCGAGGATGTATTTACTACTGATTAATTTTCTGAGCATTCCTCACTGACTCTCTCAGACATCTCGGCCTTAAAACTCAAATACTATTTTAATGCCTTATTACCATGAACTATTACCATGCGTTTTCTCAGAGCAGTTCAATTCTTCTCAGTGAAGACCAGGGAGCCACCAACTGTATAATAATGAAGCTTCAGATTCTCGCTATTTCAAACAGAGAATGTGGGACTTTCATGTCCCCAGCCAACTGGTTTCAGAGAAGTCTTCTAAGCGGAAGCAGTCTCTACAAGGAAGCTTCCATCAGCATGACATTCGTTTGGTGGATTGTCAGTGATCATCTTGGGAGACTGCAAGCTGGCGTCTGATTTGTTAAGTACCACACTTTCTTCTTAGGATACAGCAAGAAAGGAAAAGGCCAACAATCAGGCTGTCTGTTGGAGCAAGCACTGTGGCAAGAATGTGTTCTTGTCTTCACTACATGAGCATGAGTGTGTGTCCTGCTGAGAGAGAAAATCAGACTGAAATGCAGAGACCTGACTGATCAGGATCAGTGCTGGACTTTTGCAAGCATATGTTGTTGTTGTTGTTAAGTGCCGTCGAGTTGGTTTCGACCCATAGCGACCCTGAATAGGGTTTCCGAGGTTGTAAATCTTTACAGGAGCAGATCGCCTCATCTTTCTCCCTCTTGCAAGCATATAGCAATGAGAAAACAAAAAACAGAAAACCAAAAGGGGCTGTGGACTCGAATCTGACTCTTGGCAACTGTATGCGTGTTATGGCAGCTCTGTACTGAGATGGTTCTCAAGGCTGTGATCCTTTGAATGCAATAGTAGCTTTTTCTTCCAAGACACCTGGGTGAGTTCAAATTGCCAGGCTTTCAATTAACAATCAGGAGCTTCATCCTTTGTGCCAGTCATGATCTCCTGTATTGCAATGCAAACATGAATAATAAAGAAAACAGAAAGTGTAAGTTTACAAAGCAGGTTTGCATTCATTTATCATCAAATCTTTGTACAGTACTCTGCAGAAGAGAAATTCCTTTAAAAATGATCAGTAAGTACTAGAAAATAGGCATTCTTTTATGTTCTAAAACCACACTGGCCCATGCCGTGATCTCCTTTATCAATTAGTGATACCATTTTTGGTGTTTATTTGTTTTTTTCTAATATGGTCATCTGATGGAGGCTTTAATCTGGTAAATGCGCCAGACTAAAAAGCATTTGATACTGCAAGGTCAGTGGTTCAAGCTCCCCAGCTGCTCCTCGGAAACTCTATACAGGGTCGCTATAGGTTGGTAATCGACTCGATGGCACTTAATAACAACAACATGCTTGTTACAAGGGTGGATCAAATGTCTCACCACAACCAAAATCCACTACTGTCAAGTTGATTCTGACCCAAGATGACCCTGTGTGTGTCAGAGAAGAACTGTGTTTTGTAGGGGTTTCAAGTACAGGAAAGCAGATTGTCAAGCTTTTATTACAAGGTGCATCTAGGTGGGTTCAAACTACCAACCTCTCAGTCAACAATTGCATGCTTAACCCCTGAGCCACCTTTTTTTTTTTTTTTTTAAGTTTTTATTGTGAATTAAGTGATAGTTTACATGAGAGAATATCAGTTTTACATTGTACACAAAAGCACTCAGGAATATATAATCATCTAAACAACCAAAGGGCAGATTCTCCAAGCCTGCCTCCTGGCCGCCAGCACACAGCCTTTCTGTTTCCATGAGTTCAGAGTTCTCTGTATGTCCTCATCTCTACCTCCATCCACATTCCGATCTTCTCTGCTCCCTTAATGGTCCTAGGGTCCTCTGTTTCTGGACTGTAAAATTAACTACTCCCCCATTTTTGTTACAAAACTTCTACCTTTACAATTGTGACAGTCTCAATTAGTCATGAAACAATTACTCAGTATTGAATCAAAAGAATCTTATCCCCATCTCTTTTCACCAGACCCATCTAGATAAGATGAGAACTATTCAGTGGGGATTCTACCTTCCCCTGCACACTCTGAAACTAAAATCTTGCTTGAAAACTTGTAAGCCCATCACTTCATGCCTTTATAGCCCCCTCCTCCCATTTTAGGTAGCCAATGTCTAAGTTGCCCGTCCCTATTAACCCTGTATACAGAGGGGATAGGATTGATACTTGATGTGAAGACTCTTTCCCTCTCAGTTGGTATTTTGAGCTACTACATCCATAAATATAGGTCAAATGAGCCACCTATATTTTTAAATGCTTAGGACATACCATGCTCATGGTGTGGTGCTATGGGTTACTACACTGGACGGCAAGGTTGGTGGTTCAAGCTCACCAGCCACTCCTTGGAAACCTACACAGGGTCTCTATGAGTCGGAATTGACTCAAAACCACTTAAGAACAACAATAGCAACAGTCACTGTCTGGTCAGTTCTGACTCATGGTGACATCATGTGTGTCCGAGTAGGAATAGGAAAGCGCTATATAGGGTTTTTAAAAAAGTTTTTATTGTGAATTATGTTAGTTTATATAGGTGAACATTATCTTTACATTCATCCTATCATATTTTGTTTCACTGCAATGATCATAATCACCTGCATGCATCATCAAAAGGTACACCCCACATGCCTTCCCCCCTTATCTGATGTGTCGTTGCAAAAGATTTTTTCCCATTATGTGGGCTCACTTTTTACTCTTTTGATGAAGTCTTTTGATGCACATAAGTTTTTAATATTTAGTATGTTCCATTCATCTATTCTGTCTACTTTTGTTTGTGTAATTTTCAAAATGTTTGGTAGTCTGTATATTCCCTGAATTAGAGCCCTCACATTTGTCCCTATTTGTTCATTGATGTCCTTTGTAATTCTGGGATTCACATTTAGGTCTTTAACCGATGCTGACTTAGTTTTTGTATAAGGCATAATAAGGTAAAGGTATTGTTTCAGCTTTTGCATATCACTTTCCAATTCTGCCAGCACCATCTATTGAAGAGACGATCTCCTCCACATGCGGTATATTTAGGTGTTTTGTCAAAAATCAGTTGGCTGTATGTAGATGGGTTAATTTCTGGATTCTCAATTCTGTTCCACTGATCTATGTATCTTTCATTATACCAGTACCAAGCTGTTTTGACCACTGTAGCCATGTAGTAAATTTTGAAGTCAGGGAGTGAGAGGTTTCCAACCTTATTCTTCTTCTTAAGCAGTGCTTTCCTTATCCTGGGTCTCTTTCCTTTCCATATAAAGTTGGTAATTGTTTTTTCCATATTTTTTCAAGAATGTTGTTGGAATTTGGATTGGGATTTCATTCTATGTGTAAGTTGCTTTGGGCAGTATTGACATTTTCATAATGTTAAGTCTTCTTATCCAGGAGCATGGTATCTTCTTCCATATTTGTAGGTCTCTTTTGGTTTCTTGTAGTAGTG
>NW_006408525.1:18490362-18555963 GCF_000296735.1 Chrysochloris asiatica
GTGATAAGGTATTAGGAGTGATCAGAACTCAAGCCAAAGCCATTGTCATTGAGCTGATCCAGACTCACAGATACCCTAAAAGACAAGAGTAGACCTTCCCATGGGATTTGCAAGGTGGTCAGTCTTTTATGGAAGCAGACTACCGCATCTTAGTCTCACATAACAAGTTCAAGCCACTGAGCTTTCAGTTAACAGCCAAGCACTTAACCACTGTGCCACCAGAGCTCCTTTGGGACTGATGGAGATTAAGAATAAGTGAGATGCCTGTATGTTTTCCCATCTGGCTGATATCTTGGGAGCCTGTTGATGCAAAAGTCAAGTAGGAAAGTTGATTGGATAAGCTAAGTGTGTTGGTGAAGTCAGTATATCATAGAAGCTAAATTCAGTGTCGCAGTAGCAAGTATGTCATAGATTTATGGACAGTTCATTCTGGTTAAAAGCGGGAAAATGCAATCTTACTTGTGTGCTTTTGTTTAGTGACTGATTCTGTTATGTTTGGGCTCTGAGACATAATGGTAGTGTGATGATTAATTCTCCTGTGGGTATCATGAAGTGTCATGGATTGAATTGTGTCCCCCCCAAAATATGTGTCAATTTATCTGGGTCATGATTCTCACTGTTCACCAATTGTGTAAATAAGGTAATCATCACCTTAGGATGCGATCTAATGTGCCCAGCCCTGATTTGATAGAAGAAGATTAGGGGAATGCAACATCCTTCTGTCCTTATAACCCAATAAGATATAAGGGGAGTTTCTCAGGGTGTTGTCTGCATCACCTATTGTATGATAAAAAAAGGTGAGGGAAGTAAACTGAGGGGGAAGGGCCTCAGTACCACCATGGAAACAGAGCCAGGAAAGAGCATGTCCTGTGGACCTGTGGGCCTTTCACATTTTAGACTTGGGGAGAACTCCATTGCCCACATATGCTGAAAGGAGACCCTTTCCTCTAAGACTGTGAACCCTCAGAGAGAGAAGGTCTTCTGCTAGAGCTGGCATCTTGACTTTAGACCTCTAACCTCTGAAACTATGAGGAGTCCTGCCTGGTGTGACCCGCAGGATAAATACTAGACCTTAAAGTCAGTTGAGATGCAAGACTGGTGGTTCAAACTCACCAGCTACTTCTCGGAAACCCAATACAGGGTCACTGTGAGTCATAGTAGACTCAGCAGCATTTCACGACAACAGCAACAAACTATGAGGGAATCCATTTCTTTAGTTAAAACCATCCACAAACATGACCACAGTGGAATGTTACAGAAGGCTGAGATACCCACAGTTGGAGTGGGTTATAAGGCTAAGGTCAGCTGATCTCTGTGAACGCCTGGGGAGCAGGGTTCAACACACCATTTTAACTCCACATTATGTGTCTATCTTTGAGATTTGGATAGGGGGACCATTTTATAGAGAGATTGAGAGAGAGAGAGAAAGAGAGATCAGTGTATGGTAGATATTTACATACTTGAATCAAGAAAGGACTGTGTATTCCATGATAATATTGTGATACTCCATTGTTTTGCATAATTTTAAGAGTTATTTACCAGACATTTGAGTTTGTATGAGATCGTTACTTGAACTCATGTTGCTAAATAGTCAGCATTTTCCAAGGCTGAAGAAGTTCACCTGTTTTAGTGCTTTCTGTGTGTATTTGGGCTCCTTCACCAATTAAACAGTTCCGACTTGTATAATTCAGTGTCATTGGTTACTTTCTTCATTAGGATCCTAATCACTGTTCTTTCCCTAGTTATTCCAAGTGATTATATGCTTTTTACTTGCCATTTGAAGCTTGTGCCCCAACCAATTTCAGCTTTCCTGCTGTGTGCATCTTGGAGCCCAGAGGACTAAGCTTTTATAGAAACTTTAACTAGTCATGTGACTATCCAGAGACATCAGGCCATTTTCTTTGGAGCTGTGGTAGGTGGAAATAATTAATGGAGTGGTTTATTGACATGCATTGAGATATACTTCTTTGGTTTTCAATTCTCAGCTTCAATAAAACAGTTTGAGATTTTATCTGAAGTACCAGGAATTACACAGGGCAAGAGAAATTGCCACCCAAATGCAATCTGACAATGGTGTTAAAATTGTAGCACCGCTGTTAGACTCCATGGTGTTAAATTGTAACATTTGTCTGTCAGTTTGTCGTACTGTGCTGGCTTGAGAGTTGCTGCGATGCTGGAAGCTAGGTCACCAGGATTTTAAATACCTGCAGGGCACACCTATGGTGGACTGGTTTCAGCTAAGCTTTCAGAATAAGACAGACTAGGAAGGTGAGGACACAGACTATTCTGAATGTTTACCCACTGAAAACATCTGAATAACGGTGGTACACTGTCAGAGAGTGCCAAGATACTGAATATTCAAACATTATTAATGCCAGAATATTGTCAGATAAGTCCTTAAGGCTGGAAGACACTCAAAATATGAGCAGAGTTGATGATGAAGACATGAATGGAGTAAGCTTTCAGGACTTGCATTTGATAGTGGGACACAATTCAAAATGAGGAAAAACAGCTGTAATTGGAATACAGAATGCACAATATATGAATCTAAGAAAAGTAGATGGTGTCAAAAATGAAGTGTAACACAATGATCTATGTCCTAGGCATTAGTGAGCTGAAATGGACTGATATTGCCCATTTTGAATATGACAATCATACAATTTACTCTGCAAGGAATGACAGATTGAAGAGGAACAGCATCACACATATCAGAAAGAACATTTCAAGATCTATTTTGAAGTATAATGTCTGTTAATGAATAACATGCATACGCATACAATGAAGACCAGTTAATACCACTATTATCCAAATTTATGCATGAACCATTAAAGCTAGTGATGATGAAATTGAAGATTTCTACCAGCTTCTTCACTCTGAAAATGATCAAACATGCAATCAAGATGTATTGATTATTACTGGTGATTGGAATTCAAAGGTTGGACACAAAGAAAAAGGATCAGTAGTTGGAAACTATGCCCTTGGGGATAGAAATGATGCTGGAGATCACATGCTAGACTTTTGCAAGACCAACGACTTCTTCACTGCAAATACCTTTTCTAAACAACATAAAAAATGGCTATCCACAGGGGCCTCCCCAGATGGAATACACAGAAATCAAATTGACTACATCTGTGGGAAGAGACAGTAGAAAAGCTCCATATCATCAGTCAAAACAAGGTCAGAGGCAGATTGTGGAGCAGAACATTGATTGTTCATATTCAAGTTTGGGCTGAAGCAAAAGAAATTTTGAAAAAGTCCACGAGAGCTAAAATTTGACCTTGAACGTACCCCACCTGAATTTAGAGATCATCTTAAAAACAAATTTGATGCATTAGATACTAATGACTGAAGACCAGAAGATTTATGGAATGACATCAAGACTATCATACAGGAAGAAACCAAAAGTTCATTCAGAAGACAAGCAATAATGAAAAGACCAAAATGGATGTCAGACATGACTCTGAACCTTGCTTCTTTGGTCTAGAGATCCTAAAGCCAAAGGAAGAAATGCGGAAGTAAAAGAGCTGAGCAGAAAATTTCAAAGGGCAGCTTGAGAAGACAAAGCCAAGTCTTATAATGAAATGTGCAAAAACCTGGAGTTAGAAAACCAAAAGGGAAGGACATGTTCAGCATTTCTCAAGCTGAAAGAACTAAAGAAAAAATTCAAACCTCAAATTGCTATGTTGAAGGAGTATTTGGGTAAAATGTTGAATGATGCAGAAAGCAACAGAAGATGAAAGGAATACACAGAATCCCTGTATCAAAAAGAAATGGATGGTATTCAACCATTTCAAGAGATAGCGTATGATCTAGAGGATCTAAGGAAGAAGTCCAGGTTGCACTGAAGGCATTGGCAAAATACAAGGCTTCAGGAATTTATGGAATACAGATTAAAACCTTTCAACAAACTGATTTAGCACTGAAGGCATTCACTCATGTATGCCAAAAAATTTGGAAGAGAGCTACCTGGCCAACTGATTGGAAGATATCCATATTTGTGCTCATTCCAAAGAGAGGTGACCCAACGAAATGAGAAAATCATCAGACAATATTGTTAATACCACATTCAAGTAAAATTTTGCTAAAGATAATTTAAAAATTACTGCAACAGTACATTGACCGGGAACTGTGAATGGTTCAAGCTGAATTCAGATGTAAGATATCATTGCTGATGTCACATGGATCTTGGCTGAAAGGAGAGAATGTCAGAAAAAGTTTTGCCTGTGTTTATTGACTATGCAGAGGCTTGCAACTGTGTGGATCATGGCAAGCTATGGACAACAATTGGGAGAATGGGTATTCGGGAACACTTAATTGTGCTCATGAGAAACCTGTGTATAGATGAAGAGGCATTCATTTGAACAGAACATGGGACACTGAATAGTTTAAAGTCAGGAAAGGTGTGTACCAGAGTTGTATTCTTTCACCATACGTGTTCAGTTTGTATGCTGATCACATAATCTGAGAAGCTGGATTATATGAAGAAGAACATGGCTTTAGGGTTGGAGGAAAACTCATTAATAACCTATGATATGCAAATAATAAAACCTTGCATCTAGCAGTGAAGAGCACTTAAAGCATTTACTGATAAAAATCTAAGTCCACAGCTTTCAGTCTAGGCTGTACCTCAATGTAAAGAAAGCAGAAATCCTCACCACTGAAGCAATAATAGAACCATGATAAATGGAGAAAAGATTGATGGTGTCAGAGACGTAATTTTGCTTGGATACACTATTAACTCTCATAAAAGCAGAATGAAGAAATCCAATGACTTATTGAGTTAGGTAAATCTGTTCCGCAAGACCTCTTTAAAGTGTTTAAGAGCAAAGATGTCACTTTGAAGACTAAAGTGCACTTGACCCAAGCCTTGGTATTTTCAATAACCTCGTATGCATCAGAAAGTTGTCTAGTGAATAAGGAAGACCATAGAAGAACTGATGCATTTGAGTTATGGTGTCGAAGGAGAATATTGAAACTGCTAGAAGAGTAAACAAATCTGTGTTACAAGAAGTACTGCCAGAACGATCCTTAAATGCTGTGTGGCAAGACTCTTTAGCTCATTGTTGTTGTTGTTGTCAAGTGCCAGCGAGTCGGAACCAACTCATAGCAACCCCATACACAGCAGAACAACGAAACAATGTCCGATCCTGGGCCAACCTCACTACCACAGCCACACTTGAGTCCATCAGTGATGCCACCTGACCAATCCATCTCGTTAGGGGTCTTCCTCTTTTTCTCTGACTCTCCACCTTACCCAGCATGACATCCTTCTCCAGTGACTGTTTCCTCCGGACAATATGTCCAAAGTATGAGAGACGAAGCTTAGCCATCCTGGCCTCCAAGGAGCACTCTGGCTGCACTTCTTCCAAAACAGATCTATTGGTTCTTTTGGCAGTCCATGGCACTTTCAGTATTCTCCTCCAACACCACAACTCAAAGGCATCAGTTCTTCTACGATCTTCCTTATTCACTGTCCAGCTTTCACATCCATATGAGCCTACTTTGTACATATTATCAGGAAGGACCAGCCCCTGGAGAAATGACATCTTGCTGTCAAAAATCAAGAATCAAGCGAAAAAGAGAAGGACTCGCAACCTGGATGGATTGATTGGCACAGTGGCAGCAGTAATAGGCTCACGCTTAACAAAGATTATGAGGATGTTGGAGGACCAGGCAGGGTTGTGTTTTGTCAGAACCAACTGGAGGGGATTTAGCAACACAAATGTTAGGTTAAATTTTAAATATGTGACAAACCCACTAAAGGCTTAACTATATAAGCTCCACTGTGGTCTATGCCTTCCTGTGGCTTCCCAAGAATGAGTCATCCAAATTCACTATTCTTAAGTCTGAGAAAGCAAAATATTGAACAGAACATATTAATGACAGCTGAGTTGAGCTCAGTTCTGTGCTGGGTCTGAAGAACAGACAAGAGTGACTGCTCATCTGAACTCACATGACCGTGTTCTACCTGCATGTCCTTGGTTAAGTTACTCAACTGTCTGAGTTTCATTCTCACCTTGGATGGCTATACTTAGTTTGAATGATTTGATGTAAAGGTACCCTCTTTCCTGCCTTCCATCAGTGACACAATCTGTGAGTCATTCAATAAAGGGAAATGGTTGAATTTCATCACTTTAATTATCATTTGATGTACACAAATATCCAGTGAAGTGTATTTTGTTATGAATCTGATTTTACCAATGAAGAGGCTGAAGCGCAGGAGAATTTGTGTTTGGTTCAAAGTCACAGCACCAGAATAAGAAAATAGTCTAACACAAGAGTTAAGAGTTTTTAATACTGACTTCAGCACTTGATGGTTTTGTAGCTGCCTTAGTTCTCTAGTGCTCCGAATACCAAAGTATCACGAGTGAATGGCTTTAACAAACAAATTTATTTTCTCATAGTTTAGGCTTTTAACAGTCTGGGTTTAGGGTGCCGCCTCTGGAGAAAGGCTTTCTCTCTCAGTTAATTCTGAAGGAAGGTTCTTGTGTCTTCAGACTTCTTTTCCTGCTCAGTCTTGATTGGCTTGGCATCTCTCTTCCCCCATCTCTGCTTATCTAATTGGCTCTTTGGATGTCTTGTAAGAGATGTTCTCAAAGCACACTGTATGCTAATTCTGTCTCATTAGCAGAAGAAAGACAACTCATGCCCCAATGGAATTATAGCCACAGGCACTGAGGTTAAGATCTACAACGTACATTTTGGGAGGACCCAGTTTTAACAATGACATTAATCAAGTCACTTCATGTTTCTGCACCCCATTTTTCCATAAGAACCTGAAGAATGAGATTAACCTCCTAGAGGATTAAATGTGCTCAAGTATAGAAAGTATTTAAGAGAGTGCCCAGCACATGGTAAGCACTTGGTAAACAGACCTATTATTAAGACAGTATTTGAACCAGTTGTTGTTGTTGTTGTTAAGTGCCATCGAGTCAGTTCCAACTGACAGCCACCCTGTATAGGGCTTCCAAGAAGGCAGCTGATGAGCTTGAACCTCCAACCTTGTGGTTCAAACCAACTTTGCAGTCCAGCGCATTAACCCACAGCTCCACCCCAGGACTCTGAACCCAGTTTTACTATCCCTCAATGTCCTGCCATTTCTGTTGCTCTCCACTACCGTCCCAAGGAACACTGGTAATCATCCAAGGTGAGAATCAGGAGCTGGCCTGCTAATGGCAAGGTCAGTAGTTCAAATCTACCAGCCGCTCTGTGGGAAAAAGATGAGGCTTTTAGCTCCTGTAAAGAAGTACAGCCTCGAAAATCCTCTACAGTGTTTCTATGAATTGGAACCGACTCCCCGGCACACCATCACCACTACCACGACCACCTTCTCCAGAAACAGCGCTGAAGCTTCTCTGGTGTGAGACAAGAGTAAAATTTTCCTGTTTTTTTGTTTTTTTTTAGGAAAGGGACAGGGACCATCTGGATGAGCCAGATAACCCCTAATGATCTTGTCTCTCTTAAGAACGTGACAATTGTGCAGGATGTCTTAGGTCACTTACCCAATAGGTTAAGTTAGATGTGAAAAGTGACGTGTATTGAATGATCTCATGATGGTAGCAGGGGAAAACGACAAGTATTTGATAAGAAAACTTGGTCTTATAAATTGTCATAAATGCTACTGAAAGCAAACACGAAGGCCTCGACAGGAATGTACAAGTAGGTAGAACAATTTTGTAAAATCAGAAGCAAATCCCATATAATCTATGGGAATTTAAGATGTGGTAAAAGGAGCATTCAATTTGGTGGGCAAAGATGGACTGTTTAATAAATAATACTGCTGTAATTTACTGTCTTTCTGGGAGAAGCAATTCTTGTATTAATTATAAATATTATTCTCATATTTAAAAGATGAAATTGTAAACCCTATGTTGTTGTTGTTATGAGACGTGGAGTCGGTTCCAACTCATAGCGACCCTGTACAGGGTTTCCGCAGCTGTAACTCTTTCGGGAGCAGAAAGCCTCATGCTGCTCCTGCGGAACAGCTGGTAGTTTTGAACTGCTGACCTTGCGGTTTGCAGCCCGATTCGTAACCACTACGCTACCAGAGTTCCTGTGTAAACCCTATAGCAGAAAAATATTTTAAAAATACTTAACAGAATGTATAGCTCTGTGGTTGAAACCATCTCAAACAAGATAGGAAACTTAGAAACCTTATAAAGAAAAATATCAATAAAGTCTGCTACATAAAAATTAAAAAGCTTTCACCTCAAAGGAAGCATGGCAGCTACATAAGATAAGCACTGGACTGTGGTTTGACCTCGTCAACCACTCCATGGGAGCACAATGAGGCTTTCTGCTTTCATGAAGACTTCTAAACCTTGGAAACCCCATACAGGGTCACTATGAGTCAGAAACAACTCAACATATCCCACAATACCAAAATCAAGAATAAAAGCTAGAAGAAAATATTTATAGCACATGACAACAGGTTAGCATTTTTATAATTTAAAGGGTAGCTAAAATTGATATTTGAAAACAACCCAGAGAATAAGTGTAAATACCATCTGAGGCGAAATGTTGAATCTATAGTGGTGTGGCAATGTAGGGTAAGCACTGGACTGCTAACCACAAGGTTAGTGGCTCAATCCCACCAGCTGCCCCTTGGAAACTCTATATTGGGTTGCTATGAGTCACAAGTGACTCTATGGCACTTAACAACTACAACAACATTCAAGAAAATACTCAATGTTAATCCTAGTCAGGAAATGCAAACTAAAACGCCCAGAAAGCATTTTCCCCATTAGATTGAAAGGAAGGAAGGAAGGGAAGATGGTTGGCCCTTAAATACTAGGATGTGCGGATCAGAGTTGGTATGAGTCAGAACCTCCTCGGTGGCAATTAACAATAGCAGCAATTGAAAGATCTCTGATTTAAACCTAGCAGCCTAGTTGTTGTCTGGTGGGGAAACAGGCTGTGTATTTCCATAAAAACAATCTGGAGACCCTGGGGGTGGGGGTGGGGGGCAGATCCAGTCTATTCTTTAGGATCACTATGAGTCAGAACCAACTCAATGGTAGCAGGATTGGTTTTGTTGTTTCACTACAGAGACTGTAAGGAAATGGACACATTTGTATCAGGGGGTCTTCAGAAAGTTTGTGGGAAAATTCCATTATCTATTCAAAGTAAACAAGCAGCATGTACTAAAATAAAGCATTCTTGTAACCTCGACTCAGCAACACTACCTTTAGAAATCACTGAGTGAAACTAAGGAGTTAAGAGGCAAAAGTATATGCTTGAGGACATTTATTGTAAAGTAAAGTGGAAGTAACCTTAACCAAAAATCCAACACCCTCGTGTCAATTCCCACTCATAGCGACCTAGGAGTAGAACTGCCCTATAGGGTTTCCAAGGCTGAAATCTTTGCACAAGTAGAATGCTATATCTTCCTCCCACAGAGTGGCTGGTGGATTCGAACCACGGACCTTTGGCTAAATCAGCTTGAGTGCTTAACCATTAAGTCACCAGGACTCCTTAGAAATAAATAAGCTAGTCCCTTTCAATTAGGTAACAGTTGAGACAATCAAAGTGCATTAAGACTATGGGTGTTTCGAAGCCTGACATGGGAATATGAGTAGTTCTATTAAGTATTGACATGGAGATCACTCGTGACATGTTGTTACTTGAACCCAGCACGTAGTTTTACGTGCCTGGGTGTGTTTGCACAGCTTTAGTGAAAGACACTGAATGATCTCTAGTAAACTATTCACACCGGTTACCTCCGAAGTCCCACTAGCACACCAGTTGTCATCCAGTTGGTGTCCACTCATAGTGACCCCATGTGTGTGAGAGAAGTGAGCTCCCGAGATCATATTCGCTGGCAGATTTTTCAGAAATAGATTACCAGAACTTTCTTCTGAGGTGCTTCTAGCTGGTCGCAGACTGCTAATCTTTTGAATAGCAGTTGGGCACATGGTGTTTCCAGCACCCAGGGACTCTAAGAGATGATAACATGTTACCTTATATGACCTGTTCATTGTTTGACATGTGACTTACCATACATGCATTACTTTGTCTGGTTTTCACAAAGAAAGACATGGATTACAAATTTGAGTCCTTTTACTTTGTGGAAATTTAGCCTTGGGAAAATCACTTCACTTCTTTGTGACTTATTTTTCTCCCTATAAAATATTGATACTATTTAATATTATCATGCAGAATTGTTGGGAGGATTAAGCAAGATTAGATATGTCAACTTTCTGGCACAAAGTTTATTAAGTTGTGGTGATCAGCAAAGAGAAACTCGCCCTCTTCCTTCCTCTTCTTCAGTTGATGGGCTTTCAGGGATGTAAGTCAGCTACCACATTAGAAGTAAGCATGAACAGGAGCATGAACCTGCTGTACAAACAGAAAGTATAAACGAAAGTTAAATGATGCTTTTTGGAGTAAAAACCTCTTGGGTGATCCATATCACCGCTCATTTGAAAGTTATAGATCCAGAAAGTAATTGCATGTGGATCATTAAAAATATACAATTCAGTGGCCAGTCTTGTGGTCTAGACTGTGTCTGCTCTGAAACCAGGCTGAGTGGCGTGGGCATCTGAAAGCTGTCTCTCCTCCCCCTCCTGCCTGGGTCCTTCACTCTCTTTGCTCTCTGTCCCCAGAGTGCTATCATGGTGAAGCCACAACACTCTTGGCTAGCTCCTCCCCAGCATCTTGTCACTCAACTCTTTTCTCCAGCTTGCTCTGAATACTTATTATTAGACTAGTATTCTGATAGAACTTTAATAAATACATTCTTGAACCTAATCATCCCCATAAATTTAATAAATCCAATCATCCCCATTTTACAGGTAAACAAAGTGGTGTACATAGGTTTGTTATGAGTTGGAACAAAGTCAATGCCACCTAATGACAGTAATAGAAAGGTAACCACCTACTGAAATCTGTATGGTGCAAGCTGTATGGTGAGGTGGTCGTAGCTTTTCCCTATACAATAATAAGTGTCTAAGTTGGAAAAATCAGAAGAGCCAGAGGCTGAAATTCTCCTCGCACAGTAAGTCCAATTCCAGTGATAATTCATCTCAGTCACTGCAACCTCATAAGTCTTCCTGTGTGATAGGGACAAAAAAAAAATTAAATGCCGTCTTTTAGCTAGTAATAAGACTTTTATGTCTCATAACCTCGCTTTATACTTTTGGGCTCTAGTCCAATATCCTCTCTGTAGGAAGGATTACTCTAGCATGTGAGAAAAGGATACTGGTCAGTTTGCTCCTGCTCTGCTTTGAATATGTATCTTGGTTCTCTAGTGCTTCTGGAGCAGAAATATCACAAGGGCATGGCTTTAGCAAACAAATGTATTCTCTCCGAGGTCAGGATACTAGAAATCCAAAATCAGCATGCCAGTTCAAGGGAAGGCTTTCTTTCTGTCAGCTCACAATTTGAAGGAAGGTCCTTTTCTAGCCTCGGCATCTGTGAGGCAGGCATTACTAGGAGATCTCTGTGTGTCATGGCATTAATTTTCCCAAAGAGGTTCCCAGATCAGTGACCCAGGGTCCAAAGGATGTGCTCAGCTCCCAGCTCTTCTTTCTTGGTGATAGTAACTTCCTCTCTCTCTGCTTACTTCTCTCTCTCTTTATCTCTTGTAAGATAAAAGCAGGGAACATGGTGGCTCCATACAATAAGCACTGAACTGTGAACCACAAGGTACACAGTCTGAGCCTGGCAACTTGTGGTGGTGGTTATGTGCTGTGGAGTCGGTTCCGACTCATAGCGACCCCGTACAGGGTTTCTGAGGCTGTAAATCTTTACGGGAGCAGAAAGCCTCATCTTTCTCTCGCAGAACAGCTGGTGGTTTCAAACTGCTGACCCTGAGGTTAGCAGCCCAATTCATAACCACTATGCTACCAGAGCCTGGCAACTAACTGCTCTGTCAAATAAAAAAAATGAGGCTTTCTGCTCCCACAAATATTTAAAAAGCCTCAGAAGCCCTACGCAGCAGGGGTGGGGAACCTTTTTTTCTGCCAAAATTTATAGCATCATTTGTGGGCCATACAAAATTGTCAAATTAAAAATTAGCCTGCTATATTTGATCAAACATTTAACTAACTCATCCCTAATGTGGTGACTGGAGTCCTGGTGTGGCATGGGAGGATAAGCACTAGACTGCAAGGTCAGTGGTTCAGAATCATCATATGCTCCTCAGAAACCCTATACAGGGTCGCTGTAAGTGGGAACCAGCTCGAAGGCACTTAACAAGAACAACAACAAGATAAAAGGTGGTGTGAGCCACACATCAGGGAAACGCTCTCTGTATCAGGTAAGTGGTGTGAAGGATAAGTGTGTTGCATCCCACCTTAAACCCCCTTATATCAATCAAATCAATGGTGATCACATCAGAATATATCAGGGGATGATTCCATGGTCACATAACTGTTGCATTGCATTATTACATAACTGCCAAATCAGCTGACACAAACTCTGGGGAGACAGTTCAATCCATAATAAGATTTAACATGCACAGACTATATTATAGCATTTAACATAATTTCTCATTATTTGCAGTAGTTATGTCTTATAAAGTCAATTGTTACAGTTGTTAGATGCCTTTGAGTGGGTTCCAACTCACAGCGACCCTGTGAAGAGTTTCTGAGGCTTTAAATCTTCATGGAGCAGAAAGCCTCATCTTTCTCCCACGGAGAGCTTGAACCCTGCACGCTGTAGTTCACAGTCCAGGGCTTATTGTATGGAGCCACCGTGCTCCCAAAACGTCAATGCAAACATTAAATTTTCAAATATTGAACTACTGCTCCTAGAAGAAATGCAAGATCAGCTCTCCATGACTTCTAGGCACAAGATTTTTGTCAGCTGACCAGTATTATATGGCCTTGTTTTGTATGTGTTTTATTTGAAGACCCAAGCCAAACTAAATCCATTGCCATCAATTCAGGTCACAGCAACACTATAGGACAGAGACAGCTGACCCATAGGGTTTCCAAGGCTATGCTATTTACAAAAGCAGACGGCCACACTTTCTTCCCCCTTCGAGTGGCTGGTAGCTGCAAACCACTAACCTTTTAGGATGAAGCCAAGGATTAGAACCAATGACTCACCAGGACTCATTATTTAAAGATACCTTATTTCAATGGATGCCAGAATAGAGCCTGAAATTTGCTCTCCAGTGTAAAGATGCTAAATGAATGGAAGAAATAAAGTAAAAGAGCTGAACAGAATCTTTGAAAGCAACTCAGGAAGGCAAAGTCAAGAATGACAATGAAATGTACAAAGACCTAGAGTTCAAAAACCCAAAGGGAAGAATACAATCAGCATTTCTGAAGTGAAAGAACTGAAGAAAAAATTCAAGCCTCAACTTAAAATATTGAAGGATTCTATGGGAAAATCATTGAATGATGCAGAAAACATCCAAAGAAGATGGAAGGAATACACAGAGTCACTGTACCAAAAAGAAATGGTCAATGTTCAAACAGTTCAAGAAATAGCATATGATCAAGAACCAATGGTATTGAAGTGGAGTAAGAAGTCCAAGGTGCACCAAAGGCATTGGTGAAAAACAAGGTTCCGGAAATTGACTGACTAGAAATAGAAATATGTCTACAAACTGGAGGTGTTCACTCAGATATGCCAAGAAATTTGGAAAATGGCTACCTGGTTGACCAGTTGAAAGAGATCTGCATTTGTGCCTATTCCAAAAAGAGGTGATCTAACAAAATGCAGCAATCATTGGACAATCTCATTAAAATCACATGCAAATAAAATTTTGCTGAAGATAATTCTAAAATGGCTACAACGGTACCGAGACAAGGAACTGCCAGGAATTCAAGTTGGCTTCAGACAAGGACATGGAACTAGTAATATCATTGTTGACTTCAGATGGATCTTGGCTGAAAGTAGAGAATACCAGAAAGATGTTATGTTTATTTGTGCTTTGTTGACTATGCAAAGGTTTTCAATTGTGTGGATCTTGGCAAGCTATGGGTAACATTGATAAGAAAGGACATTCTAGAACACTTAATTATTCTCATGAGGAACCTGAACATAGACCAAGAGGCAGTCACTTGAACAGAACAAGAGAACACTGAATGGTTTAAAATCTGGAAAGGTGTGCACCAGGGTTGTATTCTTTCACCATACTTGTTCACTCTATATACTGACCACATCATCTGAGAAACTGGATTATGTGAAAAAGAACATGGCATCAGGATTGGAGGAAGACTCATTAACAACCTTCAATAGGCAGATGATGCAACCTTGCTTGGTGGAAGCTAAGAGGACTTAAAAATACTTACTGATACAGATCAAAGACCACAGCCTTCTATGCAAGTTGCACCTCAAGGAAAAGAAGACAAAAAATCCTCACCACTGGACTAATAAATCACCTCATGATAAATGGAGAGAAGATTGAAGTTGTCAAAGACTACATTTGGGTTTGATCCACAATCAAAGCTCATGGAATCAGCATCGAAGAAATCAAACCCTGTACTGTTAGTCAGATTTGCTGCACAAGACCTCTTTAAAGCATGTAAGAGCAAATATATCAGCTTGAGGATTAAAGTGTGCCTGACTCAAGCCATGGTATTTTCAATGGCCTCATATACATGTGAGGCCATTGAATAAGGAAGTTGAGCAATCAATAAGAAAGACCATAGAAAACTTGATGCATTTGTTTTATGTTCTGGGAGAAGAAGATATAAGTACCATGAACTGCCAGAAGGACAAACAAATTTGTGTTGGAAGAAGGACAGCCAGAATTCTCCTTAGGAACAAAGATGACCATACTTTATCTCTCATACTTGAGACATGTTATCAGGAGGGACCAGTACCTGGAGAAGCACATTATGCTTGGTAAAGTGGTGGGTCAGAGAAAAAGAGGAAAACCCTTAACAAAATGGTTTTTTCACAGTGGCAGTAGCAGTGGGTTCAAGGGCAACTACAATTGTGAGATGGCGCCGAATGGGGCAGTGTTTCCTTCTGTTGTGCATTGGATCACTAGAAGTAGGACGTGACGTGATGGCGCCTCTCAACAACATTGTTGATTCATTAGCATTGAACTCATGGCCTAAAGCACTATAGATCATGACAGAATGAAGTTTTTAAAACACATGTATTTTCTCCATAAAACACACCACAGCCTTCTATTGTTTAGGAGCATTAGACAACATTTTAGTCATAACTTTGGAGGCCGTTTAACTATCGAAATCACCAACAAAAAGTCTAATGAGAAAAATGCGGCACCGAGCTCGATGCCACTTTACAACAAGAAGCAGACCATGTAAAGGATGTGTGTTTAGAGTATGAGAACTGAAACAAGACGACAGACCGTCACCTTGTCAGTCTCAACTGGAAAATGGCACTTCATTGGGTGACTCAAAGGTTTTGCCACTCCGTGCATGTTTCCAAATAACTACAAAGAGACCATAATATTGAGTTTGGGATTATAAATAAATTTCAACAACTAGCCAAATCTGTAAATAGGAACCCACAAATAACAAGGATCAAGCGTAGTGGTTATGAATCAGGCTGCGAACTACAAGGTTACCAGTTCGAAACTACTAGCTGTTCCATGGGAGACAAGATGAGGCTTTCTGCTCCCGTAAAGATTTACAGCCTCGGAAACCCTATACAGGGTTGCCATAAGTCAGAACCGACTGCATGGCACATAACCACCATCACCAGTATAGCTAAGCTTTAACTTGCATACAGGGACATTTTATTTGTCTTTCTATCCCTAGCTCAGTTGGGATATTCCATTCATTTTTAGATGAACACTAAAATTAATGATTATGTGTGAAATAGGGTATATGCAATGCCTTCTTGCTGTTGTTAAGTGTCATCAAGTCAGTTCCGACCCATAGTAATCTTTTTATAGGGGTTCTAAGCAGCTGGTGAGTTTGAACCACCAACCTTGCAGTTCAAACCAACCTTGTGGCTGAGTGCTTATCGTCCATCGCCACACCAGGACTCCATGCAATGCCTTAGAGGTCCTTAGGTAAGAGAATGGGTCTCGTTGGAGTTCCTCCATGTGATAAGAATCAGAGTTTTAGCAATGGATGAAAAATCCAGTAGCAAAGAGGTTAGTTTTAAAGGCCAATTCCCCCTCTGAAATAAATCTGAAATCAGAAAGGGACCAAAAGCCTGCAGCAGTGGGTATTTTAAACATATTCATTAATAATGGCTCAAAGTAGAGATTTATTACAGTTGAGAATAAGGAAAAAGACAGTAAATCAGTATTGGTAAGAGAAAGAGCAAAGAAAAGATATGAGTTCTTATTTAAAATGTATTCATATGCTTTATAACCGCAAAGCAGAGAATGCTATATTGAAGTTGAAAGCTGTATTTGTAGGATTGAATTCGCTTGAAGGTATGTTTTATTTCAGTATTCTTTTTGCCAACTTTTCTTTGCTTCTTTTGGACAAAAAGTTGGGAAGTGGGTTTATTGATTGTAAGCAAGAAAAGATTGCCTTAGCAAAATCTCTTCAAAAAAACATTCCTTGCTTGGAATTATGACTTGTAAAGCACTAGTTGGATCCTAGGAAAATGCTACTTTATTGGCACATATGTTGAAGAGAATAGTTTTTAAAACATTCAATTAGTTCTGCCTTAGAGATAGAATTTAAGCACATTCTGAGAAATAGGATTAAACTTGTATAAAAGCCTATGCCCCCAACTGTTGCTTGGTAACCAATTCTTTTTTTCATTTAAACTTCTTCAAGGATAATCCCACTCACTTTGGCTCTATTCCACCCAAGGAAGATAATACTATTTTTATTCAAATGAAACCATAGCACTCCCTTGTCTAAAACCCTCAGTGGCATCCTATTACTCTTGAAGTAAATACAAACTCTTTACCATGTTCTGTAGAGTCCTAAATCCTCTGGCCCTCGTCTACATGGTGAGTCTCAGCTCACTTTTCTGCTCACCTAGTCCATCATGTCCAACTCATCTGACTCTTCTAGCTCTTCTCTAGCTTGGACACCCTTTCCCCTGCCACTCTTCAATGATTCATCCAGACTCTGTTAGCTGTCACCACTTCCTCCAAGAGGCCACCCCTGACCATTCTACCCATCTCATTTCATCTGTTTGTGCTTTTTCCTGTTGCCGAGCACCATCTTAATTATTTCTGTTGCATACTTATCTGAGGTTCTAGTTGCATGTATCAATTTAGCTTCCATATTTCCCACTGGTTTGCAAGGTCTGCGGGAGCCAGAACCATGTGTGTTTTATTCATCTCTTCCTACTCAGACAGTTCTGAGTTGACCCTGACTCATGACACCCTTACGTGTGCAGCAGAACAGAATGTTGACTGGTCCCTTATCATCCTCATCTTTGTTATCATGTGCAAGCCCATACTTGCTGCTGTTGTGCCAGGGCATGTCACTGAGTGTATCCTTGGACCTCATTGGCACTCTACAGTACTGAGCATTGTGCCCTCCTTAGTGATTATTCCCTCCCTAGAGCATGTCCAAAGCAAGCAAGTTGAACAGTATTCAGTTGTAATGCATAGGTTTTCATTGACTGAGTCTCATCATTAGACTACCATGGACAGGTGCCCTTTGGTCTTCACAGTGATGTCTTTGTGTCTGACCATTTCACAGCAGATTTGTCTAATCAATAACTTGTTTTATTCCTTGACTGCTGCTTCCCATGGACATTGATTGTGGATCCAAGTAAAATGAAATCCTTAACAACTTTAATATTTTCTCCATTTATCGGGATATTATTGCGTATTGATCCAATTGTGAGTAGTTTTGTTTTCTTTATGTTTGAGTGCAATCCATACTGAAGGCTGTAGTCTTTGATCTTCATCAGTAAGATCAGAGTCCGCTTAACTTTGAGCAAGCAATGTGTGTAATTTGTATTAACAAAGGTTGTTAATGAGTCTTCCTTCAATCTTGATGCTGTGTTCTCCTTGATATACTCCAGCTTTTGGGATATTTGCTCAGCATATAGATGGAGTGAGTAACCCTCTTACAACTGCCTGATGATCATTGTGCAGGTTCTGCTTGGTCACATTGAAGTGTTCTGAAACTTCCATTCTTCTCCTAGTGCCTTTGTTTAGCCGGTAACACAAAGGCAAATATCTTTCTGGTATTTGCGGCTCTCTACCAAGATCTCCCATCCGTAACGATATCCCTCATTTCACGTCCTCTTCTGAACAGGGTTTGAGTTTTTGACAGTTCCCTGTCTATGGACTGCTATAATTGTTACAGAATTACTTTCAGTAAAATGTTACTTGCCTGTGAGACTAATGATACTGTACAATAATTTCTGCATTCTGTTGGATCGCTGTTCTTTATCATGGGTTCATATCTATCACTTAGAGGGTGGAAGTGCACCTGACCAGAGCTATGGCATTTTCAGTTGCCTCACATGCATGTAAATGCTGGACAACGACTAGAGAGACCACAAAAGAATTGATACATTGAGTTATGGAGCTTGTGGAGAATTTAGCATATACCATGGACTAAGAAAGCAAGAAACACATCTGTCTTGGAAGCAGTACATCTGTCTTGGTAGGAAGAAGTGCCTCCCTAGAAGTGAGATGGCAAGACTTCAACTCACGTACTTTGGACTTGTTATCAGGAGGGACCAGTCTCTGGAGGACATCATGCTTGGCAAAGCAGAGGGTCACCTAAAAAGAGGAAGACCCTTAAGCAAAATGGATTGTCACAGTAATTGCAACAATTCTGAAGATGAAGTTGGACCAGGTAACATTTCATTCTGCCACTTATGAGTCAGAACCAATTCAGTGGCTCCTAACATAACATTACCAGGTCACAAGGTCTTTTGGCCTATTCTAACTTACTCTGGAAGCTCTGCTGAACCCTTTCCACCATTAGTGAGGCTGCTAATATTTGAAATATCAGTGACCAACCTTCTAGCATTACAGCAAAATGCCAGCCACCACAGTACCACAAATTGAAAGGCAGGTACTGGTGGCATATAGCAGATCCTCGATAAATAGTTCTCATGAATTTTCAGTGTCATGCCTAATTTCTGACACAGAACAGGCTGTCGGTTAAAGGTTTGGGATTAAGTGTATCATGTTACCATAGGATTTAGCTAATTCATATCATCTATACAAGTACTCTTCTCTCTACCCACAACAGTATCATCTCTGCAAATGTTACTGGGTCAGGACAATGCCTGAAAACACCACCTGACATTAGGGCATGTACTGTAGAATCCAAATATGATTAACTGAAAACCTTACCACTCAACATTCGAGAGACTGATTCTAACAATTCCTTCCTCTTCTGACCTATTTCTTGATTCTGTGACAACTTTGTCGGTTTTGTCCACAGGTTGCCAAGTTGTGCTAGTAAACTGAATTTGAACTTATTTGTTTCGTCGATTTTGAACAAGTCATTGATACATTTGGCTTTGGGTTTGCCAAGGTGCACATTGTAATCTGTTGAATTCAGAGCCACTGAATGTCTTTCTTAGCTCACTGGACCCAGACAGAGCCAACAGACCGTTTGGGATTTGTAGTTTACTGTAGGATGGCAGGATTGCCGTAGGGAAATGTTTTGTCAAGATAGCACTTTGCTATAATGCAGCAGTTAAGTTCCATTGTTTAGACTCTGTGAAAATTAATTTGCAAAAATATGCAGGTCTGTTGTCTGCTCTAGTTTATATGTAAATTAGAAAATTGTGTGACAAGGATGCCAGGGATGATGGAACTCAAACATTTCCAGACTCGTTCTCCAGTAATTAGTGAGAGTGAGTCCCACTCAAGTTTCCTTTATTGCATTTATAATTTTTTTTCTCTCTCTCAAGAATTAGTTGCACCAGTCAAGTTAGAAAAAGCCACAGCATTAGCTAATCAACCATAACGACCGATTATTTTTTTTTAAATGAAAGTTTAAAAACTTGATTTGTAGGCTGGGACAACCCAGGACGCACATGTATGGCTTGAGAAGAAAGAATTCACCAGTGAGACTTTAAATATGAAAAAAATACGCAGTGCCACAGCTTGCTACAATCTCAGCTCCCCTCCCCTGAAGGGCATGAGTGTTTATAAGCCTAAGCATTGATCATATGAACGGACGGTGGTTAAATATATAGGGATATAAATAAATAGGGATACAGTACCTTTAACTCCCTTATTGTCTCATACTTAAAGCCTTAGTCTCTATATATCCCTTGCTGTGCATGCCCTCCCTGTCCTGCTGTATTCATAGTCTTCCTTCTAAAGCATTGCCCTTGGGCCACTGGTTTTGCCCTCCTTGTGGGAGATCTGGATTCAATTTCTGGCCAACACACCTCATCACAGCTAGACGTTGCTAGATACTGGACAAATTTCAGTGAGCTTCCAGACTTAAGATGGACTAACAAGAAAGACTTGGTGATCTACTTCCAAAAATTAGCCATTGAGGACTTTATGGGTGACAATGGTCCAGTCCGTAACCAGTTACAGAGATGGCACAGGACTTGGCAGTATTCCATTGTACATGGGGCACTCATGAGTCAGGGCTGACTTGAGGACATCTAACAACAGATTTTAGAGTGTACTACATTTGTAGACCTTCCCTGGTCCATTTGGCACCTGACATCTCTTCATCTTATTAATGATTGCTCCGCTAAGTTACATGCCTTCAAACTGAATTTACCTCGTCTTCTAGCTGGACTAGATCTTGTCCAGTCTAGCCAGCCCCTGGACACTATCCCTGGAGCCATTCCTCAGTGATAGTCATCTCCACCAGATCTCCTCAAGGTCCAGCAAATGCGACCCAAACATAGCTGAACTGAAGCTGTTTTTACACCCATACCGTTCTGTGGACCTCACCACAAGGCTCTTATCAAATTCTAGCTTTATTTGGACTAGTTGCCTTTCAAAGTCTTTCAATTTAAACCTTTGCCCCTGAAATTCACTGGAAAACACATGCTAGCACTTTTGATTGAGAAACAACAAGAAGCCTCACAGTGACCACGGTAGCACTTAACCCAAAATCCCCGGCAACAGTGATCTCCGCTGGTGCTCAGTCTGCTTGGGAGGACGGCAGTCTGGGCTTGAAATCTTCAGATGTGGGCACTACTCCTTACTCTGCCTCTGCCTCTGCCTCTGCCTCTGCCTCTGCCTCTGCCTCTGCCTGGCTGTGTGACCTGGACTGATGAATTTGCCTTTCTGGATATAGACTTTAATTCCTTGTGTGTATTTAGAGCGCTTGATCTCTTAGGTGGCTTCTACCTCTGAAAGACTATTAATTTATGGCTGAACTATAATCAGCAGTCCAGCACATAAACCTAGAGAACAGTGCCTTTAATGACACAGCTGAGCAGGACGGAGTATTTCTCGATTGTTCCTCAATTGGCTGAGCAGGTGGTTAGAACCAGTCACATAGGCCTTGATAGTGAAGTGGGGATAGATATTAAGTCCCCAAACTGTTTGTCATAAAGAACCCCATTCCCAATAAAAGCAAAGGCAGATGTTCACATAAAGTTTTTGCTATTTGTGCTTTTGTGGGGAATTTTTTTGGTATAGTGTTTATTGGAAAGTCACAACAGCATTTGCCTCTCCAGATTGCCCCTTTAACGGCAGTCTTGCAGTCCGTTTATGGGCTTGGCATTGTTTTCATTTAATGATTTTCATGGGAGTAGATGAAATGCAATGTGTACCAGCTGTACCTACGTTTATAACACAGCTGCCTCCCAGAGAAGATTCCCTCAGATATCATAGGTGTCCTGATGGTCAGAGAGACACTTGACATTACCTTTCAAAGGTAAAGGGGCCTCTATTAGTTCTATGTGGTTGCTGTCACACTGTATGGCTGTAAACATCTCAAATGTCCTGCCTAGAGCTCTGGAGGTAAAAACTCTGAAATGAGTCTTAAGAAGTGAACAGCAAGGTCTTGGCAGTCTCTCAAGGAGAATCCCGGTTTCTAGAGGCTGCCTGCATCCCTTGGCTCATGGCCCCTTCCTCTGTCTGCAAAGCTAGTACTGTAGCATCTTGTCTCCTCTCTGGCCTCTTTCTGTCCTTTGGTATTCTCTCTCTGCCTCTGAACCTCCTGTCTCCCATTTGTAAAAGCTTTTATAAATTTATTGGGGCTATTCAAATAATCCAGAATAATCTCCCAATCTCAAAATCTTTAATCACATGTGCACAGTCCTTTTTGCCATGTAAAATGACATTCGCAGGTTCTGTGGATGATATTGTGGACATCTTTAAAGCACCATTATTATGTTTTTTTATCAAACAGCCACAGAAATCAACCAAGGCCCAAAGGATAAAATGACTTGTCTAGATTCGCATAGATACCATAATTTTCTGCAAATAATATGTATGTTATATATTTTTTATACCAGGCACATTATTTTCAGAAGCTCAGTGTGTGTGTGTGTGTGTGTGTGTGTGTGTGTGTGTGTATAAAACATGTTGCTGACTTCAATTTCAATTCTTTCTTCTGACAAATGGATTTAATGTTAAGTCTTTGTTTTGGTGCCTGTTGACTCTTAGCTTTGGTTCCTAGCAGCACCTCCCTAGTCTCCCCTGGAGTTTCTTAAGCAGCCTCTTCCCTGCTTTGCAAACTGTTCTCTCTAGTACAGGGAGAAATCATTGTTTCCTCCCTGGAAACAGCTCTCACCAGGGCAGCTGGTCCCAGCCCAAGGATGTTGAGTCTCCACCCCTAGGCCAGAGAAACCACTCAGAGATCGAGCTGTGCACCCACCAATCTCCAGCTGTTTGAATCTCCCATGGGGTGGGTGTGAGTGCCTTTGGCACAGAGGAGTCATGCATCTCTCACTCAAACAAGACAAGTACAACTGGCCATCCAGGGTCCCCAAAGGGCCAGGGTTGTACCTGCTCCCACACCATCCTACCACCCTGCTGTGAGTTGGGGCCATTACTTACAGGGTCCAGGTGCTCATGGACCTCGACCACCAGCTACCACGGGACCAGCAGATACTTGGGCTATGAACAGCCCTCCCACAAACCCTTCTCTCATCGCTGTTGCAACTCCCTGGGACAGAGCAACTACAAGGAGCGCCATCATTCTCAGACCCAGTCGCAAACTGCCCCAGAGCAAACACACAACTTCAGCTTATTTTTCTATTATTAGAATACCACCCAACTTGAAAGGAGCTCTGGTAGAGTGGTGGGTTACTTTGGGCTGCCAACTGCAAGGGCAGAAGTTCAAATCCACCAGCTGCTCCGTGGGAGAGAGATGAGGTTTTGTGCTTCTGTAAAAATTTACAGCCTTGAAAATGCTACACAAGGTCTCTATGAGTTGGAACCAACGATGACATACTACCATGACCACCGCCACCTGAATTGAGTCATGATGTGGTGCTGTAGGATAAGCACTGGACTTCTAAACACAGGGTCAATAGTTCACACCTACCAGCCTCTCCTAGGAAATCCTATACAGTGCAGCCAGAGTGCTCCTTAGAGGCCAAGATGGCCAAACTTCGTCTTTCATACTTTGGACATGTTGTCAGGAGGGAACAGTCGCTGGAGAAGGATATCATGTTTGGTAAGGTGGAGGGTCAGAGAAAAAGAGGAAGACCCCCAACGAGACGGATTAGCCAAGTGGCAACATCTATGGACTCAAGTGTGGCAACAGTAGTGAGGTTGGCCCAGGATCGGACATTGTTTCATTCTGTTGTGCATAAGGTCGCTATAGGTCAGTGCCGACTCCATGGCACCTAACAACAACAACAACAACAACATATTTGATCTTGTAGGTTTGTTTTCTTTAAATACTTCTATATCTGGAGTGAGTAATGAGTGGTTTTCGCATGTATGTTAATCTCAGGTGGTTGGTTTTCAGTCCGAAGAGCATCCTTTAGCATTTTTTTGTTATCATGTTAAGTTGTAAAGTTGGTCTTGTTATTAAAAATTTGCTAAATTTGTTTATCTAAAAAGGTCCTAATTTCACCATTGTATCTAAGGGACAACTTTGCTGGGCATATGGTTCTTTGTTGGCAGTTTTTTCTTTCACAGTTTTGTCTATGCCCTCCATTGCCTTCTCTCCTGCATCGTTTCTGCTAAGATATCAGAGCTTCGTCTTACTGGTTCTCCTTTGTATGTAACTTGTTTTTCTGAGCGCTATCAAGATTCTTTTCTTGT
Organism: Chrysochloris asiatica; assembly: GCF_000296735.1. NCBI lineage: Eukaryota > Metazoa > Chordata > Mammalia > Afrosoricida > Chrysochloridae > Chrysochloris > Chrysochloris asiatica. The sequence continues at coordinate 18,514,388 of NW_006408525.1, forward strand.
CTTTAGTTTTGGAAAGTTTAATATGATATGGCTTGGTGATTTTGTTTTGTGATCTATCCTGTTTGGAGTTAGTTCAGCTTCTTGTATGCTTATCTTCTCGTCTTTCATGATGTTAGAGAAGTTTTTTTCCAACAACTCTTTGAGAATCTTCTCTGTGCTTTTATTGCCTGCTTCTTTTCTGGAATTCCAGTCAGCTGTAAATTATTCCTCTTTATGGTGTCCCACACAAATCTTAGGCTTTGTTTGTTTTTTTGTGTGCATGTGTTTTTTTTCCTATAGTTTTTTTAGTATACTAGTATTGAGAGATTTATCTTCAAGCTCACTAACTCGGGCTTCCATAGCTTCAGATCTGTTCCTTTGCTCTTTCAATGCATTGTCCATGTCTGAAATCTTACTACTAAGCTTCTGGATTTCTAATTGCAGGTTTTGTGTTGTTTCAAAATTTGCATTTATTTTGTGTGTTCCTATATTTTCCTGAAGTCTTCTAAAAATAAATCTTTTTTGTTCTCACTTTCCTTGATCTTTATGGCAATTCTTTGTGTTGTTATTGTTAAATGCTGTCAAGTCAGTTCTGACCTGTAGTGACCCTGTAAAGGGTTTCCAAGAAGCAGCTGGTGAGCTTTAACCTCTGACCTTGCAGATCAAACCAACTTTGCAGTCCAGGGAATTAACCCACGGTGCCACATGTAAATACCATTCTTTCTAATTCTTCTTCAGTTAGTTCCATTACCCTCTTTCCCCACAGACACTTTTTTTTAATCTGCATTTTGGTCATTTGTTTTTGTCATTCTCTCTTGTTTCTTTTTATGAGATAAAACTATCTATTGTCTCTGGGATGCTGTGGTGTTTTCATATTTGTATTTAATTGATGATGATATGTTGATGTGTTGTTAGACTCTCACCAACTGTCTCCTTTGGGTGTAGTTAGAGAATGGAAGTGTGTGTAATGTTGATGCACCATTCGTACACCTCAGTTTAGGTGGCATTGACTGGTGTTGACTGCTATCTATCATTGATGATGTTTAGAAAATAGTACTGACTGTTACCAGTAGATGGAGCTCCAGAGGATACAGTTATGGCTGGGCTATTTGGGCATGGCTATTGTCTCCTGTTTGGTGGGAAAGAGACATCCCTCCCCCCACCGCCACACTGCCACACACACCAAGGAGCAAACCAGAATAAATAAGTAAGCAACAATGAAAAGAGAAAATAATACAGGAGAAAAGATCATTAAAAACATGCATGGACTGGAGAAAAAGAATATATTAATTAAAAAGAAAAAAAGAACGGGAAAATGGAGCTATAGAAGAGAAAATAAAAAGAAGAATAAAAATGACACTAACCCTCAGACAAGCTATATAGAGAGAAGATAAAGAGTGAGTAGAGAGTAGTAAAGAAAGCTCAGGGGACAGTGGGGAGAGGGGAAATGAGAGACAGAAGGAAAGAAGGAAAAACAAAAGCAGAGATAGGATAAAATTCAAGGGAATGGAAAGAGAAGAGATAGAAAGAATAAACAAACAAAAAATGAAACAAGAAGTAAGGGGGGAACCCCAAAGCAAAGCAAAACAAAAAACAGTGCAGCTGTTAGACCCAGAGTGGAGAAAACTCTGGGTGGGGCTCCTGCAAGCCAAAGATCTCACAAGATGGGTATGGGAAGGATATGATAGCAGAGTTACAAGCCCTGATTTAATTCCTTTTGGCTTCAGTGTTAATCTATGTTCAGAATCCAGAAATAGTTCATAGAGGCTTTTGTGGAGCTACCTCAGTGCCAGCTAGGACCACAGGGCAATTGGAGATAGGGTGACTGGTTAAATGCTGGTCTGGTTACTCTATAGATTCTGTAGGTCCTAAGCCAAGCCCACCTGAATCCAGGCACCAAAATGATACATTAAAGTAGCACAGCAGGCCCCCGCCTCACAATGGCATGGTTCCCAATCATGTGACTCAGAACTCCCAGAGAGCAGGAATTGTGCTGGGAGTAGATGAGGGTGGGATGTGGCCATAGCTCTGGTCACCAGAGGATCATGGGTTGGGGTGGGGAAAGGAATTGCCTGTGTGGATCTGCTCTGACAGGCCTCCTTCAGTTGCCAGAGCTGCTTATGAGCAGCCTTTGTGAAGGTTTAAGCTGGTCACGCTGCATCCCTTTACTAGTCAGTCTCCCTCTCTCATCATCCCCATTCAGCTGTCCTCCCAGCAAGCACTCCATCCACTTCTGTAACCTTTCTTCTGAAGTGAAGGTTCCAAGACTTTTATCTGTTTCTGTTTTATTTCATCTGTTGTATCATTGTTGTAGAGGGTCCGTGTAGTACATCTGCCTAGTCCGCCATCTTGCTAGAAGTCCTGTATTTATATTTAAACGATGATTGTATGTTGATGTGTTCTTATTCTCTCTCAAACGGTCTCCTTGTGGGTGTAATTAGAGAATGGAAATGTATGTACTGTTTTCCATTCACCATTCATGCAGCTTTAGTTTAAGATGAGTTTGGCTGATGTTAATTGATGTCTGTTGTTGACCAGGTGCTATAGGATCTGGTATTGACAACTGTCCAGTTGGTGGAGCTGCAGAGGGTATGGTGTAGCTGACTTGTATGGATATGGTTGCTGTCTTGCATTTGGTAGGGCAAGAGTAGGAAACACACACAGGAAAATAAAACAAACAAGTAAACAACAGCAAAGGGAGAATATAATAAAAGAAGAAAAATAAAAAAGCAAAAAGGACAGCAACAACAACAAAAAAGAATCGAATAACTAAAAAGAAAAGAGGAACAGAAAAATAGAGGTTGGTACTTAAGGAAAACGGAATAAAATAAAAGGAAGGGGAAAAAACTAAAAAATAAAAGAAAGGAGAGAAGGAAAAAGAGATGAGAGAATATTAAAGAAAAATCAAGAGGGAAAAAGAAGAGAGTGGGAATGACAAACAGAAGAAAAGAAAAATAAAAGCTGAGATAGAAAGAATAAAAATTAAGGAATGGGAAAGAAAGGAAAAAGGAGAAGAAAGATTAAGCAAGCAAAAACAACAGAACAGTGAAGGGAAAAATAAGCCCAACAACAACAACAACAACAACAACAACAACAACAACAGAAGTGCGGTTATTGAACCCAGAGAAGAGAAAACTCTGGGGCTCCTGCCAGTCAAGGAACTCAGAGGTGGATGGAGGACTGAGTTCTCAGGCCTAGATTGAGTTCCTATAGGCCGAGGTGTTGTCTATGATCAGCACACCCAATCCAGCAGTAGCTCATGGAGGCCCTTCAGATTACTAGTTTCACTGGCAGTTAGAAGGTTCCTGCTAGTCTGATGTCCATGTGAATCCAGATGCCTAAGTGGGCACCCATCTCAAACTGACTCTAACCAAGCAACTCAGAACTCCTGGAGAGCAGGGTTTGCACTGGGAATAGATGAGGGTGGGGTTTGTCCTTTGTTATACAGGAGAGTGTGGGGAACAAGAAAAAAATCCCACCTTTTCCATTACCTGTGTGAATCTGCCATCTGTCTGTCTCTCCAAAGCTATTCACACAGGTTCAAGACGGGTGCACTTCGTCTGGCTCACAGTCCATTCACCAGTTACTCTCCTTTCACCAGCCCTTCTCAGCTTCTCCTTCCAGGAGATATTCAGTCCACTTCTCTAACCTTTCCTCTGAAGCTCAGGGTTCCAGGACCATCTTTTGTGTCTGTTTTCATTTGGCCTCCCACCTCTTTGTTGTAGAGGGTCTGTGTAGTGTGTCAGCCTAGTCCGCCATCTTGCTGGAAGTCTCTACTGGGTCTCTCATATAGTATCTCTGACAAGTATTTTCTGGATTCCTCGCTTGATTCGGTTTTCTCAAGCCATGCTATGAGCAGATGAAGACTGCTATAAATTAAAAACTGTTATATTGCATTGAGTTCCTGAGAGGACAGGTATATTAATAAAGGTGTGGCTCATTAGGCTCATCTTCTCTAGGAATCCCCCTGTAACTCCCATTTGCCTTCCCTCAGGATTGAGGGTCCCTTATCTGTAGTCCCATAACACATTTGACTTAGTCTGTTACTAGTATGTTAATAAGGAGCCTTGGTAGGATTATGAGCTGCGCTGCTAACCACAAGGTCAGTAATCTGAACCTACCAGTACTCTGTGGCTTTCTGCTCCTGTAAATATCTTGTTGTTGTTGTTGTTAGGTGCCATCGAGTCGGTACCTACCTATAGCGACCTTATGCACAGCAGAACGAAACACTGCCCGATCCTGGGCCAGCCTCACTACTGTTGCCACGCTTGAGTCCATCTATACTGCCACTTGGCTAATCCATCTTGCTGCGGATCTTCCTCTTTTTCTCTGACCCTCCACCTTACCAAACACGATACCCTCTGCAGTGACTGGTCCCTGCTGACAATATGTCCGAAGTATAAGAGACGAAGTTTGACAATCTTGGCCTCCAAGGAGCACTCTAGCTGCACTTCTTCCAAAATGGATCTCTTGGTTCTTTTGGCAGCCCACGGCACTTTCAGTATTCTCCTCCAACACCGTAACTCAAAAGCATCAATTCTTCTCTGGTCTTTCTTATTGTTGTTGTTATGTGCCATGGAGTCGATTCTGACTCATAAGGTTACCAAGGCTGTAAATCTTTACGGGAGCAGAAAGCCTCATCTTTCTCCCACAGAACAACTGGTCGTTTCGAACTTCTGACCTTGCAGTTCACAACCCTATTCATAAGCATTACACTACCAGAGCTCCTTGGTCTTCCTTGTAACAGCCTCAGAAATCCTGTTACAGGGTCCCTGTGAGTTAAAACCAACTTAGTGGTATACAACCACACCAAAACCAATGTGGTAATGTTGTGTTTCTTCACAATTCATCCTTGTACCTTCAGGACCTAACCCTGGGATACATATCATGGATAAAAGGGTGAATGAATGCTTAGGTATCTCAGAATGAGTGAATGAATATGGAAGAAAGGTAAGTCCAGTACCTCCTTGGGAATACTGAGAGAAGCAGGAAAAAGGTGAAGATCTAATCTCTGATCTTCACTGGCATTAAATTCGTGTGCTGACTCCCTTTCACTCTGCTCACTTTTGTAAAAGAAGAAAATAGAAATAAAAAATTGAATAGATATGTATTCAAATAATTGCTTTAATTTGATGCTGAAAGCAACTAGAGGGTTCTCCCCTGGATAGTTGCGCTCAGCCCTGAATGTCATTCTTTCTGCCCATCCAGTGAACACATTCTTCAGCTGCTGGTCCATTAGGTTAATGATCTGTGTTGGACTAAACAAGGACAAAGCCAAGTTGCCAAACACCTGTCAGGCCTTAATGGTGGACCATACAAATAATTCACTCTCTTGCTTTGACTACTCTGCACACCAACACCTCACAGAAGTCAAGCACCATGCTCTTTGAAAAGCTTGGAATACCATCTAGATAGAGTAGGGTGGACTCTCACAGCAATCAGCCAAATAAAGCAGAGCATTAGTCCAAGAATTGCTAAATATCTGCTGTGGCTCATATATGTTGTAAAGACGAGGTAGTTCCACTATTTTGCCTTCTCATTCTTTAAGCATTAATGCTAACTACACAGGACAGATAGACCTAGAACAAGAAAAGCTGACCTGAAGACATAACATGCAGAGAAATCAAGGCGATTCTGGCCAGGAAAATCCCATAGCAAACCCCAGGGATCTCTAGGGTGTAATCCATTTTCTCTCTCTCTCTCTTTTTTGCAAAGCCTTGATTTTTACCTGTTAGGTACCATAGTTCCTCAACCTTCCTCCTAGCCTAATGCTACAATTTCTTTTTTTTTTTAATTTCTAGTTCCTTCTTTCTGGGGATTGGTGAACTCAGCTTGGAATCTTTGCTCTGTGGGGAAACGACAGTCACCAGTCAACATAGAGACCAGCCACATGATCTTCGACCCCTTTCTGACGCCCCTTCGCATCAACACCGGGGGCAGGAAGGTAAGCATCTGTGGGATTTCCATAGTGAAGTTGAGGAGGAGGGAGATGCTGACTTTGAAGACTAATTCTCCAGTCTTCAATCTCTGTGATGTCTTTGTATTTCCACCGAGGAATATCACAGTCCTCAGGATTGCTGTCAACAAAAATAATTACGTCTACATTGTGCTTTTTCTCCCAAGCCAGTCAAACCCTCATGTTTCTAATTACTCTGCACCCCCAGGAGGTTGCTGGGAGTCCCATCCCTTGGTACCCCATGAAGGTCAGAAAGCAGAACTGCCTTTTCCCCTGTGTAGAGAGCATGCTGCGAAAAGTCAGTATTCTCAGATGTCTCTTCCCTGAGATTTCTTTTAACCTCAACAAAGTGAGGAAAAGAATTTTAACAGAAGTGAAATGAGACGTTTATCATCCTGGGAGGAAAAACAAACAAACAAAAATCACTTTAGATGATTTATAAGAAAATCAATAATTAATTTTCCTAGGGGTGTCTTGCTGGGTAAGAATGGTTGCTCCTACACAGAAATGCTGAGTTCTGCTTTGTGCATCTCACCTCTCTGTCCCTCCTGCTCTCCACCTCCAGATGATGAGTTCTTCCTTCGAGTATGGAAGGGCATCATGTACAAAGGGTTTTCTCTAAGAGAAACAGCATTTCTCTTGTGGGCTCATTCCTATTTGGTTTCTTTTTACTGTTGAGTAGATTGTTGAAGGTTAAAAAAAAAAAAGTTGGAAAATTGTATTTGAAGGTAATTTAGCTGTTGTGAACTCAAGAGGAATGGAAAGTCATTTGTGTGCAAGAAATTGAGGTTAAAATTACAGACAACTTTTGCTACTGTTGGTGGCTGATTCACCGATGTTTGGACTCTTTGGGGCTCTGCACACTTTGCCTCATATAGCCTATGCACCATTCTTGCCACTGAGTTTATAATGTATCCCCCCTACCTTCTGCTGTATTGGAATTTTTCCTATCACATAACTGGCAAAAGAAAAGAAAAACAACCTAATGACTTATCAAAGAGTTGTTAGTGACTTTGACTTAGGTCATGAGGGGAATTGTAAAAGATGTTGCCAGTGATTGGGATTATTTAGCTACAAAGTATTTCTCTGCTGCTTTGAATATGACTTGGGAACCATTTTTATAGAAAGGTCCGATGTAGGTCATTTCATTTATTGGTCTGATTCTTTAGAAAGTCTATTTTAATGATTGTTCCATATGCAGTTTTATTTTTATCAATCATAAAAGGTCCTTGACATGGATTGTACAGATACCTCTATTTTAGCAGGAACATCATTCATTTAAAGCCAAGGAGCATGCATGAGCTCATGGTCAGTGTTTTAGAAGGGAAATTTGCTCTTGGGGTTAAAAATTTAACCATTCTTTTTTTTTTTTTTTCTGGGAGAGGATCATGTAAAGAGCAATTGTATTCTAAGGCAAAGAAAAAAAATAGTGAAAGAGAGCCCAAAGTACATAGAGCTTGGTCCCTAAACTCTGGAAAGTTCCTAAAGGATGCTTTCCAGCAAGACTAAAACACAGATAGCCAAGATGGGGGTTAATAGGAAGGGAAGGGAGGAGACATCAGGGCCAGCTCATTAGGCTGTAGTACAGCCCATTTTTATAGGGTTTTTTAAGTAAAGGGTATCTTAGTAGCTCAATCCAAAAAGTGGCAAGAGAACACACCTCATGGATATTTAATTTTCATTTTTCGTCAGAAACTTAGAGGAACATGTTGATGTGAAAGGAAAAAAATAAAACTAAAACATTAACTCCAAGACAGCATCTTTCTAAAACTGGAGACGGCTTAGTGTTAAAAGTCATTTACATGCTGGTAGGTTCTTTGTTTTCTTTGAACAAGTGTTTTTTTTGTTTTGTTTTTTTTTCCCAGTTCAGTATATTGTACCTGATCCAAATCAATTTTTAAATGCTTTGGAGTTTGGACTGTTGGAAACATTTACTTTTGAAAATGTAAATGTTTATACCTGGCACAATTTGTGTTGCCAGCTGTTTGAAGAGCCAAGAGTGGTCAGATGGTTCCCTTTGCATTTGTAAAAGGTGGAAAATGAAAAATAGCTGGTAAGAGGATAAACTGGTGATGCAACCATAGGAGCCCTGGTGGCGTGTTGGTTAAGTGCTTGCTTGGCTGCTAACTGGGGGAGAAGGATGTGGCAGTCTGCTTCCATAAACATGACAGCCTTGGAAACTCTATATGGGGCCATTCTACTCTGTCTTACTGTTGTTTTTATGTGACATTGAGTTGGTTCCGACTCATAGCAGCCCTGTATAGGGTTTCCAAGAATAGCTGGTGGATTTGACCCACAGACCTTGCAGTTAGCGGCCCCATATTTATCCTACAGAGCAGCTCCAGGACTCCACTCTGTCCTATAGGGTTTCTGTAAGTCAGCATTGAGGCTACAGCTATGGGTTTGGTTTTTCATTTGAAATGAAACAATGTTTGAACTTGATACAAACTAAATCATGTTTTTAATATTTTTAACAGTGGTGTTTAATGAGCTGGAGGCTCAGTTTCGGAGGTGGGCCTTTCACTATTACCCTGAATTTAGTTTTACTGTAAAGAACTGTGTATACAACTTGAAAATGTTTGAAAACCAGCCTGCAAGACTGAAAGATTTTGTAGAATTTGGGGAAAATGCCAGATGTTTGTCTGAGGTCAACTGGGTATCATCAAAGCCTACTTACTTAACGTGTTCTTGGTCACATTTTTATCCATGAACAATTTTCCTGCATATGTTTAAATGTACCTGCTGCACAAATCCATGACACATCTCTGTCCTAGCCCCTGACTTGTGTTACTGCATTCATTTTCATGTACTTTACTTGGCATTGGGCTCGCATGATGGGTTAAGAACCTTGTTGGCATGGACCAAGGCCAAAATTCAACCACAGCACAAGAACAACAAAAAAGAATCATGATTAGATCATGGCCCGAACACAGTGTCTTGGACATGACAGGAAACATTCATTGTTACTAAGTAGTGAGATTTTTTTCAGTTACTTATTTTGCATGTTAGTTTCCCCCAATCTTCTTTTTGTCCTTTTTTCTTGTTTGTAGGAGGATATATTTTTTTTTTCACCCAGTGCTATGTATGTGACATATAGGACTCTTATAGATAAAATGCAAAATAATTCTATTTCTTAAACAATACTCTTTAAGGTTGGGTTTCATATGGAGATAAGAATTCTAGCTTTTAACCAATCCTTTACCCTGTCCTACAACAAATTAAATCTCCATTATGGTGTATGTATTCACAGAATTAAATATATGAACTCCTTGTGTGGTGCTGTATGATCAACATTGGACTATGAACCACAGGTTGGTGGTTCAAACCTACCAGCTGCTTTTTGGAAACCATGTACAGGGTCGCTGTGAGTTAGAACCAACTCGATGGCACTTAAAAACAGCGATATATGTGTGTGTGAAAAAAAGCATGAAGGAGGTAACTGATGCATCCAAGACACTTTTTCACAACCTCAAATCATTAATAATTTCTATATATGAAAATTTGGATTATGATATCATTGGTGTGTTACATCCAGTTCAAGTCCGACCAACTATTTTAAAGATCTAGACCTGTCAGTCATTGGTACAAATTCACATTCATTTTGACTTTTCCTTGTCTCTTTGCTCCTGCCAGAATGGGTGTACATGATATGTTTTTGTGTTATTTCTAATGTGCTGATTCGATAGGTAAGCTTAGCAATTAGAAAATGGAAATATAGAGTGATAAGATTACTCCTTAGTGAAATAGGAATAACCACACTTGATGATTTGGGGGCAGTCACTCCTATATGCATTTGCCTTGCAGCGTTCTCTGCTGCAGGTAGGCCAAGGACAAAGTGCATTTTGCTTTCATGGAGGAGATGTGGCATAGTACATAGATGGACTCGGTACTGATCTGAAAGAAGAAAGACTATGTTAGCATGAAGTCTAAAACCCATGCTGATTCCACAATTTTTACCCAAAATTACTTCAGGCATCCTTTGTCACCTTTTAGTTCTTTCAAGAAAATGGACATTTCAGTAATTGATGGCATGAGGATTTGTTCATAATATGTATAATATGAAATGTAGGATCTAAAATGATTTACTTAATGATCCCAATTTGTGGGGTAAAGTGCCCGTGATGTGCATAGAATAGAGATTGACATTACAGTAATATAATTTTCTGTCTACTCTCAGGTTTCTGGGTATTCTCTATAGTAAGCCTGCATTAATTCAGTAATCCGAAAGAAAAAAAAAAGAGATTTTTAATCTATCTTTCCAATTAGGTGAAAATATAAGGCATTTCAAACAGTTCATGGGAAATTCCATGATCTTTTCATTCTACTTTTCCATGAACTCTTTGAAGCCCCTCATATATTTGGAGTTGGTAGATGTAATCATTACAAGAATGACCTGCCACCCAAAGGTGTTGGGAGCATGGTGGCACTGTAGGATAATCACTGAACTGTGAACCACAAAGTCCATGGTTCAAGCCCACCAGCTGCTCCCCAGGAGGAAAATGAGGCTTTCTGCTTCCACAAAGATAGAAAGCCCAGAATCCTTTACACAGGGTCACTGTGAGTTGGAACTGATTGGACAGTGTTGAACAACAACAAGGACTTGTAGTGATGTTACCTTAGGTGGAAAATTAATATTTGCAGGCATGATCAAATTAAGGATCCTTACATATGAAGATTATTCTGGGTTACCTGGGTATAGGAGGAAGTGAGGGCTAAAGGTAGGAAAGCTAGAGAAGACGATGTGAGAATGGATCATAGAGGTCCAAGTCCTGTGGGACTATGAACCAAAGAATGCACGCAGCCTCTCCAAATACAAAAAGGCAAAAGAAAACAAAACAAAACACCAACAACTCCCCGGAACCTAAAAGGAACAGCATCCCTGTCAATAATTTTAGCCCTGAGAGACTGATTTCAGACTAGTAGCTTCCAGAATGTAAAAGCATAAATTTGTGTTGTTTTAAGCCTTGAGGTTTGTGGTAACTGATGACCACAGCAAAAGGAAGGTACTACAGTAGGTGCTGACCGGAAGAGTTTCGCTGTTTAATCACCACCAATCAACAAATCACTGTTAAAAACTTGGGTGCTTACATAAAATAAATCTTGAAATATATTTCTTCTTTATGATGAGAAAAATAAAAGTGAGCTTAATTACGAATGTGTTGAATCTTAGATTTGTGAGTCTGCCTTTAGAAGTAGCTAGTGTGATGTCCCATCGGGCTGGAGTATCTCGGTGTTTCCCACAGGTGCTGTCAGACTCTTTCTGGGTGGTATCAACTCCTGACCTTTCCTCAGATAGGCCCTGTGTTTGGTCTCTGTTGCAGGGTACGTGTCCAAAAGTTCCATTAGCTTGTCATTCCATTTGTTCTACCAATTTTTTGAAGTCCCTTATAAATCTTTGGATTGAAACTAGTTCCTGATATGAGTGAAGGTTCCAGAGTCTGGAAATTCTGGGGGAAAAGTCATAGACCTTAGCCCAGTGTCATAATTCAACATACAAGGAGCAGAGAAAGAAAGGGAAGGCTGCCCTTCCATAGTCCCTGAGATCCCATATCTCAAATTAGAGTAGGCTTTCTTCCATTAAGTCAGTGTTTTAGTTGGTTGTTTCAGTTTTGTGTTTTTGCTCAGTACATTGCCAGAATTACGACTTCTCAGGAATAGACTCTGGTACCTCCACCTACCATGGTAATGTTGCGGCAGCGCGAGTCAGAAAGAACTCAACTCCGAAAATTAAAGAGCAAAGTTTATTTCCAGTGGCTGGAGTGTCAGCTCAAGCCCAAATCACTCTGACCCCGAAGTGAGGAGGGTAACAGCGTTTTATACAAGAAACACAGAGCGGTTAGAACACACAGACTTGTCTTGTCAGCTGGTATGGTAAATTACAGCAGAGCCTTATCCTGTGTAAGTGGGAGTAAACCCACCAATAAACCCTTATCTTGGTTGTATGAATGGGCTACGTTTTACCCTGTTTGTTCAGGTGTCCTTGGGTCATGTGGCCTTCTAGGTTTTTCTGTAAGAAGTTTATTTATTGTTTTCCATAGGGTGAGGTTGGGGGGAAGGAGAGCAGAGTGAGTTATGCTATAATATTTCAAATGGAGTTGTTAGTTATACTATGATATTTCAAATGGGGGCTGTTAATTGTACTACGTGTCATCCTGACTTCTGAATATATGGAACTGGATTCGGTGAACATTCCCTCTGGAAAGAGATGGGATATGTAAATAGGATGAGTTGTTGAGACTTCTGAAAAGGACCGAAATGGGTAAGGGTAGAGATGCTTGTCAGAACCTGGGGATACAGCCCATGACATATCTGTCATCTGACATGCTTCTTCAATCCCAGTCCTTATTTCTGAATATTCAGCCTCTGTCATCGTGTAGAAGGCCTGGTGTGGCACTGTGGGATAATGCACTAGACCTCAAGGCTTATGGTGGACATATGTTAAAACACAGATGTCACTTTTGTTGTTAAGTGCAGTTGAATCTGTTCCAAATCATAGCAACCTTGTATAGGGTTTCCGAGGAGCAGCTGGTGGGTTTGAACCACCGACCTTATGGTTTACAGTCCAGTGCTGATCTCACAGTGCCACACAGTAAGGAATGTTATTTACATTTGTGATTAAAACCTTACCTCACTTCTCTCTCTGCTTTTTAAAAAATGTGTCCATAGCCTGATAGCAAAATTTAGTTGATCACAAAGATTTACTGCCATTTATAACATGCATCTTTCTGTGTGAGGTATGTATGTCCGTGACATATGTTTGTGATAACTTTGGGGAGGAAATAACAGAAACACAGAAACTACAGGAAACAATGAACTTAAATAACTGCTCCAGACAATGCTGGAACCGCTATTAAGGAGGCGGAACAGTAATTACCAAATCAATCATTTTGGCAGTAATTTTTAATGGGGGTAACCAAGCTTTATGGAGGCAGCAGGATATGCGCTAATGTTGGAAGGTAGGTAGAGTGAAATACCGTTTTCATGAGGATCTTTAGAAGTCAAATATTCTGGCTCCACATTAGGACGAATGAAGAAAAGATAAAGGCAGATCGATCCATTTTGTTATCTGTGTAAGTTGCTGTGGTACTGATTTTGATCGGAAACTGATGTCACACTTACAGATAAAGTATTCTTACTGATCTGAAGATCACTGGCTATTTTTAAGGACCATGGGTCTTTTTACACAGCTGCTATGGTAAGGAAGTGGCCTGTGTGATTTCATGTGTATTTATAGGGTTGAGAAGAGCTGTAAGAATTGCTCACCAGGTGAATGCAGTTCTTCCTCACCTATGCCTTGTGGTTTGATGCATGTTGTAACTTGCCATGTTGATTGTATCCTTTCTCAGAAAGAAGCTATGATGGGTCTGTGTATTTCAATCTAATTCTAAGCAACAAGACCAGTTTGGAGATAAGAATGGACAAGCAGGTTGTTCTATCTTAGAAATTATGGTAATCAAAGTAAAAATAAATAAATAAGCTAAGTACTATCTTCAGATATGAATAGTAAGTCTTCAAAAAGCAGGTTTTAAAAATATTGCGGTTGAAGGATTGAAAACCCTTAAAAATGAAGTTATGTTAATACAATCACAAAGATAATACAAAGAAAAAAAGAAACTGTCAGTAACTGAAGATACTAATGTTGCTGCACAGGGACTTCTGTGGGAAATAATATTTTTAGATGAAATGAAAGAGATGTGAGAGAAAGGACTTATAGCTAAGGAGGCAGACAGAAGGAGAAATAACTTGTAAAAATGGTTTCAAGGGAGATCAAGCCCAGAATGAGCCAAGGCTTCCAAAAGCTTGAGAAGGTCTTTTGAAAGTGAAGATTGGAGAAGGTAGGTGCACTAAGACAATGTAGACCTCTATTTTCAAGTAAATAGATGCTGATGGAAGGTGTGTGTGTGTATGCTTGACTTACCACTGACCAACTGTGCATGAGAACGCCAATTATCTGAGCTTAAGTGTCTTCATCTGGAGAAGCACACTCATAGTAACCCCCTCACAGGGTTGTGAGGGAGGAAATATATGAAATGAGACATGTATATTACATGTATATTAATGACGACTGGTTGTTTATGACTCATGGCAACTCCGTGTGTCAGAGTAGGACTATGTTCATAGGAGTTTCAATGACTGATTTTTTTAAGAAATATTTCCAGACCTTTCTTCTGAGGAGACATTTGGTAGACTCAAATCTTCAATCTTTTGGATAGTAACTAGAATGTGTTAATTGTTGATACCACCCAAGAACCATATTAATTATATGGATAGTCTCACACATTTTCAGGCTAGGGATTGGCAGAGAAAAACATGCTTAACCATTGTTAGCTACCTCAGAGGTGAGTAGAGCGAAAGCACATCCTAACTCCCACTGTAGTTTTCTCTGTTAAAGATTGTTGTTGTTGTTAATTAAGTGCCATCGAGTTGGTTCCAACTCACAGCAACCCTGTATGGGGTTTCCGAGGAGCAACTGGTGAGCTTTGAAACGCCCACCTTGCAGTTCAAATAGCTTTGCAGTCCGACACATTAGTCCACAGCGCCATACCAGGACTCCTGTTAAAGATACTTGTGTTCAAATAAAGTCAATATGAGAGATGAATTAATTGCATGAAATCACCTTCCTGTTGAGAAATAATCCAAAACCTGCTAGTAAAGGAAGCAGCCCTTGCGGGAATCTGTCAGGGATCACTAACTACAGACTTGCCAGACTCACTTTACTTTCATCTGAGATTGGTTCAGAACACTTATTCAAGGATGTACCACTAAAGAAAATTCTTACAAATGGGGACATGTTGCAACCTGTTGTTGTTGCTGTATGCCATCAACTCAAGTTTAGATTCACAGCCGCTCCATGTGACAGTGTAGAACTGCCCCTTACGGTTTTCTAAACTGTAATCTTTACGGAGCAGATCACCAGGACTTTCTCATGGGGATCCTCTGGGTAGGTTCACACCCTCCATCTTTTGGTTAGCAGCTGAGTACGTAACCACGGCACCAGCAGGGCATCCTAAACAAACAATAGAAAAACCAAATCCACTGCGATGGAGTCCATCGCAGCTCATATCCAGTACCTTATTTGTTGGAGTCTCAAATCACATTAGCATGTTAATGACTCTTAGATGTTCTCTAGGAGAAGAATTTATGCACTCAACTTTTTCTGGATTGTTTCAGCTTTGGTTTTATTTGTTTGTTACACAATACTTACCTAGATCCTCTGGAACATAGGTCTATGAAACTTCAGTTGGGAATGTCAAAACATGTAAAATTCAGTAAAACACTTGACAACATTTCAAATGGAAAGGAGCATGCTAGAAGACAGTGCAGGTGCATTGTGGGTTTGCCACAAGGTGAATAGTGGATGACTGTGTGCTTTATCTTGAGCTCTGTCCATTCACTATGTTACCGGAGTTGCCAATGCCACGCAGGTTATAACAAGGAAGGACCTTTTGGACTGACACGTGGCTCAATGGATTCTTATCCAGAGACTGAGCCCTGTTTGTAGGGAGGACCTTGGGTCCTTGGAGCATTACAGAGTGGATGAAGGGAGGTGTGTAAGGCTGGTATTTACTACTTCAAACATAAGGTGGGGAGGGGGTAACTTACATTTACAGTCACCCAACTATTACTCAAAGTTTTAGATATAGACTCTTTATCCTTTAGGATATTTTGCTTTCTTTGAGTAGCTAGAATGGAGGAAGGATTCAGGGAAACATGAATGCCACAGAAAGGATTTTGATTAATGATAAAGAAATGAGGCTGAAGTAATTGTGTTTATGCTAAATGCAGAGATTTTGCAAGAAGTTGAAATTTCAGTACATGACTTTGGAAAGTGATGAAAGATAAGCAAACCATGAAAGACCAAGATGCTGTATCCTAACTTCTAAATTGGGAAAGCGAGTCAGCGCAAAGGCATAGTGTTGTGTGGGTATCAGGTTGTTGTGTACCATTACTGAGCTCAGATCTGGGCTGAGGATTACTATACAGTATCTTGACAATCCATGTGTATTTTTTACCTATTGATATCACCCAGAAAATCAATACAACATCATTAAGTCACGTTTCCCAAGGAAGCATCTCATTCTGGCTTTAACCTTTTATGAATGTATGTAATCTCCTCTAATTCTTTACTCCTCCGGTGAATATTAAAAAAGTCTTTCCTATTTCTTGTTCATTTACTCTCTCTGCCCCACTCCCGATTTCTTCTTTGCCTCCACATCTTTTACTCTCTCTTTCTCTCCTTCCCATCTTTCTCTAACTCTTCTCTCTCCTTTTCACCTTTTTCCTGTGCCTCCCCCGACCCTTCCCCTTTCTTCTTCCTCCTCCTGGTCCTGAGAACCCAGACTAAGGAACTTCTCCTCTTTCTCGTCTGCATCCAGCGTGGAATAGGTTTTCCTTGACAAGTTGTATAATTTGGGTGGTAATACACGTATGAAATGGAGCTCTGGTAGCATAGTGGTTACGAATTGGGCTGCGAACCGCAAGGTCAGCAGTTCGAAACTACCAGCTGTTCTGCGGGAGAAAGATGAAGCTTTCTGCTCCCATAAAGATTTACAGCCTCAGAAACCCTGTACAGGGTCACTATGAGTCGGAACCGACTCCATGACACATAACAACAACACATATGAAAGAAGATTCAAGCTATTTCTTTATAACTAGCATTGTTGTTGTTAAGCGCCATCAAGTCTGTCCTGACTCACAGCAACCCTGTATAGGGTTTCTGAGGAATGACTGGTGGGTTTGAACTATTGACCTTAAGATTCAAATTACCTTGCAGTCCACTGCTTATCCTACAGCGCCTCACCAGGACTTCATAAAGCTAAAATAATCTAGAGAAAGTTAAGACAAAATAAATTCTTCTCCTAGAGAACATCTCAGAGTATTCAGTGGTATTGAAACACTATAGTTGTCACTTCTCTTGATTGTTTTAGCTTTGTTTTTATTTGTTTGTTAATTGCACAATACTTAACCTAACTCCTCTGGAACACAGTTCTGTGAAACTTCTTTTGGGAAGCTCAAAACATGTAAATTTCTGTAAAACACTTGACAACATTTGAAATGGAATGCAGCATGCTAGAAGAAAGTACATTGTGAGTTTGCAACAAAGTGAATAAAGAATGACCATCTATAGCTTTATCCTGAGCTCTCTCTCACTCCATACATTTATTGGGGTCTTGAGATTGACTGAACCCATAACCATAGGGGAATCCTAATGAAAGTTGGGAAGTAAAATACCTTTATATTCTTTTTATAAGTATTCTTTTAACAAGTGAACATACTGTTCTTCTTGGGTGCCATCGAAGGATTCTGTCTCATAATAGCAGAACTGTCCCATAGGGTCTCCTAAATTGTAATCCTTACAGGAGGCGATCACCAGTTCTTTACTCCCACAGTGCCACAAGTGGGTTCAAACTGCTGACCTTTCAGCTAGCAGCCAAAGTGCATTGCCATTGTGCCACCAGGGCTCCTGATTAGGGAATCTGGTGAGAGTTAACTGGAGGTGCTGACTGAATTTACATACAGATGAATTTCTAGAGGAAAGAAAGCCCTCCAGGAACCTGAGAAGTTGCATATTCTTCCAGGAGTACCATTTTAGTTAACTAGTTACAGGATCTGCAGATGTAACTAACAGGCAATTTACAAATTGACTGTCTCTTCCAATAGACAGCACAATGTCTGTTCACAGGCCCTGTTTGCAGCTCAACTCCCTTGCTATAGTTAAATACCAGGGAGATGAAGAGGAGGGAGAAAGGAAAAACCATAACCGAGTTTTTGCAGACTTCTAGCTAGCTAGCTTCTTCTCTCAAGCAACCCAGAAAAAAAGTCACTCCATTGCAATCAAAAACAGCAAAGAAGCCAACCACCTGGCCAGCAGAAGTAACAGTCACATACTCAAGAGAGAATTTTTATTTTGACATTAAAACAGTAGTCAGTTGTACCATTGACTTCAAGAAGGCAGTGAAATTGGCCAATCTACTGCTTAGGAGTCCTGGTATAGCACTGTAGGATAAGTATTGACTGATAACTTCAAGTTCAGCAGTTCAAACCCACCAGCCACTCTTCAGAAACCATGAGTTGGAACCGACTCAATGGCACTTAACAACAACAAAAACAATTTGCTCTAAGCTTATTTGGCTGAACAGACCAGCAAAATTTCTTAAATGATTTTTTTTTTTTTTTTAGAGATTTTGAGCCCTGTTAAAATGATGATATTGCCTAGGAATTGTAGACTCTTAAGTCTGAAAATAAAAATATCAATTTCCCCACCACCTCAGCAAAAAAATGAGATAGATTCTGCTTAAGGGACTTAAGACAATGCTCATTTTCATCTTCTAAACTCTGTCTATCTGAAACAAAAGAACTAGATTAAAATGGAAACACTATGATAAAATATCTGATCTGGGGGGTTCTATAAACAGCTGACTCTGAGCCCCTAGTGGACTTTAGGAATCCCTGGGTGGTGTAAACAGTAAATGAACTTGACTGTTAACTGAGAGGTTAGAGGTGTGAATCCCCAGAGAAAAAAAGACCTGGCAATAGCGTAGTGGTTACGAATCAGGCTGTGAACCGCAAGGTCAGCAGTTCGAAACTACCAGCTGTTGCATGGGAGAAAGATGAGGCTTTCTGCTCCTGTAAAGATTTACAGCCTCGGAAACCCTGTACAGGGTCACAATGAGTCAGAACCGACTTCACGGCACATAACATAAACAACAATGTTTCTGAAAACCAGCTTTTGAAACTGTTTTAGAACATGGTTCTATCTGTCACACAGTCCAGTACTTATCCTGTAGAGCCATACCAAGACTCCATAGACATACATGGGTCAATTTCACATTACCATGAGTCATAAATCAACTGGTTTTAAATATGTTTTGTTGTTAAGTGCCATCAAGTCAGTTTTGACTTACAGCGACCTTGTATAGGATTTCCAATGAGAGCCTGGTGGGTTTGAACTGCTGACCTTACATTTTAAACCAACCTTGTGACCAAGTGCTATCCTAAAGGGCAACACCAAGACTCCTTTTACATGCTTTATTTCATATACTTTCCTGCCCTCTGAGGTGGGTACTATTGGGTTCTGCTTTTCACTGATGGGGACAGTCGGAGAGAGGTACCTCAGCAGTAAGGCATGGCCATCTACTTCAGGAAAATCAGCCATTAAGGCTTTGGGAGCACAGTTCTACTCTGACACACATCTAGACTCTCTGAGCTGTAATCTACTTAACAGCTACTCATTTAGTGAGATTTTAATTTTTCTTGTGTAAGTTTAATATCATGTTGATATACCTTCATTAACATACCATTATAAGTTACAAATGCCTAGAATAATAAATCTGTTTCTAATATCTCAAATATTTAATATTTTAAGACTTAAGTATTCTAATCTTTTACTCTTTCCTATGTTGGAGCCAAGGAGCTCTGGTAGTGTAGTGGTTACAAATCGGGCTGTGAACCGCAAGGTCATCAGTTCGAAACTACCAGCTGTTTCGCAGGAGAAAGATGAGACTTTCTGCTCCCGTAAAGATTTACAGCCTCAGAAACCCTGTACAGGGTCAGGACCAACTCCACAACACATAACAACAACAACAACAACAACATGTTGGGGCCAAGATTCAAATCACAAGTAATGAGAACATGTATGTTCACACAGTTTCATGTGTCATATGCAATAGAATTCCATCAAACTAACACCATTTTCCCTGCCTGAAAATGTCTTCTTTTCCTACCTTTGTATTACTTATATGCTTCATTTCACATATAAGAAGAAATTTTATACTAATTTTCAGTTTCCTCTGAAATATTCAGAAAATGTTTCTGTTTTTCAAATGAGAAAAAAGACACTGTTGTTTTTTTTAAGCTAAGTAGCTATTTTCACTAAATTCTTACCAAGAGCCAGCTGTATTACTTTTGCTGTGATGAAGAAATTGAATATACATTATTTATAGCACATATGCTATTTAATGCTCATTTGCTAGGTAGGAGTGCATATAGAACTCAGTTTAGTGTTTGCTAACTCCCAAATTATTTATTCCAAGCTTGTGGAAATCTTACCGACTAATCTTTTGGCAGCATTATCAGTTCAGAGTAAGTATTGTATCACTCTTTCAGAATCTGCTACTAAGGTTCAGATGGTGAAATGGAAATTTTGTCTAAGTGATTTGCAGGAAGAGTGTTCTCAGGGAATGAAGGCAATAGGACAAACGTCTGGGCCTAACTAGAATCTAACCTCATCTGGATATCCCAAAGACAGCAAGTGTGATTTGCACAGAAGCTTGGGAGTCTGCCTTTAGTACCACCTTATCAGGGGGCAGGAGCCCTGGTGACACCGTGGTTAAGCTCCTGGCTACACTAAACTAAAGGTTGGTGGCTTAATCTCACCAGCCGCTCTTCAGGAGAGAGATGCGGCTATCTGCTTCCATACTGGTTACAGCCTTGGATGGGGCGGTTCTATGCTTCGCTACAGGCTTGAAGGCAGTGGGTTCACTTTGGTCAGGGAGAGACCCTTCCTGACATTCCCAGGCAAATGTAGTGGTGCTTTGCACAGGGATGTTCTGGGGGAGCTTGCTCATACCATTTTTCAACACCCCATCTCTTCCACGCATTGTTCTTAGTAACATCAACTCGAGTATTTAAACCACAGAAATCTGTAAATATTAAAAACCAGGGTTTATTATTTTTGTTTGTTTTCCCCCAGAGAGCTGTTTGTTAAACGTTTACCAGCATACGTGGTATTTCCCACATGGATTGTGTGCTTAAGAGTCAGTAGGATACTGAGTAATGATGGCCCCTCTGGGTCCCATTGGGCAAACTCATTTTACCGCTTCTCATGTAGGCCAGGAGGGAACCGACTCCACAGCACTTAACAGCAGCAACTTGAAGGCCAAGGACAGTTTACAGATGTTGCTGTGGTTGGATCACAGCTGGGACCTTGTCTAATGGCTCAGAAAAGAGGATCCAAATGGATCACCAACATCATCGCTAAAGAAATAATGACTTTCTTTTTACCAAAAACACAAAAAACCAAAGTCCTTGGCCATCAAGTCAGTTCTAACTCACAGCAACCCTGAAGTACAGAGCAACTGCATATAGATTTGACCAGCTATAACCTTTATGGGAACAGACTGCTACATCTTTCTCCCATGGTGGATTTGAACTGCCAACTTTCCAGTTAACCAAGTGCGTAAACCACTATCCCTTAAACCGAAGGGAAAAAACAACCACAGCGCTGTCGAGGCCGTTCCCACTCATAATGACCGCATAGGACAGAGCAGAGCTGATCCGGAGGGTTTCTCCGTAACAACTTTACCAAAGCAGATGGCCACACAGTCTTCCTGTGGAGAAGCTGGTGGGTTCAAACCACTGACCTTTGGGCTGGCAGCCTACTGCTTAACCCACTGCACCACCAGAGTGCAGGGGATGAAAGACGTCTGAAAATGAAAAGTGAGGATAGTTATACAACATGGGACCGCAGTGACGGCATTATGATGGGAAAGGTTTCATTACATATATTAGACCTGCTACAAATACTCACATTCAAAGTGACACCAGGGGCCCCTGATGCAGCATTCTCACGGGATATCTGTGTTCTGGATTCTGCCTTCATCAAGCACTGTTGTCTGTAATTGATTCATGAAGAGGGAAAAAAAAAAAAAGGTTGTGTTTCTTATGGTTTAATATGTGAATGAGACAGGAATGTGTAGGGTGTATCTTTTGAGATATAATAAAGAATAAACAAGCAGTAAAGAGCTCTGGTATCTTAGTGGTTATGAGTTGGGCTGCGAACCTCAAGGTCAGCAGTTTGAAATTACCAGCAGTTTTGTGGGAGAAAGAAGAGGTTTTCTGCTCCCCAAAAGATTTATTGCCTTGGAAACCCTTATGGAGTCTCGGTGTGGCACTGTGGGTTAATGTGCTTGTTGGTTTGTACCTCAAAGTTGATGGTTCAAGCTCCCCAGATGCTCATCAGAAACCCTATTCAGGGTCACTGCGGGTTGGAACCGAATTGACTCACTTAACGACAAAACAAGGAAACAGAGATGGAGGAAGGGAGATGCCAAGCCACATGAAGACCACCAGGAGCAGAGACTCAGAAGACAATGCCCTTCCTTCAAAGCTGACAGAAAACAAGCTTTCCCCTAGAACCAGCACTGAGTCCAGACTTCTGGCCTCGTAGACAGTGAGAAAACAAACTCCTGTTTGTGAAAGTCATCCATATGTGGTATTTCTGTTATAGCAGTACTGGATAACTAAGACAAGAGGAAACAAAACAGAATTTGTAGGCTTTCCCAAGAAAGTCATTCTTACTCTATACATTGCCTTTTAATGATTCTTTCATAGTTTTGGAATCCAAAATGTAAGCTTAAAAAAAAAAAACAGGAAAAAAATCTGAATAGGAGTATGGAAATAGCCTGGCGCCAGGCAGTTTTGAGTCCATGCTGTTCAATCAATTCAAAATATTACTAGCATTTTTCTCAAGAGTATAATATACGACAACTGCCAAGCTTTCCTTTTGCGATTACAAAAAGGACAGATACTAGAGTGAGCCATATTTCAGCACTGCAGGGATATAAAAAATGAACTGCTAAAAACAGCCCAGGAGGAATGAATAGCAATAAGACATCAATGTCATCTGTATACTGATTTGTGATGAATTTCCAAAAGGCTTAATGGTATGATGCTATGATGTATAGGGGCTTCCTGAAAGTTAATAACTAGGTTACTCACTTGGAGGAATGTAATGGGGGAAAGCAAGTGATCACAGATAATATATAAGTAAGTAACTTCACTAATACGGGCCAACTGTTCCATGTGTTCTCTGTTGCTGCCCTCTGTGATTGGTGGTGGTTATGCGCCATGGAGTCGGTTCTGACTCATAGCGACCCTGTACAGGGTTTCCGAGGCTGTAAATCTTTACGAGAGCAGAAAGCCCCATCTTTCTCCCTTGGAACAGCTGGTAGTTTTGAACTGCTGACCTTGAGGTTTGCAGCCCAATTCATAACCACTATGCTACCAGAGCTTCTTACCCTCTGTGATTAGAAATGCAAAATTTAAAGGATTGTGAAGACATGAGAAAATAGAATGTGACACAAACACCTGTAATTACACACTTGGTAAGACCTCTAGTATACCTTTTAATGGAGTGGGACCAGTGTAACTGAAGGGAAAAGCACAAGGTTTGATCACTTTTCCGATGTGCATTACTAATAGTTTAGAATCCTCTGGCGCAGGTGTTCAAGTGGGAGTAACAAAATCTGTTTGGGAACAAACTGGTCTTGCCAATTGCTCTGAGGTCTGGTATCCCCCATATGGATTCCACGCATAAAGCATCAAGAGATAGGAAGTATAGGATCTTGACTAAGGGTGGCCCCTTTCCACTTGGCTTCTTTTGGGTTCACTAACTTTATAGTTGTGCAGATGGCTTCTGGCTAGCAACAAGCTGTGAGGCCCAGAGAAAGCACTTCAGAAATGTTTATTGAATAAAATAATAAATGAACGGGTGCCATAAAGTCCTTTCTGACTCATGGAGACCCCAGGTGTGTGAGTACAACTGAGCTCCATCATGTTTTCATTGTTTGATCTTTTTTACCTTTTTATTGTGAATTGGGTGAAGGTTTTCTGTTCAACAATTGATAACGCCTTTTGTTTCATCTCATGGACTGTGGTCCCCACCATGTAATATCGCTCATCCTACTTCCTTTCTGTGTTTCCTGTTTCTAGTCCTCATTCTTTTCTGAAATTTGTCTTGGTTGGCTTTTCAGAAATAGATCACCAGACCTTTCTTGTGAGGAATCCCTGGGTAACTTCAAACCACCAACCTTTTGCCAAGCGGATGAACTATTTGCACCACCCAGAGACTCCAAAGAACTAAATGAATGAGTGGTTATACATAGATGAGGGAAAGGACATCAACTAAATATATTGGGAACCTTCTACATCCAGTGGTGGTTGTTAGGTGACATGGAGTTGGTTCCAACTCATAGCAACCCTGTATAGTGTTTCCGAGGAATGGCTGGTGAGCTTGACCCACCATCCATCTAATACATATTTTTTTATCTCATTTGATTCAGCTTTACAGACCAGGGAACTAAAATGTAGAGCTGTTAAATAATTTGTCTAGAGCTACAGGATTGGTGAGAAACAGAACTGAGTTGTGTGAACTTAGGTTTTCTGACTCCAGAATTTTCCAGAATGTTGTCCTAAAGCTGAAGACAGGTAAGAGGTATATTCCTTCTATAGCAAGAGTTTTGGAAGATAAAGCATGGGATTGGCACCTGATCTTTGGCCTCCCTTCTCTCCTCCGTATTTGGAGACAGTGTGTGCCTATCCGCATGCTCTCACAGTGGCTCAGGCTGCTTGTTGCATTTGTGTGTTACTGTCTGTGTTAGTGCTAGCCCCAGATATGTTTTATTCTTGAGAATGATGTTACAGTTTGCTTTGGTATCTGGCTGACACGCTCATCTCTGGCAAGGTGGCAAACACGTATTGAAAGTCATTCTTGAATGAGTAGTTAATTTTCCACACCCTCCATCAAAACAGTGCCATATAAAATGCCTAAGCTAATATAGTCCTTGCTCACTGTACCCATTCAGGCAGATAAAGAATCAGGAGAAAGACATACAGTTTTGGCTTCCAGGACACAAATTCTCTGTGTAGTGGGTGGAAGAGCCTTCACTGTCTCCTCTCTTCTCTTTCTCTGTCTCTCTTGCTTTATGATAAGGGCACACTGTGGTTCTGCTCATTCTGGGATTTGTCTCCCCCAAAGAATGTGAATTGCACTTTGGAAACCCTAATGGTCACATTTCCAAGTTCCAGAGGGCTCAGAGTGGATCAGGAATGACTTTAAAAGTCATGAGTCTCAAAGGACTGGCCACCATCAATGGCCTGTCCCTGTTTCTCTGAGGCAGTCATCCTTTAAGTTATTTGATGTGATGTGCATAATTTAGCAGAGACAAAGCAGACAAAATCCCTGCCATTTGTTTCTCAGTCTGCCCTCTGCCCTCCAGAGATAATAAAGGTGATAGCGGATGGAAATTTTAAGTTTGTTCTTATCCACATCCAGTGTTAAAGCTGAAAGAAATTCAAGGGTGACTCTTAGTTCCGATATTGGTTTCCTAGGGCTTTCATAACAAAATGCTACAAGCTGGTAGGTTTTAAAGAACAAAAATTATGAGTCCGAATCTGGCATCAGCCCTGTGGA
Organism: Chrysochloris asiatica; assembly: GCF_000296735.1. NCBI lineage: Eukaryota > Metazoa > Chordata > Mammalia > Afrosoricida > Chrysochloridae > Chrysochloris > Chrysochloris asiatica. The sequence goes on from NW_006408525.1 coordinate 18,539,515, forward strand.
CTCCTTTGGAGGATTTCTGAGGGAGTAACTTTCCCGTGCCTCTTTCTCTCAGCTTCTGGTGGCTCCTGCAAATCTTTAGGGTTCTTTGACTTGCAGCTAGCTATATCTTCATAGGTCATCTTCCCTCATTATCTATTTGTTATTTTTTTCTCCTCTTCCACAAGGCATCACTCAGATAGGATTAGACCTCAGTCCGTTCCTGAACAACCTCATGTTAACAAACTGGTAACATAAGCAAAAACCCCTGTTCCCAAACAAGATCACTTTCACAAGTATAGGTGTTAGGGCTTCAGCAGATCTTTTTGGGGGGAGACAGAGGGTACACAATTTGATGCATAGTACTTCCAAGCGATACCAGGAATGTCCTGTTGGTAACTGCCCCGTAGGATTTGTTGGCTGGCATCTTGACAGGAGCATATCATCAGAGCTTTCTCCCATAGAGCACTTCACTGCTGTGCTACCCAAGGCGATTTGATGAAAGACTTGCGATTGCAGTAGCATTTGGCTCAGCAAGAGGATCATTGGTGTGAGTGGATTCCAGCCTCCCAGGCGCCTCCCTTATCCATAGTTGTGGACAGTGTGTGCTTCCTCAGGGGCTGGTGTACATAAAGGGAAGTCACTCCCATTTTCCTTACCCACAGAGACTCTAAACTGCTCTTGAAAGCACTGCTGATGTATGATTCTGTGACTCTGCATCTGGCAGTGGTATTTTTGCAAACCAAGTAAAGACCTTTTCCTCAAGCTAGGGCAGTCTGATTTTGAAGGAGTTTTAGTCTTTTATGAGTTTTCCCAGAAGATACTGTGGCTTTTCCAGTTTCATAGATGCCTCTGACAAAATAAATAATAATAAAAAAAAGAACAAGATCCCTGGGGGCTTACCTGAAAACCATTTGGATGACTATGCTAGGTGGGCTGCTGGAGCTCCCTCCCTCTTAGCTGGACAAGAGAATGGCTCAGACCGCTGCATGTGTCTTTAGAGTCTCTTCTGGTGTTGTTAATTACCATCAACTTGGCCTCTGACTTACGGGAGCTTATGCATAGTGGGATTTCCTTGGTTGACTTTCTGGATCATGATTGCTATACCCATTTACCTGGATTGCCTTAGAACCAGAAGCCCCACTGAAACTTGATCTGCATCATGTTGGTGTTACTGTTGTTAATTACCATTGAGTACAGTGTTTTGTTCTGCTGTGCATAAGGTCGCTAGGAGTTGGTACCGACTCGGACTCGAAGACCCCTAACAACAAGAACAACAACATAGGGTCTTCAAGGAGCAGCCGGTAGGTTTGAACCACTGACCTTGGGGTTGGCAGTCCAATACTTATCCTATAGCATCATACCAGTATGTTTTTGTTGTTAAGTGCCATCAAGTCAATTCCAACTCACAGAGACCCTACCTAGGGTTTTGAAGGAGCAGCTGGTGGGTTTGAACTGCTGGCTTTGAAGTTCAAACTGACCTTGCAGTCCAATGCTTTATACTGCAGTGCCACACCAGGACTCCATAACTTCTATATGTTGTTGTTGTTCATTGCCATCAAGTTGGTTCCAAACCATAGTGGTCCTGTGTAGGGTTTCCCAGGAGCGGCCGGTGAGTTTGAACCACCAACCTCATGGCTCAAACCAACCTTGCAGTTACCTGCTTATCCTACAGCGCTGCACCAGGACACAATAGAAGGCTAGAATTCTACCTCTGAGCCCCCACCGCCCCCACAGTGTTTTCAGAGTAATTGCTCATGCCTCCAAACCCTCAACTACTAAAATTTGGTAAAATTTCCTCTCCCTGCTTTTCTTGAGGATTTTGTTGTCATTTCCAAAATCCTCTTCTCTGTTTCCTGAGAGTGTCTTGACATTTTTATAAAAATGTCTCTTCATGTCGGCAGCCTAAGACAGAGCCATTGCCATGCTGCAATGAGTTTCGATGACGGGTAAGACAGAGGAATTCGCACTGACCGCCTAAGACAGGCAGCGTCCCTTAAACAAACAATAAATAAGGGGGAATCTGATGCAGACCCGGTCAGGAGGTCAAGACCTTGTGGGCCCAAGCGTTGTTGACCGTCCAAACCATAGGCTCTGAGGATCAGACTTTAGCCACCTAGTAGACATAGCAAACTGTCCCTCATCTGATTATTCAGTAATGCTTGTTAGTAATCTCATACATGAGCCCTGGATATCCACAGACAAATGTAAAAACCTTCCCTAAAAGCCTAGACTGTAAATTCCAAAAAGGCAAGTTCCCCCCGACCCAAAAAAAAAAAAAAAAAGCTAAAGAGGATAGAGAGAAACACTTTTAACTGGTGATATATGGAGGGGATAATAATCAATGTAATGAAACAAGCTATATGAATGGTTGAATGTGAAGCTGATGATGTGCCCTGTAAACTTTCACTCAATCCAAAATAAAAACATTTAATAATAATAATAAAAAAAAATGTCTCTTAATGGCCAAAATCAATGCACTTACGATTCTAGAAGGAATTTCGGTATTGTAGTGGTCCAGGTACTGCACTGCTTACCAAAAAGTCAGAGGTTCAAACCCACCAGCCTCTCCATAAAGAGATATCCCTCTGTTTCCCTAAAGATTACAGCCTTGGAAACCCCACAGGGCAGTTATACTCTATTGTTCTTGTTGTTGTTGTTAATTGCCATTGAGTTGATTCCAACCCATAATGATCCTGTATAGGGTTGTACGGGGTCTTTATGAGCCAGAATTTACTTGATAGCTGTGTGTGTGTGAGAGAGAGAGAGACAAAGAGAGGAATATGGAAATTAAGTTTGTCCTTAACTTCCTGTGCACTAGAATGACATTCCTTCCCTACTATCCCACCAGCTGGGAGACACTTTTGTATGTGGCTGCCCTTTACTCTGCCTCTTAGCACCCGCCTGTCCCCTGTCATAAAGAAAGGGCAAGCCATGGGGCTTAGTTTTCCTCTTATGTGTGATATTTATTTTTAGTACTGACAGGTGAGCTAACAAGGTCTGTGGGTTTTTTTTTTTTTTTTTTTTCTTCAATGCCGTTAACGTGAATGCAGCGTTATTAGAATGTACTTTGAGTTTGGGATGGATATTTTATCCTTTTGTTACCAAGGCTTTTCAAGAGATAAAATATACATTATACTGCATAGAGTATATGAAAGTTCAGTAAAATATGATAATGCTGTTTCACATGCTGTTCTCTTGGGTATGATATCAGGAAAATGTTTTTCCCTGACAGCCTTTTATAATGGATGAAAATATTCCTTCTCCTTGCACAGACGGTGCAAGATTTGAGACATATTGCTGGAGTCAGGTAATCTGCCTCTGAAATACTGGTATTTGGAAAGCAAATTTAAGGCTTAGAATGTTGATGCTTTATGACCGTTGACACTGATGTGAGGAAACTCTTTCTTTAGCTGTGAATAAGAGAAATGGCAGGCAAGTTTCTCCCCCCTCATTTTCCATTAGTTTTTCAGTGCTGGCACCTTATGGAGCCCAGTAAGTACACTGAGACGGTAGCAGGACACAGGATCCTAAAGCAACTCACTTGAACTCCAATTGTCTGTCCTTAAGCAAGTTGCTTTGTCACCTTGAGCTTGTTTTCCAATCTTTAAAGTAGACTTAGAATTAAAGAACATCAGAAATGATTGCTCCAGAATATAGAGTTTCTGCATTGTAATGTCAATTTCAGAGAAAAATAGCTACCCCGAGAAATGATGTCAACAGAGGGCTAGCTGTTGCAGTAATATGCTAATGATTTAAGCTAATGTTATTTTTGCATCATAGTCATTGTACAGAAGTTCACTAAAGAAATACAGGCTGGAATTTTCCTGTTCTGTCTGGTAACAAATGCTTTTTGGATTCATATTGCTTTACAAAGCTCAAGTTCATGAGTAGTTTAAGGGTAAGTGCCAACAATAACAAAAGTAGCTGTTGTTGTTAAGTGCCATGAAGTGAAGTCGGTTTGGACTCACAGAGAATCTGTATAGAATTTCAGAGGAGCAGATGGTGTGTTTGAACTGCCAATCTGTGGTTAGCAGTCCAGTGCTTATCCTACAGCATCATCCCAGGGCTTCAGAGGAAAGATTGTTGTTAAGTATTGTGCAGTCAGTTCAGACACATAGCAACACTGTATAAGGTTTCCAAGAAGAGGCCGGTGGGTTTGAACGACCAACCTTGCTGTTAGCAGTCAGTGCTTATCCTATGGCACCACCCCAAGGCTCCAGGAGAAGGTTATTGTTGTGTGCCATCTAGACTTATAACAACCCTGTGTAGAAGTTTCAAGCAGTGGCTGGTGAGTTTGAACTGGTGCCCTTGTTGTTAGCAATCCAGTGCTTATCCTACAGCACCACATCAGAGCTGTTATTTGGCCTTCTGAAGGAAGACCCAGGCAAGCAATTTCTTTAAAACTAAGTGCTGGGAAAAACTTTGCTTCTCTTGGACAATTGATGTGTTGGTTTCTTTTTTCCCCCTCCATGGAACTGGGTAACTGTGTTGTCCATTTCTCTCCAAGTGTCAGGACCTTAAGAACCAATAATAAAAAATTAGTTGCTCTTTAAAACCTGCTGAACTACTCTTGAGTCCTGACATTCTGCACTAATTTGTCTTTAACCTATTTTTACTTTTTTGTTTATATATATATATATATATATATATATATATATATTTGTTTTGTTTGTTACCTATAAGCCACATCAAATCTTTTATGAAGTAAGTTGGGAGGAAAACAAAACATAAAACAGTGTGTTGTCTTTGTCATGGGTATCTGATTAAGAAGAGGGAAATCAGCTGGTCTATTGCTCTGTGTTTTATTGTCATTGGTAAAAGGATATTCTGTTGATAGTAAAAATTAAATCTTTTGAGATTAAATTTTCTAATAGCACTTAGGAGCAGGATCACATGGATTCTCCTCTGACGTTATCCCCTTCTCTAAGCCTCTCTTACCCTCATGCTCCTGCCTGAACCCACAAAAAGACTTAAGCATTCCTTTCTGCTGATTATTCCTGTCACCCTGCTACTGATGAGTGGGTTAAGTTTAAATCGCTTCTGTCTCCAGGAGTTCAAAAGAACGGACAGCAGATAAAAGAGGGGAGCCTATGGATTAAACACAATAATGCAGGGAAACATTGCATCACTAATTTCAAAAATCAGAGCAAAAAATATTCCCAGTGGCTTACAGAAGAGGGGAAGCGTCTTTTACCTCACTAATTAGTCATTCCTCCAAACCCTCAACTACTAAAACTTGGTGACTTTCTCTCTTCTCCTGCCTTTTTGAGAATTGCAGGGAAAAAATCAGAGAGGCGCAGCTATTGAGTGGTCTGTGGGCTGTTGAGGAGCGAGGTCTCTCTTGACCCTTCTGTTGTTGTTGTTAGTGCCACTGAGTCGATTCCAACTCATAGAGACCTTGTATAGGGTTTCTGAGGAGCCGATGGTGGGTTTGAACTGCCAACCTGATCCTACAGTGTCACACCTTCTAGAGTTAATGTCAATGAGTGAATCTTGTAAATCTAAAGGGACTGAATAGTCTCCTAAGAGTATAGGATGCTTTTTCTGGGAAACCAGGTGATAAAATAAACTGAGCCTCTAGTTGACTATTGAAGAAAAAGCTAATAAAAGAACATCTGTAGACAATTCCCTGAATTGGGCTCTTCAGTTTGCTGAATGGATGATTAGAAATTGACAGATTCAGTCTCATGGCAATTTTGTAATTTCGCTCTGATCAAAAGGATCGCTTTCATTTTGAACATTGCCATATTTCTTCAGTATCTCAAAATATCACTGAACTGGCAGCATTTACCTCTGAATTTCATCTGACTTGTGTGACTTGTACTTCCTTGAAATCCCAATAGGAAGCTGCTCTAGGCTTGGTCTGGAGAAAAACAGTGACTAGCTCTGTAGTCCTGAGCTCCAGTTCCAGAGAAGCTGAGATCCCCTTATGTGTAATTTTGCAGAAATAGGCAGTATCTTATCTTGTCCTCCTCGGTATGGGTTTAACTGGGGAAATGAGTTTTCATCTTTAACGTAAGTCAAGAAAGAGCTATCTCAGCACACTTGCCACCTCCCACCTCAGCTGAGACAAGGAAACAGCTTCTTGTTTACAGACTGGTAGCAAAGACAGCCTGGATGGCCAGAAACATTGTGTGTGAGTAAGCATGTATGCACTGGAGAAACATATTAAGACATATTTCTGATGATTGTGAAAAACCAGACTCAGTTGAGAAGTTAGTTATAAAAGTCAGTGACGTTTTATTCCATGAGAGTGGTTCTTTTTAAAAAAAAAAAAAAAAAAAAAAAACAACTAATGTCATTATAGAGCTATCTAATTAGCATCATCAGAGTTTGCGTCTCTCTACAGCTGGACAGATGTCACAGCACATAGCTTTCTTTGTTACTTGGTAAAGTGGGTACTAAATGTATCAGTGGACTGATGCTGTGGGTCTCATACAGTGGAAGCAGCTGGAATCATTTGGAGCATGCAGCATCAACCTTTAACTGAACTGACTTTTTATTTAGTACCTGAACTTATATGTCCCCAGTAGCCAGAAATTAAGGTGGTCAGTATCCTCAATTATCCCTACTGCCTGCCTCCCATTTTATTTTGAGGCGAGCTGGCTGAGCCCAAAAGTGCCTAAAATGGAAATGAGGAATAAAAAGATAGTCAGATGTTCTCAGAGGAAAACGCAGGTTCCTAGCAAAATCTAATCTAGCAGGGAGGAGCTGTCAACTTGATAAATACTATAGTCTTTAGTGCTGGTTTACATACCACAGCTGAAGAAAAGGAGAAATCTACTCACATGCACAAAACTTGTTAAAGTGATGTTGTTTGACTTCAAGTGACAGAGGCCCAAGGAAGTTCAAAGTTAAGACGGAAACCTCCAACTGAGCCAGCCTCTGTGGGCTCTCCAGGGACCTTCTAATGTGTCGGTGTCACCAAAGTAATGGCACCGGCACACCTGAGCTCACCCAGTTCACCATTTGTGGGACTGGGTTCTTTCAATTAATCTTTGCACCTCAGCTCACCGCAAGTTTCATCCGGTCCCCGGTGCATGAAGAAGCGAAGGCAGAGTTTCCAATTGAACTGAATTTCAAAGTTCTAAGAAATGCATGAGGAGTTTTAAGTGCAGTGTTGGGCATGGAGGGAGCACAGGCTTTGAAAACATGCAGACCTACATTTGATCCACCACAGAGTCCTGGTGAGGCACTAGGACAAGCATCGGGCTGCTAACTGCAAGGTCAGCAGTTCATACCCATCAGCTACTTCTTGGAAATCCTATACATGGTTGCTGTGAGTTGGAACTGACTCAACGACACTTAACAACAACAATATGTTAAACAAGGGGCATTAGTGTTGTAGTGGGTTACGTGTTGGGCTGCTAATCACAAGGTCAGCAGTTCAAATCCACCAGTTGCTCCTCAGGAGAAAGATGAGGCCTTCTGCTCCCATAAATATTTACAGTCTCAGAAACCCTATACAGGGTCGCTATGAGTTGGGACCAACTCATTGGCACTTAACAACAAGGACATATCTTGAACATATGCTATGTATCAAGTATTGTCCTAGGCTCTAACTGAAAACAAGACAGGTGAGTTCTAAGCACTGATGTAGCTTACATTCTCATGTCATGGGTCAGCTGCCCCAGGAAGCAGACTCTGAAACGGGCATCGGTGCGCAGCAAATTTGTTGGATCAAGTTCTCAAGATTAACCCCTGTGGGCAGGGGGAAGGAGAAAGAGCAGAAGGTGGACTATAATAGATTCTCAACAGAGGCTCCAGCTGACCCCAGGGGGTGCTCTGGAGGTGATATGTCTCTGACTAGAGTGAAGGGCCAGAACTGAAAAGGGGAAGTAGGTCAGTCATTGGCCACAGGCTGTGTGGGAAGGGGGCAAAGGCTAAGGCAATTCTCCAGAGGGCTGTCAGCTACCTGATGACCAGTGGCATCACTCTGAGCATATGGAGGGTATAAGGTGTTCAGCCTTCAGAGAGGATCTGGGCAGAACAGACATTAAACCAAATAAGAACAAAGATGCATATATATATATATACACACACATCTACACATATACACAATATTTTTTAAATGTGGTAAATTACAAGAAGCAAGGGCTGGATGTTCCTATACTCATAGGGTGGTCAGGAGGAAGAGGTGACATATGAGCCAACCTAAACAGAGTGACTTGGTGGGGCGCTGTGTATTAATGTGCCAGATTGCAAAGCTGTTTGAACTGCAAGGTTCAAGCTCACCAGCTGCTCCTCAGAAACCCTATACAGGGTCGCTATGGGTCCAAATCGACTCGGCGGCACCAGACAACCAACAGAGTGAGGAATTGAGTCAAATGAATGTAAGTAGGTTACAGGCAGTCCTTAGGTTAACAGCTTAACATTGGACAACGTCTACCTGCCTTTGAATAATGTAAATTTGCCCTCACTTTGAAACAATTAAATCAACCCCTACTTGCAACACATTCTTTTCCACACTCACCTTCATTTGCAACTCTTGCACCCGCAACCTTTAAATTATTGTAAAGACCTCAAGCCTTTTCTTGCTGCTGTTGTTGGTTAAATGCTGTTGAGTTGGTTCCAATTCATAGCAACCCTGTATAGGGCTTCCGAGGGGTGGCTGGTGAGTTTGACCCACCGACCTTGACAGTCAAACCCACTTTGCTTATCCTACAGCACCACACCAGGCCTCCTTGCAGTTAAGTAAGGCTAACTAAGAACCTCATCTGTGGAGCCCTGATGGTGCAGAAAGTTGAGTGTTAAGCTGCTAAGCACACGGTCATAGTTCAAGCCCTCTAGCCGCTTCATGGGGGAAAGATGAGGCTGTCTGCTCCCATAGAGATTTGCAGCCTCATACTCTAGGGGAGAAAACTGCTTTGTCCTTTAATGTCGTTATGAGTTGGAATAAACACAATGGCAGTGGGTTTGGTTTAGGCTTTTTATGCACCTGTTCCTACTCACCTACAAAGTCCACCAAAGATTTAAAACCCCAGTTAGCAGTGGATCTCATTCCCAAACCTGGGACTGCTTGAATTTAGCCAAAGGGAACAACTGTGGCAAGACCATGAGGCAGCAGCAGTGGCGACTAAGAAGGGACAACCAGAAAGGAAGGAGGGATGTATATAGTGTCAGAAAAGTTAAATGAAAAATAACCTCAGCTGATCACTGGATCTAGCAATATAGAAGTCATTGATAAGAACAGTTTCAGTAGAAGAATGAGGATAAATGCCTACTTGGAGAGGGAGTTGAGGAATTAATGTAAAGTAAGATCATGAAGCAGTGAATACAGAAAACTAGGACTTTTTTCAGAAAGGGGAGCAGAAAACAGGGGTGGGGTGGGGCAAGGGAAGCTAGAGCGGAATGAAAACAGGGCTTCGACTTGGTGTAAAATGGAAACCTCTGAGAGAAAAAATAACTCTAAACTTTCCACATAGAGAATGATTGAAAAGTAATAAGACTACATACACCCTGTCAACGGTGGAAAACTTGCAAGACCAGGAAAAACAAGGCAATCTCCTTGAGTTCTGGGTCTCACAGTTTTCACTATATAATAACATTTCAAAAGGAGCTCTGGTAGCATAGTGGTTACGAATCGGGCTGTGAACCGCAAGGTCAGCAGTTCGAAACTACCAGCGGTTCCGTGGGAGAAAGATGAGGCGTTCTGCTCCCGTAAAGATTTACAGCCTTGGAAACCCTGTGCAGGGTCGCTATGAGTCGGAACCGACTCCACGGCACTTAACAACAACAGCAATAAATAACATTTCAAATATATTTTTTATTTGAGTTTTTAAGGCCTTATTTTTTTTTTTTTCCTGTCTCCAAGTTTAAAATGCCTTTGAGTCAGTGTGACTTATAGAGACCCTGTAAACAGTTACTGAGGAGCGGCTGGTGTGTTTGAACCGCCAATCGTGTGGTTATCAATCCAGCGCTTATCCTATAGCACCACCAAGACTCTAGTTACTGTTAGTTCCCTCCAAGTCAGCTCTAATTCATAACAGAATGGAACCTTGTCTGATTCTGTGTTGTCTTCATATGATCAGTGGTATGTTTGATTCTGTTGTTGTGGCTTTGGGGTTAATCTGCCTTTTTGATGATCTCCCTCGCTTTCACTGTACCTCTACTTTACCATGAAGTCCTGGTGTGGTGCACTGGACCACATAGTCAGTTTGAAATGAAAGGTTGGTGGTTCAAACCCACCAGCCTTTCCTCGGAAACCCTATACAGGGTCACTGTGAGCTGAAATCGACTCCACGGCACTAAACAACAACAGCTATTGCTTTGCTATCAGTGATGTTCTTTTGTAGTGATTAGTGTGCGGAGTGGTTATGAATCATGCTGTGCACCACAAGGTCAGCAAATTCAAAACTACCAGCTGTTCTATGGTGGAAGGAAGATGAGGCTTTGTGCTCCCATAAAGATTTACAGCCTCAGAAACCCTATGCAGGGTCGCTATGAGTCGGAACCGACTCCACGGCACAGAACAACAACAATGATAAAACCAAAGCAAGTCAAAGTGTCACCATCCTCATTTTCAAGGAGCATTCTGGTTGTAATATCTGAATTCTTCTCTCTTCAGTTTTTCATTCTCTAGCTTAGGCATGCATCTGAGACTATTGAAAAGACCACGAGTTGATTCAGGCATACCTTAGACATCAAAGCGATCTCTTTGCTTTTGAAAACTTTCAAGAGAGCTTTTGCTGCAGATCTGCCCAATGTAAGATATCATTTAATTTTTGGGCTTCTGCTTCCATGGATTAAAAATCATTAGAAAATATTAAGAGTACTGTGCTTACCTACTACATCCACCAGAGAATAGATGAGACTGGGAGAGTCTTCCGCAACTGCACTGGGCAGACTGTCTTCAGGCTAGGAGCGATGAGAATAGCAGCTAAGACACAACCAATTGAGCCAAAGGAGAAGAAAGATTTGGGGAGAGGAGGAGGAGATTTGGGGACAAGCCAGTATAGAAACAAGAATGATCTCCTCTGGGGTTCCATGGAACAGGCTGCCTCATTTCTCCCCATTTGTCAGTAGACTTAGCAAAGTAGACAGCAATGACTTGACTGTTGTTAAATGCCATTGAGTCGGTTCCGACTCATAGCAACCCTGAATAGGGTTTCCAAGGAGTGGCTGGTGAGTTTGAACTGCCGACCTTGCTGTCCAGGGCTTACCCTACAGTGCCACACTAAATCTGTAAAAACACTTCTTTCATCACCTCAGCTTTTCTGCATCTGAACTGACAAATTCAGATTTTATAGAGTTTTCCCAGAAAACTGAAATTCTTGCTTTCCAGAAGCCCCCTCGGTCCTGGACAAAATCTGAGTGGTTAGACAGTCTATGATACATCCCTGATAAGCAGGAACAGTACTTATTTTAAATATTATATTCTCTGTTCTCCCCATAAATACATGTATACATGGCAGGCCATGGATTTATTACTTTTGTTTAGAAGATATATCAACCCTGGTTCACGCAGGGAACGAAGACAATTTCTCTTGCTTCCGCTTATCCAAGAAAGAATGAAGGTCTTGGTACTATAAGAAACCAGACTGCATGATTCTCCCTCCTTTGTGTTCTAAGGATTCCCTTCCTCTGAGATTATGTTGTGCTCTTTTCTCTTGCTCTTGGAAACATCTTTTCTGACATAATGTAGATGGGGTACAAGTGTTGGCTAATTAGGTTTTGACACATCACCATATTCTTCTACAAGGTGGCTACAGCATGCTTCATGTAGGAGGAAAAAGATGAGAAAGAGTATCATCAGGTTTGCATTACTTCTGACATAGGCTTCCCGATGCCATCTGTGACCATCAGTGTAAGATGCGCTCTGAATAATGTGGCTCACATTGCCGTTTTCTCCCTAACCCTCAGTAGTATATACCTGGCTTATTGAGAAGAGCGGACAGTCTAACTCTACATTAAATTCATAAACTGAGAACAAGAGGGTAAACGTCTGCTATATGCATGGGCAGGAAAAGGATGGGAAAAAAATGAAACTACCATGTGATAAGATCTATTAAGTCTGTCAAATTACTATAAGGAGCTGCTAACCTCAAGGTCAGCAGTTCGAAACTACCAGCTGTTCTGCAGGAGAAATATGAGGCGTTCTGCTCCAGTAAAGATTTACAGCCTCAGGGAAATCCTATGCAAGGTTGCTAGGAGTTGGAACTGAACCCACGGCATACCACCACCACCATCAAATTATTATAAATAGGAATCTAAGCACTGTTGATTAGCCCATTTCAGATCAGCCCCTGAAAACTCTCCTATGAATGTCCAAGGCTTGGAGGGAATACAAAATTTCTGTTTCTAAGAAACCTTCTCTGGAATCAAAAGACTAGCTAGCTCATATGCTCTGGAAAGCACTAACTAACTGCCCTTTGCTATGCTTATCACATTTTGATTTAAAATGCATCTGTATAATCATTTGATTAATTCTGCCTTCCCCATTAGATGATATCCTTGAGGGTAAAGATTGTGTGTGTTTCTTCACTGTAGAATCCCATAACTCAACCCAAATCCTGGCAACAGTGAGAAACTCGGTAATTATTTGTTGAGTGAATGAATAAGTAAATCAGCAGCATGGCCCTCTCCTGAAAGTCTATCACATGTCATCATATCTTTCTCACACTGCTCATTTATGTTGTTGTCATTAGCTGCTGTTGAGTTGTGACGCCAAGCACAATGAAACCAAATGCCACTCATGCCATCACTGTTATTGGTTAGAGGTTGACTGCTTTTCAGACTTAGACCATCACACTTTTCTTTATAGTTCTTCTTAGTCTAGAGGCTCTGCTGAAAACTGTTCAGCATCATTGCAACATGCAAGCTTCCACTGACATGGTGGTGGTGGCTGTGCATGAAACGCAATGGACTAGAAGTGAACTGGGGTCTTCTGCATGGAAGACAAGCATTCTACCAGGAATCATACATACGCTTGTGTTCGATCACCAGCTTCTCCTAAGATTAGCGGCCTGACACAACATCACTGCATCCCCAATGCTTCCAAAATGCTCAATGTACCATCAGTTTGTGCTGCATGAATGACTGAGTCAAAGAATTATATCCCTTTGATTCTTCCAAGAGTTGGAATTACCAGAAAACATTCCACAAGACCGTCATCCAGTAGTATTTAACATAGGTGATAGCCTAGTAGGCCTAACTTTCCACTAGGAGTAATCAAGACTTCGCTCAGATAGCTCTTGTTCTTGAAGAAGTTACCATATTTAGAATTTTCAGAAATTTACTTAATCCTGTGTGGCATAGGGTACACACTTTGGGTCCCACTGCCCCTCATTTTCAGTAACCCGTGGGCATTGACAGTGCCTGGCATTCTGCTCTCATGAGGAATTAGTGAGAAAATAAATAAGTAAATAAAGATGAAAATTAAGTTGCTGACAAAAGTATAATTCATAATAGTTAGCGAAGGTGGCTTATTACCTTGCCTCATGATTCGTCAAAGGCATCTTTCCATTTCTGAGAAATCTAACACCATGTTCCTCTTTGGTGGATTCTAAAGTAATACCTCCAAAAAAAAATCAGTAGAAGTTAGAAGTTTTTTTTTTTGTTTTTTTTTAACCTAAGGAGGAACATAATCTTGCCTAGGTTTCCAGAAGTTTTTCAAAGGCTCTTTGAGAATGAACATAGCCTAGTCATCTCCAAAAAAGAAATTCTACCTTGTTTGTTTATTTCAAATAATGTTTCTGATGTTTTCCTATTGTGAAAGTAACAAGGGCTTTCAAGAGGGAAAAAAAAAACTAAAGAAGAAAGGGAAAAAAATCCACAAAGCTCCATCTTTGAGAACCAACCATCATAAATACTAACTATATTGTTGTTGTTGTGTTTTTTTGTAATCTAATAAGTCATTTCTCTTACAAAATATGTAATTTATTTCCTGCTATTTTCATTTCTCCACTTTATTATGAACTCTTGGTAACATTATCTGATAATGACTCTATAGCTCTACATCATAAGATTTTTGTGGGGATGAAATGAGAACGTAAATATACTCCTAATGATTCCTAATGAGGGCTCAATAAACGTTAGCTGCTGCTACCAGCAGCAGAACATCATCATCATTATTAAGATGATCATAGTTTACTTAATGTTTTCTTCTGTTGGACATGTTGAGGGTCTCTGAATTCTGGCTGCACAGCTCTACACTCCTGGCTCCCTCCTTAATACACCGCTATTCCTAATACTGCCAGAGTTTGCATCTGGATGTTGCTTTCTCATAATTGTGATTTTCTTTTTTAATGCAGGAAACAGAAAATAAAAATGATGTGCCATTGATGATTCTGTTTTTCCTTTTTAGTCTTTCTGGCTTGGCTTCAAAGCCACACACAGGTTGTTAGAGCAAGAATATCAGAATGCCTGTGAGAATTTACCAAGGTCTTGGTGCTTATGGTCATATGTGTGTCTGCTGACATTTGTAGTTTCAAGCATTTGTATTTTTTAGGGGACCTTTTCCTACTTGTTGTCATCATACCTAAGTAACACTAGATAGAAGCCCTCGTTATTCATATAGGCTACATGCAGATGGTTCTGCAGGATGAAGTAGGTCCATAGGAGGGGATTGACGGCCAGGGTAAAACAGAACGTGTACTTGTAGAGGCAGAATGCCAGTGATTAAGCACACAGGATCCAGGCTCAGAGCTCAACTCCTCTGCTTCTTGCTGTGTGGCCTTGAGTAAGCTATTCAGCCTCTCAAAGTTTCACTTGTTGACATCTAGAGTGGGCATGACCAGGACTCCCTCGCGAGACTGTGGGAATGTAATAATGTGACGTGCCCAGAATTGGGTACAGAGTCGTCTCATTCAGCCCCTGTTGTTGTTGTTGTCATCTGTCTCGTTCCTCCTCCTCCTCCCTCTCCTCTTCTTTCTTCCCGTCCTTCTCTGAGTGATCTAAGGTAACATTTCTGAGACAGAACACCAGTTGTGGTCACAGAGAGGGACTGAGATTACAGCATGGACCGTGGTGACAAGTGTGAAATCGTGAGGGGGAGGTGTAACATGAACAGGAGTGAAGCTGTCATAGGATGGAGGGATAAAGAACGGTCAGGATGTGGAAAGCTGTAAAACTAAGTCGATGCAAAATGGGAGGACTGCTTTAATTTGACTGCTGGATATGTCTAATGGCACAGTTGTTATTAAGTGCTGTTGAGTCAGTTCTGAGTTATAGGTTTTCCGAGGAGCAACTGGTGGGTTTGAACTGCCGATTTTGTGGTTCACAATAATCCTGTCTTTAAAAGATCAAGGTTATATACATACATATACTCCCACCTTGAAAAGTCAACCGATATTAATAATAAATTACATTTCTTTCCAGAAATGCTGTTTTTCTGGAACATATGTACATGTGGCCAGTCCTGGACTGTAATGTATTTGCGTTCCAATAAACCACAGTTTCAACCATCTAGTTTTCCTTTCATCCTTTCTGTCCATCTTATTGTTAGTCCTGGTATGCTGCATTGTAGGATAAGCACTAGACTGAAAGGTCAGTTTGAAACACAAGATCAGGAGTTCTAACCTACAAGCTGCTCCTTGGAAACCCTATACAGGGTTGTTATGAGTGAGAACCGACTTGAAGGCACTTAACAGCAACAACAACAGCATTGTTAGTAAAGGAATCCTAGTGCAAGCACTGGATAATTGCAAGGTTGATGGTTCAAACCCACCTGCAACTCCTAGGAAACCCTATACAAGGTCACTGTAAGTTGGAACTGATGCACAGCATGTAGCAATTGTTAGTAACATGTACTACATGCACTGTTGTTGGTAACATCTACTACATACAATGTTGGTAACATGTACTCCATACAGTGTTGTTGGTAACATGTACTGCATACAGTGCTGGTAACATGTATTACATACAGTGTTGTTGGTAACATGTACTACATACAGTGTTGCAGCCTGCAAATTGCTGTTGCTGTCAAGCTCAGATGTACACTTGCAGATGTTCAAAGATAAAATTTATAAAGATGCTGATAATAAGACAATAATAAAAACTAAAAAAAAATCAGGTATTTGACTTACTTCAGAACAGACCTATGAGGGAGTCATTGAACAGAACTCTGTTGTTGTAGGTTGAGACTACCCGTACGTGTGTGTATGAACTCAATTGACTAAATAAAAATATCACACCAACACATGACTAGAAATGGATACCTTTGTATGTATGTGTGTGAATGTGGGCTAAAGCACCAGACCAACTCAACAGCATGTGTGTGTGTATATGTGTGTGTGTGTGTGTATATATATATGTATATATATATACACACACACACACACACACAGAGAGACAGAGAGTGGGTGTGTGTTGTTCTGGTGAGGCGCTGTGGGGTGGGTTAATGCACTTGACTACAAAGTTGGTTTGATCTGCAAGGGTGGCATTTGAAACTCACCAGTCTCTCCTTGGAAACCCTGTATAGACAGGGTCATTATGAGTGAGAACCAACTCAGTGGCTCTAAAGAATGCACA
>NW_006408525.1:18557706-18584241 GCF_000296735.1 Chrysochloris asiatica
TTTTTGTTTTAGATGTGAAATAGGATGTAAATAATTTTTTTTCCCTTTAATGTGTGATCCAGTCGAATATAGCACTTACCTGATTCAGAATAGCATATTTGTAGATTGTCTGGAGAGACATAATATGAGGGGCTTTGGCTGATGGAACAGTACAAGTGGACATCCCATAAGCCAGAGACACTGAAGGAAAACCCAGCAATACTGTCTAATTTTTTTTTTTCTGTACAAGAAGCAAAAACTGTGTGTTGAGTTTCCGTCTGTAAAATCAGAGAGGTCCACAGAGTTCATGCCTCTATCCACTGTAAAGTAAGCCAACTTGAAAAGAATCATTTTTGCTGCTTGATTTGAACTAGTATTGGTTAGAAAAATCACATTAAAAGGTGCTTTACATTTCAATGAATAGAGTTTTCTTACACTTATTAAGCCAGCTCAAGATCAATTAAGATTCAAATAAGTGGGTGAAGTCCCTATCATAGTTAGAAATGAAATCACTTTTTGGTAAGATTTCCATGAAAATGATTTGCCTTAGATGAATGTCAGTATTACCTCCCATATATATTTTTAATCTGTCTACAAGCTCACCGGCCACTCCTCGAAAACCTTACACAGGGTTGCTATGAGTCGGAACCAACTCGACAGCACTTAACCCCAACAAAAACAACTTCTCTATATACTTCCATGTGCATTCTAACCCAGACCATCTTTCTTCAAGACAACTGTAATAATCTTCTATGGGTGCCCCTCTCTGTTTCCAATTCAGTTTTAGCTCTCTCTCCAAAAATTTTGCTATTAGAACCTCCCTACTGCCAACACCAGGAGTCCTGGTGTGGCGCAGTGGGCTAATGTATCAGACAGCAAAGTTGTTTGAACTGTAAGGTCGGTGGTTCAAGTTCACCAGCTGCTCCTTACACAGGGTTGCTATGGGTCGGAATTGATTCTATGGCACTTAACAACAACAACTGCCAACATGAGCCATATTAAAACCTTTTAGGAATTTCCCACAGTGTTTAAGATAAAGACAAAATGCCTTACCATGGCCCGATTATAAACTGTCATTGAGCCTCCTAATCATCCCCTTGTAGCACTGATGCCAACTCTCATTTTGTCTTTGATGATGTGATTTTTTTAAATGACAAGTACTTGCCTGCCCTACTAGACTGTAGGCTCCACTGTGTCCCCACCGAACACACTACTTAGCAAACACCAACTTTAAACAGAAAATCCACTGAATGAATAAACGCCATTTAAATCCTCAATGTGATCCCTTTCTCCCTCTTTCACCACTGGTCCTAAGCCAGGGCAATCAAAGTAAATATTTGTGATCAGCACCCGAGTTTCTCATTTGTGAGCTCTTGATTTTTCATCTATTATAAATATATGTGGTCTTGTACTTAGTGTTTTCTGAGACTTTTTCTGCTAGTGCGGAATAGTAGAAAGAACATGAATTATATACTGAAATCGTAGATCAAATTCTGACATTTCCACTTATTAGCTCTGTGAATTGGGAAACGTTCCAAACATTCCTAAGCCTCAGTTTTGTCATCTATACTCAATAGGGTAACTATGAGAATGATATAATAATAATAATAATAAAGCCCTTAGCAACACTTTTCAAATAGTAAGCGCTCATTAAAAATAGCTACTGTTTTTGTTATTAGAATTACCATAATTGCGATCAAGTTACTTCTATCATATTACTGCAGCTCCTCAGAAACCTTCTACAGTGTTACTATGTCAGAACTGACTCCACGACATTAACGACAATAACAACACCAATCTAGAGTTCTATGATCTGATTTCCTGGTCTTTCCAAAGGATCTTATAACTACTAAAATCGTGTTTACTAGACAGCAGTCACAAATTTTTTCTTCTACATTCCTTTACAGTGTCTACCTTGTTGTTAAGGGAGCTCTCATAATGGGTACAATTTGGGCTGCTAATATCATGGTCAGCAGTTCGAAACTACCAGCAGTTCAGTGGTGGAAGAAAGTTGAGGCTTTCTGCTCCCGTAAGGATTTATAGACTCGGAAACCCTATGCAGGGTCGCTATGATTTGGAACCGACTCCACACCACATAACTATTGCCTTGTTGTTAAGTGCCATCGAGTCAGTTGTGACTCATAGCGATCCTGTAGAGGGCTTAAATCGAGGATCTTAAGATTAGTAGTCCAGTGCTTATCCTACAGTGCCACACCAGGACCCTATATACTACCTAAGGATGACTTATTAGAGTTTTTTTTGTTATTGTTTTAATGATAAAAGATTGCAGCATCAAAACCATTCCAATAGATGGGAAGATGCAAGAAATACCGGGGAGGGGGCTGTTGAGATTCCTGTCAACAGACTTTGGAATGATGTGCCTCACCCAGATTGGAACAATTTTTACCACATCAGTTTTATCCCTGCTTGGAGGGCTATTCTAAGTGATGAGAAGGTGACAGAGTGGGGAGACAACATTTCCTGATTCAGGCGATAATTGCTCGCAGTTTATTCAGCATTATTATTGAATTAGTATTGAAAAGGTAATTTCATGCTTGGTGAAGTGGTAAATTTGATTCATATGCTAGGAAGGCAAAGGAACAAATGTGACATTGACAGTAATAATTACAGCCCACCCTAAAACAAGCAAGGTAAACATTTCACCCGACTTTGGCATGAAACAGAATTAATCCATGGACTTACTTTTCCTTACCACTCTATTTATCTGTGTACAGACAGGACATTATAAGATATCAAAGGCCCGTTTGTTGAGATTCATTAGGCTGATATTTAGCTAAGTTATAAACCAGTGCATTTTGTTTGTTGTGATCAGGAACCGATTAGTCATTTGCTAATAAAAGTCTTGTGAATTATCATGATCTATTTCTTTGTAGGTATAAATAAGCTGGAGGTGTCCTTTGCATTATTGACTGTCCTCAGACTCCTTAGTTCCTTCCAGTCATGCGTTGATTTAACAGGAAGGAGTGTGTGACTTGCTTCTTTCTTCTCAGATTCTTCCTGGGACATTCATTATAGGTTGTTGCTGCTTAGTGCCATTGAGTCGGTTCTGACTCATAGTGACCCCCTGTATAGGGTTTCCGAGGAGCAGCTGGTGGGTTTGAACCACCAACTGTGAAGTTCAAACCAGCCTTGGGATCCAGTGCATTATCCTGAATATAAATGTGGGATCCGACAATGTAAGTGTATAAATTCTGCGCTTTCATTGTCTTAAGTCAGCAGTATAAGAACATTCTTCAGAACATAAAGATTTACATTATTAATAAGAATTGCTTCGTATTCTGATTTAATTAGGCTACACTTTAGCCGGTCTATTGTCAGAATTCACATTATATCTTAAAATGCGCATAATCCTTCATTTGGTGTCCTGGTATGACAGACAGATTCTGGAAGGTTCTCTTGGCTGTTTCAAATTTTGGTGGTGGTGGTAGTGATTGTGTACCACTGAATCGGTTTGGACCCATGGAGACCTTGCATAGGGTTTCTGAGGCTGTAATCTTTCCAGGAACAGAAAGCTTCATCTTTCTCCGGCAGAGTGACTGGTAGGTTCGAACTGCTGACCTTGCTTGTAATCCACTACATTTCCAGGGTTACTTCGGATTTTGGTAGTGGTGGTGGTTATATGCTGTCGAGTCAGTTCTGACTCGTAGTGACCCTGTCTAGGGTTTCCAAGGAAGCAGTGGCAGCCATATGACATAAGAAGTTGTTGTTGTTGTCCTGAAGTGCCGTGGAGTTGCTTCCTACCCATAGCCACCTTGTAAAGGGTTCCCAAGGAGCAGCTGGTGAGTTTGAAAGTCTCATCTTGAAGTTCAAACCAACATTGCAGTTGAACACATTAACCCATACCAGGACTCTCACATAAAAGTAGTTAAAGTAATTGGATAACAATTACGGTAATTCTGGAGTCCTGGTGTGGCACTGTAGGATAAGCACTCAACCATCAGGTTGGTTTGAACTACAAAGTCAGCCGTTCAAACTCACCAGCTACTCTTCAGAAACCCTACACAGGTTGCTATGGGTTGGAACCTGCTCAGTGGCGCTTAACAACAACAGCATCGGTAATTCTGATAACAAAAATCGTTTTTTTGTTGTTGTTGAACCTTGAGGTTGGCAGCCCAGTGTTTATCCTACAGTGCCACACCAGACCTCTAATTTTGCTAAATACTTCAAAATTGTTCTCCAAAATCTGTACCAATTTAAACACTGGTCAAGCGGGTTGAAGAATGCATGTTTGCCCCACACCTTAACTTAGCTGATTATTATCAGGCTTGAGCATGTTCATGCCAATCAGATAGGAAAATCCTGTGTCTTGTTTCAATTTGCTTCTCTCTCATCACCAGTGTGAACATTTGGTGCTGTGTTTACTGGACATTTCTATTTCTTTCTGGGTGAATTGCCAGTAAACATCCTCCACCCATTTCTCTATCGGCTTGTTTACTTCCTCCTCTTAATTTGCAGATTCTCTTGGTGTGTGTTATTGGTGCAAACCCTGTATTGAATAGTCCGGAGGTGTTTTTCTCCTTTGCCTTTTAACCCTTCAGTGACTTTTCTCCTGTATAAAACATTGAATATTTTGTTACCTAACCTAATGTATGATTTTTGCCACAGGTTTCATGCAATGTTCTCATTTCTATAGAGTCTATAAGGTCAGTTTTGACTTTCTTCTTACCCAGAACGTTACATGGATGAATGTCAAACAATTCCCAGGACTTCAGTTTCCCTTTTCTTTCACTTTGTTGTTGTTACTGTTGTTATACCTTTGATTTTAGTATCCAGCTTTATTGTACAGTGGCCAGAGAATGTCACTGTCTGATTTAAAGTTTTGTGAATTTACTGAAACTTTCTTTATGACCTGGAATACAAGCCATTGTTATTACATAGCTCATGGATGCTAAAAGGTATATACAATCTATGTATGTGTAGAACAAAATTCTAATCTTTCCTTTCCTTCTTTCCCCTCCCACCCTCTTTACACCCCCCTTCCTTTCTCCCTCTCTCCCTAGATTAAGTATGTTGTTTATTACTTAACTCAAAAATCTTTCTTTTCGATTTTTATTTTTAATTCCCCATTATTATCAATTTTTAATAACATGTTGTTAGAACATACAGTTTATCACCATAAATTATACCCTTTATTGTATATGATGCTTGTATGTCTTGACGTCCTCTTTGAAGTATAACTCCTTGATTATAGTTGTTACTGGCATTTCCTTAGAAAATTTTGGTCCATTCCTCTTTTTCAAAGTTTTCATGTGGTTTTATCTTAGATTTTTTTTTTTTTTTTTTACGTTTTGCCTATTAGTAGTTTACCTGTTCGACCTTTAGCTATTGGTCATTCTAAACTTATCACAAACAAAAATGGTTGTCTTGCCTTCATTAAAAAGTAAGCAATCTCTACAGCCTTGTCACTTAAATAAAGTTAGAGTTGTCTACCATTCTTCTTTACCACCTTCCTTGTACTGTCAATTCATTCAAAAAATCAATAGCTTACTACTAAAAGTAAGGTGTTTACCTTGCTACTGTCAATTAATTATTACTGTCAACAACAACAACAACAAAATTACTGGTGGGATGTAATTATTACTGCCAATTAACAACAACAACAACAACAAAAATAGCTTACTATTGAAAAAAAGCTTGGATTTTGGTTCCAGATTATTTTTTTTGCTTTTTGTCTCTTCTGATTTGTGAGTACCACCCACCTTGTGGCTCAAACAGACTTTGCAGTCCAGCACATTAACCCACAGTGACGCAGCAGCAACTTGGTGGTGGGGGTGGTGGTTCTGTGCCGTGGAGTCGGTTCCAATTCACAGTGACACTGTATAGGGTTTCTGAGGCTGTAAACCTGTACAGGACCAGAAAGACTCATCTTTCTCCCATGGAACCCCTGGTAATTTCAAACTGCCGACCTTGAGATTAGCAACCCAACTCGTAACTTCTACCAGCGCTTCTTGAGTAACTATTTACCAATCCCATTCAATTCCTTTGTCCTATTTTCAAAAACTACTTAGTATTGATCCCATTACTCGATGGTTCTTGTTGGTATTCTTTGTATTTCTATTTCTCAGCTTTATTTGCTATGGGACAGCCTGGTAATTTTGGGGGTTTTTTGAGCATTTTTGTTTTCACAAAGGTTATATGGGTGGTCAACTTGCTGGGTTCTTGTGCAGTGAAAATGTCATTTCCCCCTACTCCACACTTCAATAGCCAGGGGTTCAGCCTTCGAAATGTTTGTCCATAGTTCTTTGTAGTCATTGTAGATGAGTTGTTTGATGTCAGCAATTAAGGTGCTAGGTTCACACCTGAATTTTAATTTCATGTTTGTGACTTTGAGTGTATAACCCGGTTAACTTCAGTGAGTCTCAACTTCTCCATCTGTGCATTTGGGATAAGAGTGTGGTGTAGGTCATGTGGTGAAGATTAAAGTTGAGACAAGTAAAATATTCAGCACAAATAAATAATGAACTCAGCTATGACAATGTTAGCAATTTCTTGATTCAACTTGGAAAGCGTGTAGGATTTCTCTTTAGCCTCAGGGATCACAATTTTCTATCATTTTTTCATCAAGGACTCAGGTGCTCTTCTCTCTCTGAAGACTCAAGTTCCCTTTCAGTGTAAAGAAAGACCTTTGTTCTAAGATTTATTGGGTTACACCCTACCCTCCATCCTCATATCTTTCTTTCCTTCTGAACTCTTGCTTCTAGCTCTTGGATCTTTTAAATTTGTTCTCAATGTGTATTAGTCTCTTATTGCTGCAATAACAAATGACCACAAATTTTGTGATCTAAAACAACACAGTTGTGGCAATCAGAAGTCTAAAATAGGTTTCACTGGGCTTAAAATCAAGGGGTCAGCAAGGCTGTGTTCCTTCTGGAAACTAAGAGGTAGAATCTGTTCCCCTAGCTTTGCCTTTCCAGGCTTCCAGAGATTGTCTGCATTCCTTGACTGTGATCCTTTCAAAGCCAGCAGCAAGTGTCTGCAAATCTCGTTCTGACTCTGATACTCCTACCTTCCTCTTCACTTACAAGGATACTTGTGACTGCATTGCATTGAGTTCCACCTAGAGAATCCACAATTCTGTCCCTCTCTCAATGGTGCAAACGCTGTATTGAATAGGCCGGAAGTGTTTTTCTCCTTTGCCTTTTAACCCTTAACTTAATAACATTAACTTAATAACATCTGCAAAACCATTTTTGCTATGTAAGGTAGCTAGCATTCACAGTTTAGGCTGTGGCCATCTCTGGTGGGCCATTCCTCTGCCCACCACACCAGGTTTCTTTACTTTCCTCATGAAGTTCATCTCTTTAGCTTTCTGCTCTGCTTTCTTGGAAAGGTCTTCAGCTCATTTTTCTACGTCTCAGAGACATAGGTGTATTTTACTTCACAGATTTTCTGAATTCTGATTTTCAAGAATAATAATACAGCTTTTTTTAACTAAGTGAGAAATCACAGATGTTATGATTTTGTCCTTATTTGCATATGCCTTGTTACTTAATGGAATGTGGTATAGGAGATATGCATAATCAACTGTCTTGGGTGAGAAACTTCTTTGATCTGTGTTTCATTATGTTACTGTATGTGCTTCTATAACTTGTTACACATATTCTTGGAAATGGATAAGTAAATAAAAATGGTATAGACATTTAAAAGTCTACTGAAGTTATAAGTATGGAATCTCTGCTCTGGGCTGTGTGGTGCTGTAGGATAAGCACTAGATTGCTGACTGCAAACTTGGCCGGTAAATCCCACCAGCCACTCCTCAGAAACCCTTTACATGGACGTTTGAGTCACAACCAACTCCACAGCACTTGACAATGCCACCAATAACAACCATATGATATGTATTTGAGCATTCGTGGTTCACTTACCAAAAAAATTCACACACACAGACACACACACATATACACGAAGGAGTTTCAAAAAGTTTGTGGAAAAAATCCATTCTCTTTTAATTCCATACTCCCCACATTTTTTGAAGTCCCCTTGTGTATGTGTGTATACATATTACTTAGGGCTTTTCTATTCATTGGAGCCCTGGTGTGGCATTTAGGAAATGACTGGATTACTAACCCTAAGGTCAGTGGTTCGAACCATTGGAAACCCTACACGGGGTTGCTATGAGACAGTATTGACAAGATCGCACTAAACAACAACATTCTATTCACTGCAGTTATTTTTTTAAATTAGCCTTTCCTCATTTGTTAAAATCTATTGTTAGTTGAATTCCATTTTGCACTTAAAACTGTGAATTATAAAGTAACAACTCATCCCATTCTGTTGTTGGCTGGAGAACCCTGAAGGTCAAAAAGTTCATTTCCATGGCCCTTGGCTCCCCTGAATACTAAATTCATTACCAGCCACAGTTTCTCTTTGCTAGTTAAATTTCTTTCCACCCCCGTGACCACAGAACACTGAGTTTCAGTTAGAGCCAGAAGCCCTCTTCCAGAGGCTGAACACTAATTTGGAGCCCTCACTCAGAATCAAGATACAAAGCGTAAGTGAATGATTGGCTAACTAAATTTCGTGCTTATACACATGTTGCTTTTGAACAGATAATCTGCTAAAAGCTGTGCTGTTGTTCAGTACTATCGAGTCAGTTCCAACTCAGAAACCCTATAAAGGGGTATAGTTAAGAATAACTGAGGAATGACTGGTACGTTTGAACTGCTGACTTTGTGGTTCAAACCCACCTTGCAATCCAGTGCTTACCCTACCATGCCACACCTGGACTCTGTTGTGTTAGGTGCTGTCAAGTTGGTTCTGACAGTACAATGCCACCGTCCCCGATCACTGCCACATGTGCTCTGTCTCCACATCTGGATAGAGAATATCATTGACCATAATCCCGGCTTTGTGCTTATAGCCTGGGTTTGTCCAACATCTGTACAGACATGGTTTATTATTACTCTCAATCCTTCCTGGTGACCTCATTTCCATCTTTCCTGGAAATACGGCTTATTTGGCCTTGTATCTTATTGATGGTCTCCTCTCACCTGTGACTCTTAATAGTATCACACCTACAGCTGTTAACCTGTAGTTTGGTATTATCTGACTCTTAAAAATAGTAACAGTATTGACAACAGTGATCATAACAAGTATTTAGTGTCAACTAGGCACTGAGTGTTTTTATATGTGGCATCAACTTTAAGTGCTTTTAACTGCAAGTAATAGAACATAAAACGAAAACATCTTAAGCAGGTAGCGAGAGATTTGGTGCTGAGCCCGTAGCTCAGTGTTAATACATGATGATGGTACTCCTGTTCTCAGGGACTTTTCTTCTTTGTGGAAAATGGACTGCTTCAGCTCCAGCAACCATGTCCATCAGCAGGACGAGAGGAGGGATAAAGAAAGGAAACTATCAGAAAAATAAAAGTGTTTCTAAGAAAACAGCTGACTCAGCTTGTGTTGTATTAGTCAGAATGATGACAAACACACACCTGTATGGCAGTAGCTAAAAAAATAAATAAACCCATGGCCGCTATTCATTTCTTACTCATAGTGACCTTCTAAGTTAGAGTAGAACTGCCCGGTTTGCACTACAAAGTCAGTGGTTCAAATTCACCAGCTGCTCCTCAGAAACACTATTCAGGGTCGCTATGAGTTGAAAACTACTCAATGGCACTTAACTATCTTTATAAAGGACTCCTGCTAGATAAGGAGCTCTGGTAGCATAGTGGTTCCGAATCGGGCTGCTAACCTCACCGTCAACAGTTCGAAACTACCAGCTGTTCTGCAGGAGAAAGATGAGGCTTTCTGCTCCCATAAAGATTTACAGCCTTGGAAACCCTGTACAGGGTCACTATGAGTCGGAACTGACTCCATGGCACTTAACAACAACAACTGGTCCCTCCTGATAACATATCCAAAATTCTTGAGACAAAGTTTCACTATCTGTTCTTCTAAGAAGCATCCTGACTGTGTCTCTTCCAAAACAAACTTGTTTGTTCATCTAGCAGCCCACGAGGCATTCGATATTTTTCTCTGACACCATGATTCAAAGGCATCGATTCCTCTTCTGTCTTCTTTATTGTTCAGTTTTCACATATATATGAAGCCCAAACCCCCCAAAAACAATTGAGTCGATTCTGTCCAGTATTGACCCTGTATAGGGTTTCCAAGTCTTTAAATCTTTATAGGAGCAGAAAGCCTCATCTTTCTCCTGCAGAATGGCCGGTGGGTTTGAACTGCTGACTTTGAAGTCAGCGATTCAGTGTTTACACCAGGGCACTTATATGAGACCACTAAAAATGCCATGACCTGATCAGGCACTCCTTAATCCTCAAAGTGACATCTTTGCTTTTTAGCACATTAAGAGAGTCCTTTACAGCACGCTTAGCCAGTGCAATATGTCACTTGATTTCTGACTGCTGCTTCCATGGGTGTTGATTGTAGATCCGGCTGATCTGAAATTGTTATTTTCTTCAAGATTTTCTTACTCTGCTTGTTTTCTGAGGAGTCCTGATAGTGTAGTGGTTCAGATCAGTGCTTGGCTGTTAATCAAAAGGGCTGCAGATCAGACTCACCTGTCTCTCCATGGGAAAAAGGTGTGGCTGTCTGCTTCCGTAAGATCCATTACTGTGGTAATTCCAGGGTAGTTCTGCTTTGTTCTGTGTGGCTGCTGTGAATCAGAATCAGCTTGATGGCAGTGGCTTTGGTTGGTTTTTGGTTTTTCATGCTGTTGCTTTTTGGTCCAGTTGTAAGGATGTTGGTTTTATTTATGTTGAAGTGTATTTTATACCGAAGGCAGCACCTTTGATCTTCATCAATAAGTGCTTCAAGCTCTCTTCACTTTCAGCAAGCAAGATTGTGTCATTTATATATCTCTGGTCACTAATGAGTCTTCCACAAATACTGATTTCTCATTCTTATTCATATAGTGCAGTTTCTCAGTTTATTTTCTCAGAATACAGCTTTAATAAGTATGGGGAAAGAGTCTGACCCTGATGCATACCTTTCCTGATTTTAAGACATACAGTATCCCCTCACTCTTTTGAAATGACTGCTTTATAGTCTCTGGACAAGTTCCACTTGAGCATCATTAAGTGTTCTAGAATTCTCATTCTTTTATAATTTGTTTTGATCCACATAGTCGAAAGCCATTGTAGTCAATAAAACATGGATAAACATCTTTCTGGTATTCTCTGCTTTCAGCCAAGATCTATCTTTCATCAGCAGTGATAACCCTTGTTCAGTGTACTCTTCTGAGTCTAGCTTGAATTTCTGATAGTTCTCTCATGATGCACCACTGCAACACTTTTTGACTGATCTTCAACACAATTTTATTTTGTTATGATATTAATGATATTGTTAGATTGTTTCCACATTTTTTTGGATCAACTTTCTTTGAAATGGGCACAAATATGGGTCTCTTCCAGTCAGTTCACCACATAGCTCTCTTCCAAACTTTTGGCATAGATGCAGCATTGTTCCCACTAAGGGTTGTACAGGTTTTCAGTCACAGGGTTCTAATCCGTAGTCAGCTTTGAGAGAGCAAATGGAAAGGGCTTAGGAGCCACCAGCCTGGGCTCAAATTCCAGTCTCACCATTTATTAACATTACTGTGAATCCTGAAGCATCTTTCTCTATCTTGCAATGAAATCGTCAAGAATAACAACTTCAACTTTATTACTCTCCTACTGCAAAGCTATCAATAATTTATCACATCTGTAGCAGACATTGGAGACTCAACAGGGAGTCATAAGGAAGTGGGATAACTGATGTTACATGAAGGGAATTGCAGTCATTGAAATTAAACAAAGTATATGACTTATTGAGGGCAAAACTGATGCTCCTTTCTATAAACCTTCACTCAGTTCACAATAAAAAGTTTAAAGCAACAACAACTAAATTAAAAAAAGGAGGTGGGGAGGGCTCATAAGTACCTTTGGTGGGAATGGAAATGCTCAATTTCTCAGTTGCCTGTATAACTATAGATGGTGAGATTCAGTTCTAGCTAATGAGATGCAAGTGCAAGGCTTGGGAGGGGCTTTCCGCTCATGTCCCTTTACCATGAGCTCTTCTCCCTGCCTGGAGCACAGACATAAAGGCCCGAGGAGGCGTGGCCATCTTGTGATCTTGACTTGAGACAAGCATGAGGACAGAAGCCGCGTGTGGAGCACAGTGGGGCCAAGTCAGTGGCAGGAGCCTCAGTCTCCTGTGGCATTGTTGAGGCACCATAGCAACTCTACACAGCCTAACTTCTTTTATGAAACAAACCCACCCCTTCATCCAAACCACTGATCGTTCTGTTTTGCTGCCATTTTCCACTGAGCTCATTCTTAGGTGAAACAGTCTTGCAGGTAATTATAAACCTTGTAGACCAGCATTGAAAATGCTCTGGAGTCTGACCTCAACCTTCTTTGTAGACTTTTCATCCACTTCTTCCTTTCACAGACTCTATGATTCATCTACACCCAGCTGCTGACTGTTGTCACCTCTACTGAAAAGCCAGGCATGACCTTCCCTCCCATAAGTCACCTGCAAGTATCATTTCTCATTCCTTAGAACTTGTCTCTTCTCCACCATTGTGAGTTCCTAAAAGCCTGTGGTA
Organism: Chrysochloris asiatica; assembly: GCF_000296735.1. Lineage (NCBI taxonomy): Eukaryota > Metazoa > Chordata > Mammalia > Afrosoricida > Chrysochloridae > Chrysochloris > Chrysochloris asiatica. The sequence continues at coordinate 18,570,254 of NW_006408525.1, forward strand.
CTCACTCTCAACCCTACCCCAACATACATGTACCTCCTCAGTGCCCAGGTGGGTCTTCAGTACCCCTGGGGTAATGGATGGGTTGTTGTGGTGTTCTTTGCTGAATTGGCTTCCCTTTTGTTTTATCTATCAAAGACAATCAATTATTGGTATCTCTTATATGTCCCTTCTACTGGTTTGAATCATGATCGATTGAACAGAGAAGTGCATCTTTCCTGAGCAGTTCTTGATCTACTTAAGAAAGCTTGAAAAGGAGGAGAAATGGCGTTGCTTGTAGAGCTTGGTGTGCAGAGTTTTTTCCAAGCTTTCTTCTGTGCACTAAGCAGATGCAAGCTTTGAGCTACTTCCATAACCCTATCAGCCAATTCTGGATAAGCAGAGTAGAAGAAGCTTTGAATACAGGGACCAACTATGAATCTTGTCCTTTGCAGAACCAAGAGCAATACCTAACGTATGCTGGTGACTCAGGGCATAGTTTTGATCTGATTGAAACTATGATTGGAATCCAAATTTGCAAACCAAGTTGCTTTGCTTTGTAATTCGGTTCCCTCATTTATTATTTACATGTATTCTTCAGACTCTGGGCAACTTCTCAAAGAGAATTATGGTGACTGACAGCTACTGGTACACCTTAGCCAGTAAGTCATTCAAATGAAGTTTAAAAAAAGAAAAAAGAGGCTAAAACCAAACCACAGAAATGGCTCAGTGGTTTTTATGGGGACTGATTTACAGCCTCGAAAACCCTGTACAGGGTCGCTGTGAGTCAGAACTGACTCCACAGCACTTAACAGCAGCAACAGCATCTAGAATGGGCAAGTGTAGAGAGACCAAAGTTCACTGGTTGTGACCAGGGACTGGTGGAAGGGAGAGGGAAGGGGGCTCACTGCCTAGGGGGCACTGAGCTTCTGTTTAGGGTGATAGGAAAATTTGAAAATGGTGATGGTTGGACTTGATAAACATGTACAATGTCACTGAATTATACACATAAGGAATATTGAAAAGGTAAATGAGTTGTTTTTTTGACATTTGTCAAGATTAACAAACTACGCCCTAGTGCTGGAAAGACCTAGAATTGAGTCTTCAAGCTTAGCTCATCTTTTTTTCCCAGCAACACTGTGGATTTTGGTATTTTCTGCAAGTGAGAAAATCTTCAAAGAGCTTGAGTGAAGGGGAAGAGTTCTCATGACCGTTTGACCCAAGCTGAACCCTGACATCTCTTTTGACTCTGGTTCACATTGTGACAAAACTAAGATTTTACTCACCCTCTCTGCCCTATTCTCACAAATGAACCAAATCACAGAAAAGACATGGAGGATTCAGTAGAATGCATTGCAACAACCATAAATTCACAGGCTGTTTCCTTCTGTAAGGTCTTTACAAAACCCTTATCCACTGGCACAAGAATGGAATGTCAGGAGGAAACCCACTGTCAGCGACTCAATTTCCACTCATAGCGATCCCATGGGGCAGAATAGAACTGCCCTTAAGGTTTCTGAGGCTGTAATGTTTATGGAAGCAGATCGTCACATCTCTCTCCCTAGGAGTGACCGGTGGGTTTAAACTGCCAACCTTTTGGGTAACAGCCAAGTGCTTAACTACTGGGCTACCAGAGCTCCTTGTCAGGAAGGGAGAAAGCCTAAAAATTATTTCATTTTCTCCCTCAGCTAGGGGAAGTGAGTTGCCCTCTCAAGATGTCATCATCGTTGTTGTTAAGTGCTGTTGAGTCAGTTCCAAGCAGTGATTGGTGGGTTTGAATAGCCAATCTTGTGGTTAGCAGTCCAGGGTTTATCCCCTAGTGCTACACCAGCCCCATCAAGGTGCCCAATGTAAATGCATCATCTATGACAGTCCTTCCCCAGGACTGCTTAGCAGCTGGGAGATCCAGATTCCATTAAAGTCTGGGGATTAAGACCAGAGATTCTGCAGAGATCAATCAGTAAGCCCTCATCTAACTGAAGGGTTTTTATGGTACCTTCTTGGTGGAGTGTTCCATCAGGGGTATGTTTTGCCTCATTTTCATACATGCAAGCACATCTTCCATTTAGAATTGGTAAATGGTAAGTGACCCTCTTACTGATCTTGTAAAGAGAGATGCTCCGATGAGCAGGACAGTACATTCATTCCCCAGGGCTGCTGTATCAATTTATCACAAACTGGATGGCGTGAAACAACGGAAAGGCGTTCTCTCACAGATCTGGAGGCTAGAAGTCTCGAGTCAGGGTCTTGCGCTCACTGAAAGCTCTTTGTCTCCTCCAGCTCCTGGTAGTCCCTTGTGTTCCTCAGCTTGTGACCTCCTAACTGCAGTCTCAGCCTCCATCTTCCCCTGGCCTTCTCCCTGTCTTTCTCCCTCTGTCTCCACCTGGCAATCTACTCTCCATGTCCCTTGCTGTGTGTCTTTTCTTTAGGACCTGAGTCCTAAAGAGATTAGAGTCAACTCTCATGGTCTCATTTTAACTGATTACATCTGCAACTACCCTATTTCCTTATAAGATGATATCCCGAGGTTCAGGAGTTTAGGACTTTAAAATCTATGTGAGAGGGGACACACCTCAACACTAATAATTTAATTAGGTACATCAGCTAGTCTCCTAAATCGGTCTCCCAATTAGCTGTGCTCCAGAGAGTCATCTCTGTGTAGACTGCTTGTGCGCTCAAGTGTTTGCACACTTAACTCTTGGCTGGTCTTGTGCAAACTCTTGGCTGGTCTTGTGCAACCAATAGAATGTAGTTTCCACCTGAGTCCCTTGAAATACCCACTCTTGGGGTTCAGCGTACAGCCACCATGCTGTTCAGAGCACAGCCACCCAAGAAACCCAAACCACTTGGAGAGGCCACATCAAGGTATTCTGATTGGGTAACCCAGTTGAACGCCCACCAGGCTTCTGGAATCAGCTGTCCATCTTATTCGATTTCTAGCCCAAAGAGCCTCAGATGACTGTAATCCAAAACTGCAGCCAAGTGAAAGGTCCCAATGAGAGACACCCAGCTGAGCCCAGTCAGCCCACAGAACCATGAGTGATAGTAATAAAGAGTTATTTTAAGCCGCTGAATTTTGAGATGACTTGCTCTGCACCAGTGGGCAATGGGAACAGTCAGCCACATAGAAGATGATTTCTCTCCAGCTTCCATAAAACCCAGTGACAAAATATTATTGTGTCTACTAAGATCTAGAAACATGTTCAAATTGAAATTTATTTAAACTCCCTTCACATATTCTCCAGGTTGTGCTGTTTCCAACTAACTTACTTTATTTTATTCCTAAGCCAGGCACGAGGGATTGGAGGATCTTGAAAGAGGAATGCAATTTTAAAATATCTATTGAGACAGGTATTTTGACATTTGAAGGAAGAAAAAACAATTTAGGATGCTTTAAGAGCTTCCCAATGTTTACTTTCTTATGATTTCACTCTGAACTACAGAAAATCATGCTTTTTGTACTATCTCCTTATTTGGAGCAATTTATGGTGGCTACAACAATGGGTTCAAATATGGCAACAATTATGAGGATGGCACAGCACCAGACAGTGTTTCATTTTGTTCCACGTAGAGTTGTTATGAGTAGAGACCAACTATACAACCAACAATAGCAATGGCATGGTGAATCCTTTAAAGTTTTCATTGAGCTATGCAGTGAAATGCTTTGTTTCATTTTCCTCTTCATGGAAGCAGACTGCCTCATCTGTCTTCTGAGGAGTGACTGGTGGGTTTAAATCTCCAACCTTTTAGGTAGCAGCTGAGTGGCATATTAACGGCTTCCAGACTGGACCATGATTTTATTTTCTTCTGGTGCCTTTTCTTTTTGCTCTTGTTGTTTGTCTCCCTCATTCTCTTCTTCCTTCTACTTCTCCCTCTTCTTCCCCCTGCAACCTCATTTTTTATTTCTCATGGAGGAAAAGGTAAAGAATAGTCTGGTTTCAGGTGCCTCCAGAGTGGTAGTGCCAGGTTAGGTGATTTTACAGGCTTTATTTCATTTAGCCTTCACAATAGTCCTGCCAAGGGGTGGCATTGTTCCCATTGTGCAGATGAGGAAACTGAGGCTAAGATAAATGAGGTATTTTGCCCAAATTCACTGAGCCAAATGTAACCAATAGAGCAGGAATTCCAACCTTGTTCCTTCTTACTCCAAATCCCTTGCTGTTTTCACTATATCACCCTACTTCTGTAGTCCTGGTGTGGGACTAGAGAGTAAGCACTGGACTGCTAACCACAAGATCAGTGGTTCAAATCCACCTGCCACTCATCAGAAACCCTATATAGGGTCGCTATGGGTTGGACCGACCTGATGGCACGTAGCAGGAACAACAACCCTGCATCCAAAGTCTTTATTAAATTCTCTAGGTTGTTAAAATATATACAGAACGACTGTCAAAAGTCTCTCCTCATCTCAAATCCCAGACCTGCTTTGAGGTAGGTTATAATCAAGACTTTTGGAACTGCTGTTCTCCTCTGTTCCCTGCCCTTGCCTTGAGGACCTCCTTGCCTCGGCTCACATATTTCTAGCTCTTCACCTTCCATACGGAGTTCTATCTGAAAAGAAGCATTTAGAAAGACCTCAACTTGAAACCAAATAAATGTATCCAAAAATGTTTGGTTTCTTCACTTCTTTCTCCCTTCAAATTTGTCAAAAATTAAGTTGACCATAAAAGTTCATTAGAAGGATTTAGGATTGGGTTCACTCATGATGGTGTTATATTGTTAACTGCTTTAAAGTTGATCCCTGACTCATGACAACCCCATTCACAATCCAGTCTTGCACCATTCTCCTGGTTCACTGGGGATGAGACTATTGTGACCCATGGGGTTTTCATTGGTTAATTATGAAGAATATGTAGGGTGAAAGGGATGCGGTTTTCTAAGACTTTTTTAGTCACTCTCAGGTTGTTTCTTCCTAGTCTACCTTAGTATGGGCTCCATTGAAGTTCAATGTTAGAGCAGCACACCAGCTTCTACTGACAGATGGGTGCTGGGGCCCAGGGATCAACCCAGATCTCCTGCCTGGAAGGTGAGGACTTTACCAATGAAACCCCAATGTCTTCTCTTTAAGGTTCTTGTTGTTGTTAAATGTCATCAAGTCAGTCCCAGCCCATAATGACCCTGTATAATATATCCAAGGCCTGGCTTGTGAGTTTGAATCGCCAACCTCATGGTTCAAACCGACCTTATGGTCTCATGCTTTGTCCCACAGCCCCACACTCGTTAAGGTAATGATCCTTAAATGTTAGTGTGTGTCATATTTTCCTGGAACGCTTATTAACAATGCAGATTCTACCCTCATTCTACCCTGATTCCGTGTGATTTTAAATGGGACCCAGGAATTAGATTTTCTTAAATGTACTCAAGTAATTCTAAAAGAGTGATTCTAAGATCTTGTGGAACACTGTGGAAGATGAGACCAGATCAGTCACACTTGTTATTCCAGGAAATTTTCATCATTAGAAGCTGCAGTTTTTAGGCACTCGTTCTCAAGTGTGTAGAATATCATACTACTAAACTCACCCACAGCTCTCCAAATACCACTGGAAATGGCTGGAAGGGATTGGCCTTTACAGCTGAGAAAGGTGGCTAGGGAGGATCCCTCACCTCCACTTAGTAGATTGGGCTGTATCTGCTAGACAAACTGGAAAGAAGAGTCCTCTCCTTTGGCCTCCTGCCCAGTCTATTTCCAGTGCTACAATGCTAGTCTGTGTCCTTCCTGCCCACAACTGTGGGCTTTCCTAGGAGGCATTTATTTGTTCATAGTGAATATAAAAACTCTTAAAGAGACAACAGACTCAAAGAAACAAGAGAGAATGGGTTAAACAAATGACCAATATGCAGAAACAGAAAACATTTCTGAGGGAAAAAGGGGATAATGAAACTAACTGAAAGGGTAATAGAACTAACTGAAAAATATTTCAAAAGAATGATATTTTGGTACCTTCAGTGGATTGACAGAAAGATTGAGGAAACAAAGAGAACACAGAAAAAACTCTAGAAGAATTCAGGAAAATACTGTAAGAACAAACAGACAATATAAATGCAAATTTTGAAACAATTCAAGACCTGAAGTTAGAAATCCAGAAGAGTAATACTAGGATCTCAGAAATGGACAATATGTTGAAAGAGCAAAGGAGAAGATTCAAAGCAATGGAAGCCCAAATTAGTGAACTTGAAGATAAATCTCCCAAAACTAGAAGAACAATCAAAAAAAGAAGAAAAATCCAAAGAAAGCTTAAGAGTTATGTGGAACACCATAAAGAGGAGCAACTTACTGGTGATCAGAATTCCAGGACAGGAAGAGAACAAAAAGTGCAGAGAAAATTACCAATGAGTTTGTGGAAGAAAACTCCCTAACATTATGAGAGACAAGCTAAGCATATAAGAAGCTGAACAAACCCCAAACAGGTTAGATTCCCAAAGAAAATCATCAAAACGTATCATAATCAAACTTTCCAAAATCAAAGACAAGAAAAGAGTCCTGAAAACATCTCAGGAAAAATAAAAAATTACCTACAAGTGAGAACCAATAAGACTAAGCTCTGATTTCTTAGCACAAACCACATAGACGGGAAGGCAATAGATGACATATACAAAACTCTGAAAGAAAAGAAGATGTCAGCCAAGAATCATATACCCAGAACAGTTGTTCTTCAAATACAACAGTGAAATTAGGACATTTCCTAATAAGTAGAAATTAAAGGAATTTGTAATGACCAGACCAACTTTACAAAAAATGCTAAAGGTGTTCTTTGGACTGACAGCCAACCACAGCAACAACCTGAGATTATCATACTTGACAGCACCACTCAAAATTCAATCTAGGTATAAGGTGGAGGGTCAGAGAAAAAGGGGAAGACCCCTAACGAGATGGATTGGCCAGGTGGCATCATCGATGGAATCAAGTGTAGCAGCGGTAGTGAGGTTGGCCCAGGATCAAACATTGTTTCATTCTGCTGTGCATGGGGTTGCCATAAGTCGGTTCCACTCGATGGCACCTGACAACAACAACAATAGAAATATTTAAAGTAAAACAAACCTACAAGACTAAAAATAGGGCACCAGAGATATCTATATATATTGAAGTCAACTACAAATCAAAAAGAGGGAATAGGTAAATATAGAACTTCCAAATGGCAAAGAAGTCAAGTAGATTTCAAGATAAAATAGACTGTTTTAAGCAGGGAAAAAGTTTAATAAATTTCAGGATACCCTCAAAGAAAACCAATACACCTGCACATCAAAAAAAGGAAAATCCAAAACTTAGTAAACATTAGCACAACAGAAATGAAAAACCCCACAAACAAAATGAACTGAGTATAAATAATTATATGGAATGAAGAATCTTGCTTCACCACACACACACACACAGACACACACACACACAAGAAAAATCGCAGAAAAATGACAGCAGTTGATTCATATCTATTGATTAATCCATCTGAAAAGTATTTTTGGCTTAATGAAGGTCTTTATCTAATGTTTTTTCCACATACCTAATTTTTGTAGATATTGGGGTGCTGGACCAATACTGGACGGTGAACCACAAGGTTGGCAGTTCAAACCCACCAGTTGCTCCTGGGAAACCCTGTACAGGATCGTTATGAGTCAGAACCTGCTAGATGGCATTTAACAACAAATCTATAGATTGAATCATCCATTCTACACTAATCTGAAATGCAGCTAAGATTCTGCATGTACCTGGGTGTACTCTCTGCTTTTATCTCTAGTTTTTCTCTCCATCTCTCCCTACCCTGAAGCTGCAGGATTTGTTGTGATTTAACTGTACTGTATGTACACATACCTGAGATTTTCTTCCTTTGTGCTTCTACAAAGGCCTTTTTATGTATGCATTTTTTTCTTGCTGAAATCTTTTGGGTATGCTAACAAGCAGGGTTTCCTGGAGGACAAATGGGGATGAACTCCGCAATCAAGGAAGGGAGCCCATGAGTAAGGAGTGCTTGTATCAGAGTAAGGAAGCCTTCACCCAAGAACTTCTGCCCTTCAGTGAGGTTCACTCCTGGCCTTATCTCGGTGTTTTTCCTTCTTAACACAACTCCCTTTGCTAATGTGGATTTTGGGAGCTTCCTGGCTTTCCATTCTCTTATTTAGTGAGGTGAGCTTGGAGATTCTCCAGGATTCTGTTGGGAACAGATCTCATCTCTACAGGGAGCATGCTTTGGAACTCTCTGTTCTCCAGTCTCGACTTCCTGCCAAATGATTTTATTTGCTTTTTATTGTTCAAATATTCCTCAGAGTGTCTGTTCACTTCTGTTTTCTAGGGCTTTTATTAATTTAGTTGTTTACTTTATACCTTTTTGCACATTTAAATAATATTGAGAGGCTTCAGGAAAGGAGAGGAGTAATATAAGAGTGTGCTCAGTCCCGCCTTCTTGAAAACAGGTCCCATTGTAGGATTAATCCATTGTGGGAGAGAGTGAGGGAGGGCGGGCACAGTCTATATATAAGAAAGATAGCCTTGGCTGTAATAGCAAAGATGACCAGAAAGGAAGATAATGGACATAGGAGGACCATTATGTGTCTCATGCAGCAATTTATAATATGGGACCTAATTATCTCATTTCTATCAGTTTATCCTAAAGAAGTAATGAAAGAATGTGTACAAAAAGTATCTGTCATAGCACAATGTTCAATGGAAAATCATTGGAAATATTTTATAATATGTGTCTGTCAAGGGATGGTTACATAAGTATGATAACTAATCAAATAACTATTCAGGTATTTAAAATGTCAGTGTGATATTGAGTCATAGGAAAAAACCTGCAGTATAATGGAAAACTTTAAAAACAAGTTGTAGAACTATATATTATATATTTCATTTTGTAAGAAATATGAAGAAAATAATCTAAAATATTTCATGATATTTTGAATGTTGGAATTTATGGAATTTTTGATAATTTTTCATATCTTATATAATGGACACATAGTTTGAATGATAAAAATTGGTTGTTTCAAAATAAATGAAACCTAACCCAGTAAGGACCTCACTCAGGCTGTTACTCTGTTTGTCAATGAATGACTAGTTATAAATTATAAATTTGAAAGATGGTTTTTGGGCCTATGGCTCTGTGGATTAATGTGCTAGACTGCAAAGTTAGTTTGAACCACAAGGTTGGCGGTTCAAGCTCACCAGCTGCTCCTTGGAAACCCTATACAGAGTCTCTATGGGTCAGAATCAATGGCAGCAGTTAATAACAACGATGACAATTATACATTAAAATCTTGACAAAAGCAGGGGGCGTTCTCAACTCACACAACATCCCACTTGGGTGATTAAAATAAAGGTTTGGCCCATAAAAACAGTGACTCAAAGACTTTCTTAGATGGAAGCCCAGCTATCATCTTTTGGAGATTTGGAATCTGTTGCCCAGAAAGCTAAGTTCTCTGCCAATTAGAGCAGAGCCAGGGATAAATTTCAATATTGGGCAATAATATAAGAAATCTCCTACAGCAGGTGGTAATTCTGCCAAGAGAGGAGTGCAGTCTGTTGGCACTTCTCAGTAGCTGGAATGATTTTAGGAGATTTTCAGAGTCTAATGAGGATTCATGGGCTCATACTTCTCTCCCTTTCGTAGTTAATACAGTAGCTCCTGAACTTGTCTACTTTTAAGAATTATGTGGGGAACTCTTTTAAAAAAATGGTAAGCCCTAAACCTTACCTTGATCTACTGCCTCAGAATCTCATTGCAATTACATCTTGGAATCAAAGTTTTCAGATTGCTGCAGGCAGTTCTGATTCACCATCAACCACTGTGGTTTTTGTACTTCATTACTGCCTCGATTTATATTCTTGGGAAATAGATAAGGCGACTAAAATGTGAAAAGATTGACTGGCCAATGAAATATCTTTAGAGCATCCAATGACCTGTGGGAGTTAGGTTTAAAATGACTTGATAATGCTAATTTCCAACATACCTGAGTGATACCCACTGTCTTCAAATTCCAACTTCTAGTGACCCTTAGGACAGAGTACTGCTGCCCCATAGGATTCCCCAGGCTGTAAATGTCCATACATGACCAACCTTTCAATTACCAGCAAAGTGCTGTAGCCATTCTGCCACCAGGGCTCCACCTGAGTGACAGGTAACCAATAAAGTAGGTATTTGTTTCAGTTTGTCCTTTGAGAACAATCTATTCAAGAAGCTTTGTTCATGCATTACAGAGAGTAAACGCTCTGAGTTTATAATAGGGAAAATTACCACAAAGAGGTTAAAAACCAAACCAAGCCAGGTGCTGTCAAGTTGATTTGGTCTTATGATGACCCCAAATGTGTCAGTGTAGAGCTGTCCTCCATAGGGTGTTCAGTGACTGATTTTTCAGAAGTAGATCTCCAAGTCTTTCTTCTAAGAAGCCTTTGGGTGGACTCAACCCTCCAACTTTCCAGTTACCAGCCAAGTACAGTAAATGCCTATAACACCCAGGGACTCCATGGGAGATGGCCAGGGAAGAGTAAATAATTATAAAAATACTGACCATTACTCAGTATTTAATGGAAACAAGAACCATGCTAAATGCTTTACCCAAATTTAGCTTATGTAATGCTTACAATAAACCTGTCATATGGAAATTTGTTTTAGTCAAATAGGCTAGGTGTAAAGAGGTAGAAAACAATCCCAATATATCAGTGGTTTAATATGACAAAGGTCTTTCATAACTCATGTTCATTTGAAGTTTGGCAGGAAACCTTCCTTGACATACTCAGGGACATTGGCTGAAAAAGGCCCTACCATCTGGTGACAGAAGCTGGAGGAATGCACCTATTCTGATATGTGTCCACCTTAATTGACCCACATCACTTCTACTCACGTTTCCTTGTCCAAGACAATTTATGTGTTTAATTTTACAAATTAAAGGAGATAGGAAGGGCCATTTCCTCAAGTGAGAGCCAGAGAACTGCAAATAATGGTGACATTTCCCAATATCTACTAAAGTATTATTTATTCCCAGTTTAAAAATGAAATCGCTATACAATATTAGAATGACTAAAGTTTTTTGAAAAGCCCATGATAACCAAGTGCTGACTAACCTATAGAGCAACTGGAAGGAACTTTCATGTGTCAATGGTGGGAGTGCAATATGGTACCAATTACCTGGAAAATTATATTGGCAGTTTTTCTTCATATGTTTAAGTTAAATTCATACTTACCATATGATCCAGAAATCATACTTTCAGGTTTTATCCTACTGTGTTGGTTTTCCATTGAAGGCACAGTTGGCAATATGAGGAGACATGTTGGGTGTCACAATTGGGCATAGGGTGTGCTGCTGGCATCCAGTGGATAGAGGCCAGACATGCTGCTAAACTCCTACACTGCAGGGAAAAGTCCCACACAACAGAGGATTGCCCAGTACAAAGCATTAATAGTGCTATGGTAGAGAGATCTTATAGTAGAGAAATGTTGATTTATGTTCACACAAAAATCTAGACACAAATGTTTATAACAGCTGAAAATTGAAAACAACTATAATGTCTTTCAGTAGATACAAAGATAAACCAACTGTGGTATGGTCATACAAAGGAATACTAGTCAGCAGTAAAAAGAAATAAACTCTTGATACATATAAGAACATGGATGGGCCTCAAAGGCATTATTCTAATGGAAGGAGCTCAGTTTCAAGAAGTGCCATGCAATATGAATCCACTTATATAATCCTGGCAGTCTGGGAAAGACTAGACTGTAGGGCTTCCAAGGGTAATGAGTGATTGGGGATGAAGGTGGGGAGCTTGACTATAAAGGGGCAGCATGGTAACCCTGTGGAGCACAGGTAAACTGGAGAATGATGGAATCATTCTGATTTTGATGGTGTTTATGCTAATTCAAGCGCATAGAATTAGCATAAACTGTGTATCTTCCCCAAAGTGGTTTTAATTGTATATAAATTAATTGACTACTAAAAGGCTTTGGATTGTGTGAATCATGACAAGCTATGGACAACATTGCCAAGTATGAGTATTTCAGAACACTTAAATTGTGCTCATGAGGAATCTGTACCTGGACCAAGAGGCAGTTGTTTGAACAGAACATGGGAACACTGAATGGTTTAAAATTAAGAAAAGGTGTGTGGCAGGGTTGTATTCTTTCACCATACTTATTCAACCTGTAGGCTGGGCAAATAATCCAAGAAGCTGGCTTATATGAAGAAAAACATGGCATCAGGATTGGAGGAAGACTCATTAACAACCTGCAATATGCAAATGATACAACCTTGCTTGCTGAAAGTGAAGAGGACTTAAATATTTACTGATGAAGAGCAAAGAGTACAGCCTTCAGTATGGATTACATCTCAATGTAAAGAAAACAAAAATCCTCACCACTGGACCAATAGACAACATTCGTATCAATGGAGAAAAGATGGAAGTTGTCAAGGACTTCATTCTTCTTGGATCAACTATCAACACTCAGGGAAGCAGCAGACAAGAAATCAAACAACATATTGCATTAGGCAAATCTGCACAAGATCTTTTTAAAGTGTTAAAGAGCAAAGATGTGAGCTTGAAGACTAAGGTGTGCCTGACCCAAGCCATGGTATTTTCAGTAACCTCATATGCATGCAATAGCTGGACGGTGATTAAAGAAAACCATAAAAGAATTGATGCTTTTGAGTTATGGTGTTGGAGGAGAATATTGAAAGTGCCACAGGCTGCCAAAAGAACCAACAGATCCATTTTGGAAGAAGTGCAACCAGAGTGCTCCTTGGAGGCCAAGATGGCCAAACTTCATCTCTCATACTTCAGACATATTGTCAGGAGGGACCAGTTTCTGGAGAAGGATATCCTGTTTGGTAAGGTGGAGGGTCAGAGAAAAAGAGGAAGATCCCTAATGAGATGTATTGGCCAAGTGGCAGCATCGATGAACTTAAGCGTGGCAACAATAGTGAGGTTGGCCCAGGATCGGGCAGTGTTTCGTTCTGCTATGCATAAGGTCGCTTTGGGTCGGTACTGACTCGATGGCACCTAACAACAACAACAAATTAATTGAAAGTTTCAAAATAAGAAGTGCAAAGGTATGCGAGCTGAGAGATGTGTGTATGGCACAAAGCCAGGGGCAGGGCAGAGTCTAGAGTAAGACCTAGATCCACAGGGCTGCAGAGCCAGAGCTCTTTGCCATTGGATAAAGCTGCCTCCACAGAGGGGAGAACAGTGAACTTTGAGTGTAGCTTGATAATGACTTTGATGATCAAATAGATTTCTGTTTCCCGACTATGTTGACTGTTGAAAGTATTGCGTTTACTTGTGGTGGCTTGGATATCCTTTGTAATCACACCATGGTTCTCCATGTATCTATCTAAAAACACAAATTTAGATACAGATTGAAACCACCCTCCCTAATCCCTGGCCATTCCCCACCCCAATCTCTACAAGGTACTTGAGGGCAAGAGAAAAGTCCTCTTTGTAACCTAGGACAGAGTCCCCGATTCAAGTGCGAGTTTACATTCTGTGGGTGTGATAGAAGCCAACACAGAGGCTAGTGTTAGTTTTACTTCAGCCACATCTACATTTCATTTTCCAGGCCTTTATTTTATGATACTCTTCAATTTTTAGCTCCAATAGTGAGGAGTTGCCTGAGGTACCAGAAACAAATCCATGAAGAGCTGAGTATCAATGTTTTAAAGCACATTTTACGTTAGGAATGAGGTTAACCATAATACACCACGTTAATAATGAGATTGTATTTTAAAAATCCAGCTTTTTCTTATATGACTTTCTTAGTGCATGTGGTAAACTGTTATTCTAATAATTTTTCCCCACTTCCTGACATTTTAACCACTGAAACAATTGCAATTTCTTAGGAAGTATCTTAAAAAGGACTTGAACAAACGAACAAAGAAAAGAAAACAGTTGTTTTTTTTTAAATGATTGTTCCAAATATAGATGCCCTAAAGGCAAATTTTTAAACAGAGTTAATAATAAAGAAGGAGCTCTGGTAGCGTAGTGGTTACGAATCGGGCTGCGAACCTTAAGGTCAGCGGTTCGAAACTACCAGCCGCTC
>NW_006408525.1:18584341-18592353 GCF_000296735.1 Chrysochloris asiatica
CCCGTAAGGATTTACACCCTCGGAAACCCTGTACAGGGTCGCTATGGGTCGGAACCGACTCGACGGCACTTAACAACAACAACAACAACAGGCATAGATGGTCACAAAACTGATTCTTGGATCCCCAGGAAAACTTTTCCAAGCAATGTCATCTTCTGTCAGCTTCCAAAAGAAATGATCTTACATACTAAGTTCAGCAACTGCCATATAATTCTGTCCACGAGACCACCATTTGGGGACATTAGTCAGCGTCCTTTGAAAATTTGTATTTTAAAGAGTGCACTTAGAATAGCATGCTGACATTCCCAGAGAATATACGTTTACCCCACACTGTACAAAGCAAAGCGTGGTGGTTCCAAACCATGGTGAACTGGGTCTTTTTCTTCTATAGAGAAAGGAATGCTAATGAGCATGAGAAGGAAGAGGACCTCACATTTCTTAAGAGCTCATTAAGTCCTAAGCATGATGTTAGATGTTTTAGGCATATTATCCTTTGTTTCTGTGTAATCCTACTCAAACCCTGTTTATTGGTCAGAGGTCAGTTGCAGGGCACAAACACTTTTTGTTTACTGTGGGCTTAGAGTTATTTTAGCACTGGGAACTTGATGCTCATAATATCATAGTAAGGACTGGAGGAGGACTCTAGACTCCACCTCCATGAATGACCCCCCAGAACAATGTTGTGGAATTGACCCAAGACAGGAAGGAGCAGGATTGCACACCCATGCAGCACACTTACCTCCCAAGCACCCTCAGTGCAGGTTGTGGACACTAGGACCCTGCTGCAGAAAAAGCCTGTTGTCTCCACAACCCCACTCCCTTTACAGCAAGAGCCAAGAAATAAAAAGCTGGTCCAGAACCCACAAAAGTGCATCTTATTGATGGAACCAGACTCCTTTCTGCATGTTATCTGCAAACAAGTCTGGGCAATGTAGGGTTTGGGGGGTTTGTGTTTGCATGCTTGTTTTGTTTAGATTTCTAGCCTCTGCAATACTGACAAGACCATAAGGAAGGTAGAATGAATGTTGAGTGCCAACTACCTAATCTACTGCGCACTGTAAGGTCCTCAACATGATTCTAATTCTTTATATGAATTAGAACAGAAGCCCAGAGAAGTTACACAACTTTAACCAGGTTATACAAGCTGTGCTGGCATTTGAACTTATATTTGTCTGCCTCCAAAGCCATCATGGATTGGATGCTAACTCTATTCATTTGTTCCATGTAATTCAGTTATCTGACTTTCTCTTTACTGAAACTCTGTTAGATAAGTATCGTATCATGATCCCCATCTTGTAAGTGAGCTAATAAAGAACAGAGACTGAAATGACTTGCCCCAAAACAGGTTTGATAAGGATTTGAGCCAGGACTCTTAGACACTCAACCTCTGCCCCTCCTTGCTTCCCTGCTGCGCACTGTAGTTTTGAGAGCAGGCGATTGACCAACACCATTGTTGATACTCGCGTCTCAATATTGCCTGGGACACCAACATTTCTTCAGCTTCTTAAGTACTGTGATAACCCTCTGAAAGCTGCTTTTGTGCCATCAGCTAACTGGTACAAAATGTTTGGAGACTCTTCAGAACCAAATATTTAATCTTGTGCTAGGAAAAGTTTAACAGCCAGCTCTCTGAAAAGAAAAAATCCTAATTTGTAGCCTTTTATTTCCATGGTCCAAATACTTCTACCATGACCAATTTCTGGCTACCAATATGATATTACCTAGCTCGTCAAATTCTCAAAAATTTAACCATTACCTCTTGTGAGCCAGTATATACCAGCTCCAGTCAACACTGAAAATACTCCTGGTCTATTCAGGATCCAAGAGACCCAGGCAAAGAAACTCATGCTTTTTCACATTTGGATTTCTGAGATGTATTAAGATATATTTCATTGAAGCTCTCCTGACAGTAGGCAGTTGTAGGAAGAGACAGAAGTCTCTGAGAAGGAAAAATATTAAGTGTGGTCTGAGTCCGTTTGTCAGGATAGGCTTGCTAATGTCTGGAGGAACTGTAGTTTGGGGGTGCTTATCTCAGCCCTTTGAGTTAATCATGATTGCTAGGAAGAAAATTGAATGTCTAGGGAACTCAGGACACTTTGCTGAAGGTTCCCTTCCCCAATACAGGTACTTGTGGTGGTGTTGTTAAGTGCTGTTGAATCAGTTCCAACTCATAGCCACCCTAGGTAGGATTACTGAGGAGCTGCAGGTGAACCGACCTTGTGGTTCACACTGATCTTTGGTTACATGCTCACCTACAGCACCACACCAGGATTCAAAAGCTGAACAAAAGCTTTATGACTAAAGTTCCAAGTTACCCTTTGCTATCAAGTACCCTCTACACTTTGCTATCAAGAGGAAGAAATCATATGAGCGCCACGATTTCAGGGATTCCCCGTGAGGAAACCAACCATAATGCTGTCTTTCTTTTCTCCTGGTCTTTAGCATCCTGTTCCTTCATCACGGTATCTTTTCCTGTTCTTCAACTGATGAAAATCTTATTCCTGAGTCAAAGTTCAAATGCCATCTTGTATGTGACATTTTCCTAAAATCTCTACAGTCAGAATTAGTCATTCTTTCCTTTGCTTATATTCTCTTTTAAGAAACTCATTTAATCCTCATTGGCATTGATAATTGCCTACACTTCGTTATTCAGTACTGAATGTTGAACTCTTTGCGTGTTGGGTGGTGGTTCATGCCTGCCTGCAGTTCTGCTCCTGTGGTTCATAGGGAAGGGCTTGGTGTTATGTGTATGCTCAATATGTAGTGCTTCCTTGGCTGAGGTGAGTGCAGAGAAGCAGTGGGTGAGAGTGTACTTTTCAAAAGCAAAAACATGAAACAAGGGAAAAGGTTAGTGAGACAGGAAAGGAGGAAGAGGGAGAGGAAAGGAGAGAAAGAAGGCAAAAGGGGCCCACTGTAAGAAGCATCGGTGGTGCAGTAATGGTTGCTTAGCTGCTGACCGAAAGGTTGGTAGTTTGAACCCAACTAATGGCTCTACAGGAGAAAGATCTGGCAATGTGCTCCCAGAAAGATTGCTGTTACAAGCCATTGAGTTGGTTCCGACTCATAGTAACCCTGTATAGGGTTTCCGAGTAGTAGGTGGTAGGTTTGAGCCACCAACCTTGTTGTTAGCAGTCCAAAACTGACCCTACAGCACTACAACCTAGGAAACCTTGTGCGGCAGATTTCCTTTCTCACGTGGGATCACAATGACTCAAAATCAATTCAACGGCACCTAACAACAATAACTTCCCAATCTGTTAGGGTTTGACTGGCCTAAAGGTTGGCAATGCACTTTCTCCCATGAGATTTTAAACAATTTTAGAAGAAGGCAAAGAATCCCCTTAGAGATACCTCCCTCAAACCTTTCTTTCACGACAGTGGCCTTCCCTCCTGAATTTCTGATTTCTGATTCCTTCTTTCTAGGAACGCATGCTCTCCATGAGAGGAAGTGTTCACCAGATAAGTTGTCCTTGCCAAAGCCATTGATCAGAGACCAAAGCATTGTTTCAGTCAACGTGCCAATGTCTCCCTGATGGAAAATGCTTCCATGATGCAAACACCTTAATCACGCTGTGTTTCTCCAAGCATAGCAATAAGTGCTCATATATAATACATGTGTGCTTAAAGCATATACAGTATATATGAATCTATGTGGTGTTTCATATTCGATGCCTGAAAGAACAGCTGATTTATTTCATAGCTTTTATGGACTGTTTTATTATTCTCAACAACATCACATCCATTCCCTTTGCATGCATATTTTATAGCACCTTGATGGACTGATTTGATTTGACCCAGTGTTTTGATGACAGTAGGGCCATAGCAGGTACACATTAACTTACACAAATCACTTGTTCAAGTCATTTCAGAGTTTGATCCTGCCCGCAGGTGATTTGTGGACTGTTAGCTCTCTCATGATGGGCAAAGAGCACAGCATGACCTCTTAAAGCCATGGTCCAGGAAACTTAGTGATGATTCCCATGTCAGCAGGACAGTCTCCTAGGAGGGACTCCTAAGGATCCAGTCATACCACAGTGACAATATTAGCTTCCATTTCATGAGATTTTCTGTTTGGGCTTTCATCTTCCTTATAGAAGGAGTCTAGGACAGAACACGGGCATGGTAGATCAGATCCTTGAATCAAAAAGGTCATATTACAGTGGATTGGTCTTGTTAAGTACCCTTGAGTTGGTTCTGACTCGTACAACCCTGTGTAGGGTTTCTGAGGAGCATGGGTTGGTCTTAGTAAACATGGATTGGGCAGGAAGGTCTGAGATAGGGATTTGGCTAGTTCCTGACATCTTCTCTTTCAGTTTTGGGGAATCCCTCTTGGGGTGTTCTACCTTCTATGTGGAGAAAGGGGGTTACCTTGAACCCTGGGGGTAAACAACACTTTATACAGCATAACCTTTTGTTCTTCTCACCATGGTGTGACCTCCAGTGATCTCATCTAGCTTAAGTGAGCCTTTATTTCCAAACAGCTTTTAGGTGGCAACAGTCTATAGAAAGTTGTCTACTCGCCAGAAAAAAACTTGTCCTACAAAGGCCAGTGTATGCATTGGAGTCCTGGTTTGGCACTATAGGATAAGCACTGGACCACAAGGTAGATTTGAACCTGAAGTTTGGCTGTTTAAACCCACCAGCTGCCCTTCAGAAACCTTATACAGGGTCAATATTAGAACATCCTTGACACCACTTAACAACAACAACATGCATTGGATTGAAGACCTCAAGACACATTTATTCATTCAGCCCATGCATTCTGGTAACATGCTTTGTTGGAAGTCTACATGCTGGGTGTAAGTGAGACCTCTTGGCTTGACCTTTAAAGTCCCTTTCAAATACCATTGCATGTAAAAATCACTATCAAAGCTGTGAGAAACACACATTCCCAGATATAGGAGTATCTAGATGTGAATTGAGGCCTAAAACTCAAGAGTCCTGCTTTAAAGAACTCATGGTTTTTCCAGAGATGTTAACATGGATTCAGACAGACGTCTTATAATGTGTTATGGAGCCCTGGTGTGACGCTGTAAAATAAGTGCTGGATGGCTAACTGAAAGGCTGGTAGTTCAAAGCCACAAGCCGTTTCTTGAAATCTCTATACAGTATTGCTATGAGTTGGAACTCATTTGATGGCACTTAACAACAACACTATAATGTGCTGTGGAGCCCAAAGAAGGCAGTGATAGGCTTAATCTGGGGTAGTTGAGGCTTGCTGTTAAGTGCCTTCGAGTCAGTTCCAACTCATAGTGACCCTGTATAGGGTTTCCGAGGAGCAGCTGGTAAGCTTGAACTGCCAGCCTTGCAGATCATATGGCTTTGCGGTCTGACACTTTAACCACAGCACCACACCAGACTTAACCAAATATTTGATACTCTGACTCTTTCTTGTGCCTTGGAGTTTTTTTTCTCTGCTACATAATGCTGTTTTCTCTCCTTGCCTGATCCTGAAGTCAAAATAGCTCTATCCAGGGTTCTGAAACTTGTCTTCTATGTGAACTTTAAGTGAAATCAAGGATCTAGAATAAATACTCCTGTTTCAATAGCTGCTGGGCCATCTCTTACATTAATGGGACTTTGTTGTTGTTGTTGCTGTTAAGTGCCATTGAGCTGGTTCCAACTCATAACGACCCTGTATAGGTTTCCCAGGAGTGACTGGTGAGTTTGAATCACTGACCTTGTGATTCAAACCCACCTTGCTGTTCAGAGCTGTATTTCACAGTACCACACCAGGACTCCTAACAGACTCTTGTTAAGTGCTGTCAAGTCAGGTCCAACTCATAGTGACCCTGTATAGGGTTTTTGAGGTGAGGCTGGTGAGCTTGAACCACCGACCTTGCAGTTCAAACTAACCTTGAGGTTGAATGCTTATCCTACGGCACCCCACCATGTCTTTAGAAGTGCATAAATCTATTTTTTCAAGTAAATGTGTTTCTTTACAAAGTGATAAGCCCATCTGAGATTAGACATTGTCTTGACTTATATATACATACATAGACACACACATAAAACCTATTATAGAAAGTCCTAAGTTCCTGACTAACTGTAACTCTTATCACACCTATAATCTTCCTATAAGATTTCTTTGAGAATGATCAGACATGTCCAATACCAGCCTTCTTGGGCAAGAACTGAAGAGGGTGAGTGACTATATAAACATTGAGTGATGTCCAACAGAATTGTTGTAGGGGCTGTTTGTGAGGAAGACTCTTAAACAGGAACTGTCACAATGCCAGGTGATCAGTCTGAGCAGTGATAGGTCAGAAAACGAGGAGGCAAATGGTTGAGCTGGAGACTACAGGAGCAGCTCAGTCAAGGTCACAACTGGGGAGCAGATTTAAATGGAGGCCAGAAGATCAGAAGGCATGTCCATAAGATTTAGGAAGGGTTGGGACAAGGTGAGGGCCTTTTGCTGGGACTTGGTAGCTCCCTAGTGGGTGGGGAGAGGACAGCATGTGTAAGCTCCTACTGAATAGTAGGTCTGTTTCTTTTAGACACAGTGCTGCTGCAGCCATGCAGTTATAACCATGGCGGTAAAAATAATTTGAGCATTATGAGCAAGAGTACACGAGATTCTAGTGCTTTGTGTAAAAAACCTTTAAATTCCCATTTCATTAAAAATTCCTCTCTGCAGCTGGTAGTGGAGATTACCATGGTTCACCATCTGTGTGGATTAATGTTTACAAAGAGAGAGAGAGAGTGGGAGAGAACGCAACAGATAAGATGAATGATTTCCCAGATACAACAGAAAGCCAAAGTAGAACATCTTTGCATGACTTTTTTTTTTTACATCTTCCACCTGCTTTGTTTGACTCCTATGATAGAATTGTTTAAGAAAAACTCAAGTTTATTTAATTTTGAAGAGTGAATATTGTAGAAACTGTAGATGCTCATCAAAGTATTTAGATTTACATTTATGCAAAATTCGTGTTGAGAGGGTTTTCAAATTTGCTGAATGTAATTAGGCACCTTTGGCACTTGTCTTGTGCATTTCTCATTCTGGGAAGGTTTTTCCTGATCCTCACAGCTAGGCTTCACAGGGCAGATCCCCAGATTCTGCCCTGGGGGACTGCAGATTGCCAATTGCAGAATTGCATTTTATCTGTACCATGATCTGGCCTCCATAGAGCAGTGGGCAGTAGCTTTCCTTAACTGGAGCTTCTGAAAAGTTGATACAACAATGTGCTGTTGCTGATAGTTGCTGTCCTGCTGCAATCATGGTGACCTTATGTACAACAGAATGAGACGTTCCCCAGTTCTGCATCCTCTTGATGGACGATGGTATATTTAAGCCCATTCTTGTAAGCATTGCATTAGTCCGTCTCATTGAGGACTGCCTTCATTGTCACTGACCCAACATGATGTCCTTATCTAGTGACCGGTCTTCCCTCATGGTGTGTCCAAAGAAAGCAAGTCACCATTATCACTGCTAAGGGGCATCCAGGAGTAAGCTAGGCAATGCTCTTTGTTTTGTTTTATTTTTGATCACTTCCTGCATGACAAGCATAGTCACTGCTTTCATGTGTTGTCTCCTATATTTATATTTTTATTGTTGTGATAAGAACCCCTGATGTTACATACAGTGGTTAAACACTTGACTACTAACCCAGAAGTTGATGGTTCCATGAAAATTACAACCTTGGAAACCCTATAGGGCAGTTCTACTCTGTGTCAAAATCAACTCGATGGCCGTGGGTTGGGATTTTTTTTTTTTTTTTGGTTTCTTTTTTAAGCATACATATGTAACAAAATGTTTGCCATTTCAACAATTCAGGAACATTAATTATGCTTCTCATGTTGTCCCATCATCACCTACTAACCATTTCCGAGTATTTCCATCCCCCTTTACAAAAGCTCAGTGCTCCGTAAGCAGTGACACCCTCTCTCTCCCTCCTCTTAACCCTGAAAAGGATGAATAAACCTTGGTCTCTATACACTTGTGTATCCTAGCATTTCACATTTATTCATTCAGCGTTACATGCTCACCTACAGCACCACACCAGGATTCA
>NW_006408525.1:18592472-18596084 GCF_000296735.1 Chrysochloris asiatica
CCTGGTGGTACAGTGGCTAAAGTACTTGTCTGCGAACCAGAAGGTCAGTAGTTTGAACCTACCAGCCATTCTGAGGTAAAAAGATGAGGCAGTCTGCTTCCATTAAGAAGTACAACTTCAGAAATCCTATGGAGCAGCTCTTCTCTGCCTACAAGTTGCTATCAGTCAGAATCAATGCAGCTGAAATGGGTTTAGTTTTGGTTTTATTCATCTGTTACTGGATATGAGGTTGTTCTCACCTTGTGGCTGTAGTGAAACATTTATATCTGTGCTGAACATTGGTGTGCATGTACCTTTTTTTGTGTTCTTTGAGGTATATAATTAGGATTGTAATTGATGGGCCCATGACTATTCAGACTCATCAGTCACTCACAAGGAGAAAGATGAGGCTGTTTGCTCCCGTAAGGATTTACAACCTCGGAAACCCTGGGCTAGGGCTGCTATGAGTCGAGATCTACTCAACGACAGTGGGGTGTTTTGACTGGTACGATAATTCTCTGTCTAACATTTTGAGGAACCACCACACTGCTTGCTTTCCATAGTGGCTACATCTGGCAGTCCCAAACATCTGAAGAAGTAAACATTATTAAATTTCCCATTTCATTGTGGAGGAAACTGGGCCTTAGTGAATTTAAGGCACTTGTTGCATGCCAAACAACTAATCAGTGTTAAAATTGATATGTGAATCCCATTCAGAGGTTGTTTCATTCTAAAGCCCATGTGCTCAACCATTCCAGTCAACAGTGTCATCCAGTAGCTAGGTTCTTTTCAATTCTATTTGGGCACTTTTAGACCTAATCTTAATATTGGGAATCTCGTTTTCATGAAAATCATGCTTTTTTCCTCTCAATATGCCACGAGTCATCATTACCAGGAGCAGAGAGCATCTTACTTACTGCAATTACACTTGCTAATCAATTCTGCATCACTGCCCAGAGTTATAAATGTCTAGTTACCTATATTCTATTGACATGTGGCTTCATTTCTTGACGAAATGGGCAGTAGTCTCAATTTAGAGGCTCTCTTTCTAATAGCACAGGGGAGCCGAGGTAATACGTCAATCTTATTGCCGGCCAAACAGAAATAAACCATTGTGGTCATTCCTCATATGGAAGATTCATCAGCTCAGTGCAATCCAGGCACTTCCTGATTAAGGGGACTGTGCTTTCTTACCTTCTTTTCTCATTTTCCCTTTAGTTTTCCTACTTCTGTTTATTCAGCTTGCATTCAAAACATCTGCAGAGTTTTTTCGTGGGTTGCATTTCTACTAAACTTTGATGGACAAACAGTCTAAACCATGTGACTATTTTCAGAGTGCTCCTGGAATATATTCCACAGCTGGCTGTCCATCTTTAAAGAGGGTATGATGGGGGCTGAGGAATAAATGATCCATAAAGGGTACCCTGTCACCTTTAAGAGAGTCCTTGTGTGGTGTTCTGGGTTAATGTGCTGTACTGCATAGTCAGTTTGAACCACAATGTTGGCGGTTCAAGCTCACCAGTTCAAGTCGCCATGGGTTGGAACCAACTCAACGGCCCCTAACAACAACAAAAACAACAACATCATCTTTAAAGCAGAATCCAGGGACCATGGAGTTTAGGGGTGTCTTGAGTGTCA
Source organism: Chrysochloris asiatica (assembly GCF_000296735.1). Lineage (NCBI taxonomy): Eukaryota > Metazoa > Chordata > Mammalia > Afrosoricida > Chrysochloridae > Chrysochloris > Chrysochloris asiatica. The sequence continues at coordinate 18,594,090 of NW_006408525.1, forward strand.
GTCCAGTTTAGTGATGTCCCAAGGACAAAGGAGCCAATGGTTCTTAGAAAGGAACGGTCTGAGAACCAGCTATTGTATGTCCTCTACATTCAGAAAGAGCTATGTCGTGGTTGGAGATGCTCTGTAAGTGTGATCTAGACTTGGAGAAGGCTGACACCGACCACAGTAGGAGGGCACAGGGAAGAACTGGAGGAGAACTCAGGTACAGGATGGAAACCTGCAAGGTTGAGCTGGAGCGTGGTTTTTGTATGAGATCCAGTTCACTCTTCATCAAGACTTAGAGTTAAAAGACTGGTGCTACAGAGAGCCTTCCTAACCTCGTGCCTCACAGGGCTCTTACTAGCTTAGACCTGGGGCATTTAAGGAGGAGTAGGTTGTTGCTGCTATTGTATGCTGTCCAGTTGATTCTGATTCACAGATTTCCGAGGCTGTAAATTTGTATAGGAGCAGAAAGCCTCCTCTTCTTTCCATGGAGCAACTGGTGGTTTTTTTTTTTTAATGTTTTATTGTGAATTATGTGATCGTTTACATGGGAGAACATTAGTTTTACATTCACCCTATTGTATATCATTTCATTGCCATGGTTACAATCCCCTCCATGCATCATCAACCAAGCAAAGGGTATATACTACATGCCTGCCCCCCAGTCGTCAGCACACAGCCTCTCTCTCTCTCTGTGTCTAAATTCCCCAGCTGTTCCATCTCTCCACGTCATTGTCTCTGCCTCCATCTCTGGCATCACTGCTTCTATGTAGGGTCCCGCTCTCTGCTCTTCTCCCTTGATGGTCCCAAGGACCTCCGCTCCTAGACTGAAAAGTTAATCACTCCCCTCCTTGCTATAAAACATCTACCTTTACATTTCCAATCCTCACAAGTAGTCCTGATAACAATTATTCACTATTGCATCACAAGCAACCCATCCACATTTCATTTCATCAACCCCGCCTAGACAGATTGCTTACTACTCAGTGGAGATTCTACCTTCCTTCACACCCTCTGAATCTAGGTTCCCTCTTGAAAGCTTGTAAGCCAGTCACTTCTTGCCTTTGTAGCATTCCCCCCACCCCCCCGACACACACACTTTGAGTAACTAATGTCCAAGTTGCCCATCCCTGTCTACTCTGTGTATGGAGAGGGATGAGAATAATCCTTGCTGTAAGGATTTGTTCCCACTTTTGAACTATTGCATCCATAGGTGTAGGTCAAGTTCATCAAATTGTATCAGATTATGCTTTTTTCCTCTTCTTTCTTCTTCTGGTTGAGCTCTGATCATCCAGTCGCAACTGGTGGGTTTTAACTGGTGACCCAACAAGTGACCTAGTACTCCACCAGGGCTTCATAGGAGGAGGCAGAATAGGATTAAGGACAGTTGAGATAGGCTTTCTGGATTGGGCAAGGACTGGTAGGGTTTGGCATAGGCTTTTTAAACGTTTGCCTTTTGTTTTATTTTTATTTTTTATTTTCCTCCTTTGTATTGCTCCTTTGGGTATTCTTAATAATAAGTCACCATGAGTCCAGCGATCATGGAGGTGAGGAATTCAACAGCTCCTTCATGGCAGCTTGTTTGTATCTACCCTGGAAGCCCTCCTGTGGGTGATGCAAAGGGACACATGGTCTCATTCATACAGATAGACATGTTTTCTCCATGCTTAGACTGCATGTTCCAGTGCAGGGAATGCATCTTGTTCATTTTTGGTGTTTTCTAGGACTTAGGATAGAGGGATGGATTGTTGTTGTTGTTAAGTGCCGTCGAGTCGGGTCCGACCCATAGCGACCCTGTACAGGGTGGATAGACAGATGATAAATATGTGGATGGATGGATGGATGGATGATGCCTACATGGATGGAGAGATGATAAACAGGTGGATAAATGGATGGATGGACAGGTGGATAGACATGTGGATAAATGGATGGGTGGATAGACAGATAATGGCTACATGGAGAGATGATAGACAGGTGGATAAATGGATGGATGGGTGGATAGACAGATGATGG
>NW_006408525.1:18596369-18605583 GCF_000296735.1 Chrysochloris asiatica
GATGATAAGTCAACAGATAGAAAGGTTTCGGCCATCCCCTTGGCTCCCACTCCTGGCAAGCTTAATGTAGAACAGAATGAAACATTACCACGTCCTGCAGCATCTTCACAATTGATGGCAGGTTGAAGTCCACCATTTTGGCTATTGTGCCGATCCATCTCACCAAGGGTGTCCCTCAACCTTGATGGCCCTTTCCTTCATCAAACATGATGGTCTTCCTTCAGTGATTAATCCCTCCTGATGCTGTGTCCAAAGCAAGAGAATCAGACAATATTTTGTTGTGATCCATAAAGTTTTCATTGTCTGATTTTTAGAAGTAGATCTAGATCACCAGGTCCCTTTTTTCTAGTCTTAGCCTGAAAGCTCTGCCGATGGGCGATTCTGATAGTTTTTGAAATACCAGTGGCATAGCTTATAACATAGTTTAGGGTGCATTGGGCACATCTGGCACATACTGGTGGTAGTGTGCTGTCAAGTCGGTTCCAACTCATAGTGACTCTCTATAGGGTTTCCAAGGAGCACCTGGTGGGTTTGAACCACCAACCTTGCAATTAGCAGCCCAATGCTTATCCTACAGTGCCACACCAGGACTCCATATTGGGTTTCTGAGGCTGTAAGTCTTTATGGGAGCAGAAAGCCTCATCTTTCTCCTTCATAGTGACTAGTAGATTCGAACTAACCTTTCAGTTAGCAATCCAACACGTAACCAGTACATTACCAGGGCTCTCTCTGACATGTTTTAGGCACTTAATAATTGTTGAATCAAAATGCACTTTCGGCCGTCTTCCTGGAGCCCAGTGCCCTTTGACACCTGTAATATCAGTTTGCTTTAACAACACCACCCGTGTGCCTTGGTTTAACAGGAGTAAGCTGCAAGCCTGCATCTTTCTTATTGATTTGACTAATAATAAGTAATGGAGTGGCAACTCAAGTGACATTAATATCATGTGGAGAGGAATGAATGCAGGATTGAAATGCTGTCATGCATCAAGCCACCTCTGCTCCTGAGAGAGGAATTTGATTTTCAAGCACAGTGTTTTCTGTGTCACTTCCTCAGCTCTCAGAACTGTAATATCCCACGGAAATGGTGTGAAAGGCAACGACAAGGATTTCAGGAGGAATAGGGGGTCTGTTTTGCAGTAGTAAGGAATGGTGGTCATGGAAATAGAGATGCTAGAGAAGGCACTAGAACAAGGAATATGAGGCTCCATATGTCAGAAAGATGGCTCCCCAAATAAATCAATGAATAAAGATTATTGCCTAAGTGTCTCCTTCCGGGGTTAAGACAGTGACTTTGTCTTGACTGTGACTTCATTCCTTCAGTCATAGCTTCATATTACCTATTATGTTCTTGGTGCCTCTGCTTAGGCATACTGGGTGCATAATCTCTGTTAGAGAATGGAAAAGAAAAGTCATGTTCACAATGCATGAAGTGGTGTCCAGACTAACATGGGGTTTAGTGTGTGGTGGAGGCGCAGGGTAGGGGCAGCTAACTTATTGGGGTCATCAGAGATGGCTTCCTGGACAAAGTAAAACTTGAGCTGAATTTCAGTCCAAATAGTAATCAGCAAGGCAAGGACTAGACTAGATAATGGGAACAGTCAGAGAAGCTTCTGGAACAACTAAGGCTCGTCCTTGCACCATCTGAATTGACAGCAGTCTTAGCAGTTAGAATTCCCTGTGTTATTTTTTGTGAGTTTCAGCGGTGGGACAGTTGTCTGCAATGCAGGAGATCTGAATTTGGTTCCTGGCCAATACACGTCATGTGATGCCACCCCTGTCTGTCAGTGGAAACGTTTGTGTTGCTGTATTGCTGTACAGCTTTCAGAGAAGCTGCCAGAGTGAGACAGACTAAGAAGAAAGGTCTGGTGATCTACTTTCTAAAAATCAACCACTGAAAACCCTGTGGATTCCAATGGGTCTGACCCTCTTGTGCATGGGGTCATCATGACTTGGGGGACTAAGAGCAACTTTTTTTAGGTGTAAGGTGCGTTGTGTTCATTGATGCATATAATCACTTGAGCAGCCTTTTCAGGAAGACGTTATTGGGTCTCTATTTTGCAGTTAAATGTCTGAGATTTGGAGAGTGTAGGGATTGGCCATAGTCACAGTAAGTTGGTACACCTTAGCTTCACAGCTTAGTTTCTGAACCAGAACTCTTGAACTTAATCATTGTATTATATTTCTGTCGGAAAGAGCATGTTATCCTCTGAGACGTCTGATCAGTGTAAAGCATTCTTCTGAAGGTGAGGTCAAAGTGGCCCATTAAAGGCTGGTTTAGCCTAAACATACTTCTTGTTTGAATGAGTAGGGCTTGAAATATCTAGTGTAGCCTGGACTTACTCACTGAAGTGGTCACCAAAGAAGCCTAAGACTTTCCATGCCAGAAGGGCTCCCCTGTCTGATTCTTGATTCAGGCAACCCTCCAACTTAAGCTTGATTAATACTGATTGTGGGGATCTCATTACCTATATAAGGAGTCCTGGTTCAACACTAGATTGCTGATCAGGCAACTCCATGGGCTAAAGACCTGTCAGTTAGCTCCTGTGAAGATTAGAGTCAGGCAATTTACTCTGTCACATGGGATCCTGGTGAGTCGGGATCGACTTGGCTGCACACAATAAAACAATAGCTACAACACTACCCTCAATCCTTCTGACTCTGCCTTCATACCTTTCAGACCCATCAGAGCACTTGAAGCTGGAATTTGCCTCCGTGTGTTCTCCTCCCATTGATTCTAGCTCTGTGAGAGAATGAATGAAACAACCACAGAGAACTGTTGCTGTTGCAGTACCTAACTCACAGCAACCACATGTGTTTCTGAGTAGAACTGCACTCCATAGGGTTCTCGATGGCTGAGTTTTCGGAAATAGATCATCATGGCTTTCTTCTGAGTACACTCAATGTGAGCTCAGACCTCTAATCTTGTAGGTAACAACCAAGCATGTTAACCACTTTCACCACCTAGGGAGACACTTGAGGGAACTGAGGAAGTAGTTAACAACAGTAGCAATACGACGGCCATTGTATATGGCAGACCATACAGAAAGTCTCAACAGTTCTGTTTTGACTCCTTTCTGGTCTTCCAGAGCCCATTATAGCTCATCTTAAGAAAGTCCTAGTCCCAGAATCTTTTTCAATGTAGCCTTCGGTGAGTCATATTTCACTCTGAGTCTTTGAAGTGTCTCGTCATGTACATAAGTGATGTTTTATTCAACTCTTATTTTCTGCATGTGTGTTCATTGCTCACATTAGACTTGCTTTTATGTAAATCAACTCCCCGGATATGAGAGAAACAAAGCAAAGCCCGATTAATTGGCTAGTTTTCAAAGACTTATTCTACATTGATTGCAGGGTTTTTTTCCCCATGAATTTTTTATTATGATCTCTCTTTGCTATGCCAGAAGTTGACTTTGAAACAACAGTATGTAAAGTTGGTATATAGAAACTTGACCCAAATCATCTCATTTAAAAAAAAAAAAAAAGTGTACCTGCAACCACAGCCCATTTCTCATTTCTCCAACTCAGCGGGTTTCAAATATAATAGAAAAAGAGACCCTGTTCACAGGGGGAGTCTTGCCTAATGTCTTCCTAACTTTACACTTGTCAATTTAACCTTTGAAACTTTTCCCTTCATCCTTATTTCTTCATCTTTGCAATTTTAACTCATGAATTGGGAAACTTAGACTGAAACTAGAGAATTCATTAACCTCATTAACCATGGATTGTTACTAAAACAATCATCTGCATTCCTGCTTGAAGCCCTTCTGTTGTGGCCCCTCCTCTGACAGGGAGCTCACTGCTTCCCTAGAATGCCCTCTGGGTTTCTCTCATTTTCAGAGTAAATGTTGTTTATCTTGAGCAGAAATGTCTCTCCTGTCAATCCTTGTTTGGGACACTGAGAACAGGAATTGTTCTCATTCACATCTGAATTCTGAAGAGAATTAAAGAGTAAACCTGTCCCCCTACCCTACCCTTAAGACTTAAGTCCTTTGGCCAAGGAGCCTTGGTGGCACAATGGTTAAGTGCTGGGCTGTGAAGTGCAAGGTTGCCTGTTCAGATCCATCAGTCACTCCATGGGAAAAGCCGTGGCAATCTGCTTACATCAAGATGAACCCAATCCCACTGCCATCAAATCCATTCTGACTCACAGTGACCTTGTATATAGGGTTTGTGAGACTAAATTTTTATGGGAGCAGATGGTCTAATCTTTCTCTCTGAGTGACTGGTGGGCTTGAACTACAGACCTTGTGGTTAACAGCCCAATGCCTAACCCACAGCACCACCAGGATTCCTTTCCTTAAAGATTACACTTTGGGAAACCCTGTAGGGCAGTTCTACTCTGCCGCTGTTGTTGTTGTTGTTGTTGTTAAGTGCCAGTGAGTCAGTTTCGACTCAGAACTACCCTTTATATGGTTTTCAAGGAGCAACTCGTGACTTTGAACTGCCAACCTTGTGGTTCAAGCTGACCTTGAGGATGAGTGCTTAGCCTACAGCACCACACCAGGACTCCATCGCTAGGATTAAGTAAATTTCCTTGATGACACCTTTTATATAGCAAAAACTATATATATATACATAGTTTTTATATAGCAGAATCTTTTATATAGCAAAAACCAGGAAAGGATACAGCTTCCAATTTAGTTTTCCTAAATCTGCAAATACAATGGTGTCCTTCCAGTATTCACTCTATAAGAAACAGCACAAGTATGTTCTTGTTACAAAAATGTACACACAGAGATTCACACACTATTACCACCTCCGAGTCAGAATCGATGCAGTAGCACCCAGCAACAATATTTGTCCTAATACATTGTACCTCTGTGACCCCGAAATTGTTACTTTCAGGTGCTAAAGAAAAAAGTGGGGAATTTTGAGGCATAGATGGTTGCTAGATTATCCTTTTCAAATATTGGCTTTCAATGGACAACCCGGAGAGCATACATTTGTGCTTTGATCAAAAAGAAAGGCTGTTCTCCTTGGTAGTCATGCTAGATAGCAAAAGTGGTGTGTCTGTCAGACCAGTCAGGAGACAGAAACCACACCAGGGGCTGTAACAGATAGAATTTAATACAAAGCTTACTTAACTAGGTATTGAATATCTGCAAAGGCAGAGGGGGGAACACGAAAGTATTTCAGAGGCAGCAAATGCAGGGATGTTGGATGTAGGTCCAATCATTCCTAAGCCAGCTGTCTACTAGTTGGCTACCTGGCCCAGCATCTGCACACCGATTCCTCTAAGCATCCCCCACCCCCATTGCCTGGTCCAGAAGAAGCCAGCCCCAAAATGCCAAGAAGTGCACTGAGTGGTTGGGAGAGGTCACAGCATGCGTCCCTGGGAGAACTGAGGCAAAAAGCTAGGGCTACCTCCGCCCTCTTTTCCTGCTGTTTTTTGGGGGGCCCTAGGTAAGGAGCTCTGGCAGCTAACATTCTACTTCTCGAGCAGGGAGGAAAAGGTTAGGATGGTTAATCCTGGAAGTGTGGAGGAAAGAGTCCACAGAACTGAAACCCAGCCCTCTGAGAGTTTGCTGGTGTCCCTGGGTTCGGGGCGGCGGGGAGAGGGGTTGGTAGGCATGAAGAGGAGACTCACACCCTTGATGAGAAGGCACCCTCTGGATGGTACTGGTATCTTTGAAGGGTGGCAATAAGGCTACTTCTAAGATAACTGCAAAAACTGAGAATTGGATTCAACTAATGCTACACAGAGGAACTGCTTCTGCTGGTGTGAAAAGGCAGGGCCAGCAGTATGCAGCCAGGAAAGGGAAGCATCCCAGAAGGGTATCTGACCCTTCTTTCCTCGTCTCATGCCTCCTACAGGCAGAGACTGACATAGATCCAGCCAGCAAAGCGGAAATGTGACTTGGCAGAGCATGCCAGCCCAGCAGTCCTGGTGTGGTTCTGTGGGTTAATGACACACTGGACTGCAGTTAGTTTCATTCACAAGGTCTGTGGTTCAAGCTGACTTTCACCCCTCGGAAACCCTACACAGGGTCGCTTTGGGTTGGAACCAACTCAACAGCACATAACAACAGCAGCAACCAGTCCTAGCATCAAAGTCAAGCATGGAAGGCTGGGTTTGAAGTTGGACAACAACTTAGGAAGTGCGATGAGAGGTGTTTTGTGTTAAACTTTCAAAGAGCACACTTTCTAAAAGCCTTCGGGCAGGACTTCATAGGAGGCCACTGTACTAGAGACCACAAATGGGCCAGTTCAGCCTAGGAAGTGAGAAGGAGGAGTCAATCAGGTACTTAGGAGCAATGTGTCTTGAGTTCCATTCTCAGTCTCATCTTTTTTTCCCCAAATCTGACCTATCAGGATGGCTGCTGGAGGCTGGGGATGGGGTCTTTAACTTTGAACACCTTCACTGGCCCTTTAATGGGGGAGAGAAATCAGTCAGTTACACTATCACTGACATATACAAATATATGATGAGACATTTGTAATGGATCTCTGCTACATGGATGAAAGTCTAGGAGCAGAGGAAACCTGCCTGCTGCCGGTCTTCCAAATTCAGGCTCAACTAGCATTGTGACACCAGTCCTTCAGATGACCTCAGTTTGGACAGTGGCCAACCCTCTGTCCGTGCTCACTTCTATCTTGCAGACACTTACTCTTGTCCACCTGCATTGTAAACTGGCAGGCCACCTCTTCCATATCATCAAAATACACGCCATATATCTGGCCCACTCTCCTAACTGTTGCTTGCAGTTAGACTTTCAGCCACTCAACCAGTCTGGTGTTTCAGGGAAAGAAAACAAGAGAGGACTGCAAATGAGGCCTCTAGGACATCTAGGCAAAGAGAATTGCAGTGTTGGCTACCCTCAAGCCCCTGTAATTACATGGTTCTAAATTGATGTTGTCAAGTACCCTTCAGTCAGATTCAACTCATCATAACCACCCTATGTAGAACAGAATGAAACACTGCCCAATATAGTGCCATCCTCACGTTGTTGCTATACTTGAGACCATTTTTATAGTCACTATTGGGAATCTTCCTCTTTTTCACTGACCCTCCACTTTACCAAGTACAATGTCTTTCTTCAGGGATTGCTCCCTCCTGAGAACATGTCCAAACTATGAGAAACAAAGTCTCACCATCCTTCCTTCTAAGGAGCATTCTGGCTGTACTTTTCTCAACACAGATTTGTTTGTTCGTCAGTCAGTCCATGGTATTTTAATATTCTTCTCCAACACCATAATTCACATACATCATTTCTTCTCCAGTCTTCCTTACTCATAGTCCATCGTGCATAAGATGAAATTGAAAATACCAGGGCTTGGGTCAGATGCACCTTAGTACTCAAAGTGACATCTTTGGATTTTTTGTTTTGCTTTTTTACACTTTAAAAGAGATCTTTTGTAGCAGATTTACCTAATGCAAAATGCCTCATTTGATTTTTTGATTGCTGCTTCCATAAGCATTGATGATTATGGATTCCAGTGAAATTAAATTCTTGAAAATGTCCATCTTTTCTCTGCTTATTGTGATGTTATTTATTGATTCACTTGTGAGGATTTTTGTTCTCTTTCATTAAGGTGTGATCCATACTGAAGCCTGTAGTTTTTGATTTTCATCAGTGCTGTAAGTCCACTTCATTTTCAGCAAGAACATGTGTATCATCTGCATATCACAGGTCGTTAATGAGTTTGCTCCAATCCTGATGCCACGGTCTTCTTCACAAGAGTACAGCTTCTCATACACATTGAATAAGTCAAGGATGCACACCTTTCCTGATTTTAAACCATGTAGTATCCCCTTGATCTGCTTGAACAACTGCCTATTCTTTGCAATGCCACCCCTAATTTGTTATGATTCACACAGTCAAATGCTTTTGCATAGTCAATGAAACACGGGAAAAACATCTTTCTGGTACTCTCTGCTTTCAGCCAAAATCCATCTGACATCATCAGTGATATCCCTTACTCCACACCCTCTTCTAAATCCGGCTTGAATTTCTGGAGGTTCCCTGTCAGTGTACTACTTCCACCATTTTAAATGATCTGCAGCAAAATTTTATGTGATATTAATGACCAATAATTTCTGTTGGAATTGGCATAAATATGAATGTCTTCCAGCTGTTTGACCAGGTAGCTGCCTTCCAAATTTCTTGGTATAGATAAATGAGCACTGTCAGTACTACATCCATCTGTTGAAACATTTCCAGTGCTGTGACTGTTTGTTGAAATATTTTAATTGGTATTCCATCCATTCCTGGAAGCTTGTTTTTTGCTGGTTCTTTCAGGGTAGCTTGGACGACCTCTTTCAATACAGTAGGTTCTTGACTATATGCTGTCTCCTGAAATGGTCCAACATTGATCAGTTCTTTTTAGTACAGTGACTCTGTATTCCTTCCATCTTCTTTTGATGCTTCCTGTAACTTTCAGAGTTTTGCCAATAGACTCCTTGAATATTGCAAACTCGTTCTCTACTTCTTTCTTGCTTTACTTTGTCTTTTACTTACTTTTTTCTTAAGTCGCCCTTGAAATACTCTGTTCATCTCTTTTACGTTATTTTTCCTTTCGTTTTTGCTGGTCTATATTCTAAAGCAAATTTTAGATTTTCTTCTGACATCCATTTAGGCTTTTTCTTTCTTTTATATCTTTTTAATGACCTCTTGCTTCCTGTGTGTGTGATGTTCTTGATGTTATCCCATAACTCATCTTGTCTTCAGTCATTAATGTTCAATGTGTCACATCTATTCTTGAAATCATCTCTAAATTCAGGTGGGATATAATCAAGGCTGTATGTTGGCCTTAATATTCTTCAGCTTCAACGGGGACTTGCATATAAGCAATTTATGATATATTCCACTGTTGGCCCCTGGCCTTATTCTGACTAATGTATTGAGCTTCTCCAGTGTGTGTTCTCACAGATGTAGTTGATCTGATTCCTGTGTAGTCCATCCAGCAAGACATGTATAAGTATAGTTATTACTTATGCTGTTGGGGGGCAGGGGGAGAAGGTATTTTCAATGAATAAGTTGTTAGTCTTGAAAAATTCTATCAGGTGATTGCCTGCATTGTTTTGATCACCAAGACCATATTTTCCAACTGCTGATTCTTCTTTATATCCAACTTTTTTGTTTGTTTCCAACTTTTTTTTGTTACTGCTGATTTAATTCCAATCACCAGTAATTATCAGTGCATACTGACTGATTGCATAGTTGATCAATGCAAAAATCTTCAATTTTCTTATCTTTGACATTAGTCTTTA
>NW_006408525.1:18606378-18644212 GCF_000296735.1 Chrysochloris asiatica
ATATATATAACTGAATATTAAGATGAAAGCAATTTGCCATTAACTGCCAGTGGCCTCATTTGTTACACTCGGGCCTATAAGGCCTCGAACCTCTGACCAGTCTTACACAGTCCGCAACAGTACTTCAAGATAGATCTTGAAGTGTTCATTTTAATGATGAACGAGACATCATTCCTCTCCAATTTACTGTCATGGAATAGCAGACCATATGCTTGTCTGATTGGCTAATACCAAACCATTTCAGCTTACTAATGTGTAGAGTATCAATCTTTAAGTGTTACATTTGTTTTTGACGACTTTCAATTTTCCTAAATTCATCCTTAATACATTCCATGGATGTGAATGGGTGTTTGCCATTACTGCTGCTCGTTTTGATTTGTGTCACATCAGCAAATGAAGGTCCCGAAAACTCTGTTCCATCTATGTCTTTATGGTCAACTCTGCTTTGAGGAGGCAGCTCTTCCCCAATCGTAGTTTGAAATTGAATAAGTATGATGAAAAGAGGGATACAACACTGATGTACACCTTTCATGATTTTAAACCACACTGTATCCCCTTGTTCTGTTCGAATGACTACATCTTCACCTTTGTATTTGTTCTGCATGAACGTAATTGTTATAGAATTGCCATTCTTCAATGTTAGCCATAATTTGGTATGCCACACAGACTATAAAAGGTAAACATCTGTCTTGGTTTGTCTGCTTTCAGACAAAATCCATCTGACATTGGCAGCGATATCCCTGTCCACATCCTCTTCTGAATCCGGCTTGAGTGTCTGGCAGTTCTCTATTGATGCACTTCTGCAGCGGTTTTTAAATTATCTAAATAGGCAGGACTAACTTCATGGGGTCAGTACTGGAGCCCTTAAAAGCATCTACCATTGAAAAATTAATGCTTGATGAGTGCTAAGTCCAGCATGTCTCCAGAGACCACAGGAGAAAGGGTTTCCAGGAATGGGATCAGAAAAGAGTCTAAGGATGAAATGGGATATGTCTGAAAGGAAGGAAGAAAAATATAAAGATGTTTGATTCTAATAAATCAGAGTAAGTGGTCCTTCTTATTTCCTGGCTCATCTTCTCCGCATTCCTGCAGCATGCCAAGCTCCACAACCCCTCCCTCACCTTTCACCATTATACCTAAACCTTATCTTGACCTTGAATGAAAAATGTAGCATTTTTATATGCCTTGTGGCAACCTTTAGCCATAAAAAAAAAAACCTCAGAATTCTTACTAACTGTTGTTGTTGTTGTTATGTGCCGTGGAGTTGGTTCCAACTCATAGCAACCCTGTACAGGGTTTCTAAGGCTGTAAATCTTTACAGGAGCAGAAAGCCTCATCTTTCTCCCACAGAGCAGCTAGTAGTTTCGAACTGCTGACCTTGAGATTAGCAGCCTGATTTGTAATAACTGTTAATGATCAGAAAATGATGGCCTTGATTACCAAAAGTAATAATAATAATGTTGTTGTTAGGTGCCATCAAGCCAGTTCTGACTCATAGTGACCATACATACAGCAGGACTAAATACTACCCAGTCCCACATCATCTTCCCAATCATTGGTGTATTTAAGCCCATTGTTGTAGTCCTAGGAATAATAACTAGCATTTATTTTACATTTGACACTTAGTATTTACAGTTTATAATGTTCTTTACTTTACTTGAATCTTCATAAAGATTCCATGGAATAAATCATATTTCCATTAGAGAGAGTTGGAGCTCAGAGGGTCTATGTAACTTTTCTAAGATTACACTTCCAGGAACTGAACCCAGTTCTTCTGATTCTAACATTTATAGTTTTTCAGTGGCCTGTGCAAAATGTGCCACAATGGTTTGTGTTTTCCACTGGGTACCAGTTTTCCCAAGCTTGTTTTCAGCTAAGAGTAAACTCCGAGGATAATCCTAGCTACCTTTCTAGGTCAAGTCCTTTTAGTATGAGGGGGAAAGTAACAAACACGTTACCAGGGAGGTAGTAACAGATTGGTTGCATAGTACTGGCCATTGTGTGTCAGACTCTAGCTTGATTCATTCAAATACAAGACTAGGTAGAGGTAAGAAATCTTGCAGTATACTAGAACCTCCTGGAGAAGAAAGAAAAAAATTAAGTTCTCAATGGAAGGTACCAAGGAGCTCTGGTAGCGTAGCGGTTACGAATCGGGCTGCTAACCTCAAAGTCAGAAGTTCAAAACTTCCAGCTGTTCTGCAGGAGAAAGATGAGGCTTTCTGCTCCCGTAAAGATTTATAGCCTTGGAAACCCTGTACAGGGTGGCTATGAGTCAGAACCAACTCCACAATACTTAATAAACAACATGGAAGGCACCATTATTGTTCCCATTTTTCAGATGAGAACATTGAGACTTTGAGAGAATAGGCAACCTGCTGAAACGCATAATGCAGGGATTAAGAGGCAGCTCTAAGTTTCAAATTTTGTCCTTTGGATTCCAACACCCACTCTCTCATCTCTGTGTCACGTGATCTAGATTTGCAATCTGTCCTTAACTTCCTTTCATTAGCCCCTGAAATGATTATAATGTGACAGTTTTCTGAGTGGGTTTGCACATGTGTTGTAGCCATAACCATTCACAGCAGTCCAGCAGAGGCACGAACCGAGACACGCTGGAGCCAAGTGTCCTAATGATGTCCCATGCTAGCAGTTTTATAAAAACATAATTGTTGCTACAGGTTCAAAGAATTCAAATACGGCAAGGTGGAAGGTACTCTTCAAGCCAGCTTTCAGAACTACGCCTTTGCCCTTGTAAACAACTTTTATAGACCCCTTTTGGAGTGTGTATAATGAAATGACTAACATTTTCAGCTCTAACTGGAGCTATTACACAGCAGCTGAGGGTTTTGTAGCTTGAAATCTGTTCAGGAAAACACTGGAAATTGGTGGAAGGGTAAGCTGTAGGGGACCCCTCATCTCTGCATACAGCACATTTACCCCAGCCTCCAATTGGGGACAACTAGCACCAAGCAAAACAAGGTAAGAATGCCAGGTAAATTGCACCTGTGCCTTCGCGGTTTAAAATAAAGCACTCACCTGCCCATCTGACTTCTGCTCTTAATGCTTGTGCCCCTTTGCTCTTACTCGTTAAAACAGAATGTACAGTTTTCTTTATTTTTAATCTCCCACTGCAAAGCAAAGTACAAGTCAGAGCTTCCAGGTGCCCACCTAGAATCCTGAGACTTTCAGTTGTGATTCAGGTTTCCAGAGGCAGTCTTAGTGGGTCATTCCTTTCCTCTTTACTTTCTCAATTTACATAATAATAGAGTTTCTGGTTACAGTTAGGAATATTCAAAAAAGACAATAGATCAAGGTAGGGAGTATTTCTCCCCAGAATTTCAGTAGTAACAGACTGGTTGGTTGCAGGATGAACCTCTACCTGGGTTCATTCAAAGATAAGGCTAGATCGAGGTAGGAACAAAAATCTTGAAGTATTCTAGAACCTCCTGGCGAAGAAAGAACACAATAAAGTTCTCTATGGAAAGTGCCATTATTGTTCCCATTTTGCAGATGGGAACACTGAGACTTTGAGAGACTAAGCAATCTGCTTAAATTCTTAATATAGGGATTAAGAGACAGCAGATCTAGGATTCAAATGTAGTCGTTTGGACTCCAACACCCACTCTCTCATCACTATGTCACAGAACCTAAATTTTCAGAGATTGAGTGATTGGGCTAAAGAGAATGCCCCGAATTTCTCATCCAAACTCAACCATGTCTGTACTAAACATGAGTATTTGAGAGAAGGCACTATCAGAGAATCAGAAAGGGTGCTACTATGCTTGCCCCTGCAGACTAGACACAAAATCCTACAGTTATGAAAACAGAATACTGTGCCCATGCCATCACTGGCTTTCTAAACTCAGACTCAGTTCTGTGTTCGGCCCTTTCATTATGTGACTGGCTGTAGGAACAGAACGTGAGAACACTGTTCTTTCCCTCAAACCAACAGTAAGTAGGCTGTTGCTGGAAAAACATAAGAAAGAAGCTTTGTGTGGTCCAGCTGTTTCTTTGGAGATTGATTGGCCTAGCACCATTACCTGGGCCAGCGATTCTATGCATCACCTCTAATTCTTGTTGTTGTTGTTAGGTGCCATGGAGTTGGTACTGACCCATTGTGACCTTATGCACAGCAGAACGAAACACTGCCCGGTCCTGGGCCAACCTCACTACTGTTGCCATGCTTGAGCCCATAGATGCTGCCACTTGGCCAATCCATCTCATTGGGGGTCTTCCTCTTTTTCTCTGACCCTCCACAAATGCACCCTGACTGATGGAGCACCTCATCCAGAGCTCTTCCTGTTAAAAATGCAGGGCCATTTCCTGGTTACTGGAATGGGTAGCACATGGTAGAAAGCGTGTACTACGGGAAAGAGGAAAGCAGGCTTTTGAATGGGATGGCCTTTCCTTCCGTCTACCCTCTCCCATGATATGAGCCAATAACTTCACCTCTCAGAACCTCAGCATCCTCATCTATAAAATGGGGATAATACTAGTACATATGAGCGGGCTTTGAAAAGTTCATGGAAAAATGGAATGAAAAGATAATGAAATTTTGCTGCGAATTTTTTGAAGCCCCCTTGTCATTAAGAGGGTTATAGTAAGGGGTCCACAATTGTAAAATGCCTGAAAATAGTAAGGTCTTGATAAATGGTGCGTATTATTGATGTAAAAGAAGCCTTAGTGGCCTATGGTTAATGGCTTAGTTGGTAACCGAAGGGCTGCCGACTCACGCCCACCAAGCCACTCGACATAATACAGACCTGGCCATCTTCCTCTATTAAAGGTTGTTAAATGCCATCGAGTGGCTCCAACTCATAACACCCTTGTATAGGGTTCCCGGGGAGTGGCTAGTGTGTCTGAAACACTGACCTTGCAGTTTAAACCGACCTTGTGGTCCAGCCAAGAAAACCCGAGGTAGTTGTGAGTCAGAATCGACTCGACAGTGCACCGCAGCAACATTATCAGAGTATATAACTTTTATGTTTTAAACATGGATAGATTCAGTCATCAAACATTAACTTAAAACAAGATGCTGTTTTCATCTGAAAAACTGGAAAGAGAATTTTAAGTGACAATACCTAATTTGAACAAGAGTGAAAAGAAATCAATACCCTTATATACTTGTAAATCAACGATTTGTCAGTACAATCAAGAACGTGAACTACAAATACACTTTAACTCAGTATTGCCACTTTGAGAAGTCTGGATAATTCAACAACCTGGATGGCTTTATGCATATGGTTTTTCAAATAAAAGCCATCAATTTGATTAATTTAGGGGATAATATATATTTTTTAAATCCTTGATTTACCTAACTCATACCGCTTCCCTCCGCAAACAAATAGAATGTTCTGCACTGCAAAGCCCTTTGAACTGCAAGGTCAGTGGTTCACGCTCACCAGCTGCTCCTCAGAAACCCTACACAGGGTCACTATGGGTCAGAACCAACTTGATGGCACTTAACAACAACAACATACCACTTCCCTCCTCAAACAAATAGAATGGTCTGTACTGAATATAGGACAAAACCGATCTCTCTCTGTCTCTCTCCTATCTTCCATAAACACACGCACACACATACACACACACACACACACACACACACACACACACACACACACACGATATGCATGACCCAGTCACCACTTACTCCAGTCTATAATCCAGAACCCTGTGTTGCGTTAGTACCCTAGTTACCTGGAACATCATTTCCTCTTTGCTCCTCATGTCACCTCCATCACCACCCTCCTTAGAGCCTATCACAAGCCCCCCCAAAACAAATCCTGTGGGCTCCACAAGATGCTTCATTGTACCTTTGTCCCAGCACTTTGCACAGTCAGCTCCAAGCAATAAAGGGTCCTTGAGACATTCTCTCTACCCCTGGAGATTGTGAGCCTCCACTGGGGGCAGGAACGCTAGCATTTTCATGCTTGTGTTTCCTCTGTGGTGTAGACATAGCAAATGGATGTTGATCTGAGTGTTTGTATTGCGTCTGTCCCTGTTGTGAATTTCCTCCTTGTTTGAGATTTGTGCGTCTTGTCATTATTTTCATGCTTCTTGGTGGCCACTTACTTTACTGCTATCTGTCCTTTTATACCAAATGCTTCTAGACTCCTTGCTATCTCACACAGAGCAGTCAGGGATTTGGGGGAGTTGTCTTACTGAAATGTCTCTCTCACCTGTTTTCATATGGGTGGCCCCTTAAATAAACAGAATTAACATTGGGAAATAAAACAGGGGTTTGGAATGCAGAGTTTCTGCCACTGCTACTGCAAGGGATGAAAGAAAATCTCTATAACGGATTAGAATCAGATCTGCCTTAGGAAAATGCTTTCATGCATTCTGTCAGTCTCCCTGCAGGTGTAAAGCTCAGGAAGCAAAGGGAACAGGATGATCCAGGGGACAGGTCTGAAATAAGAGTCACTGAAAGGTCCCGTTTCCTCATTATCTTCAGTGATACTCAGTATCACCCTTGCCCATTTGCCCTTTAGCATAAGCAATTCTTCAGGGCCAGAAAAGCCTCACTATTTCTTGTTTCCCGTCCTCTGTAGCTAGAGTGATAGAGGTCCCAGGTTCAATTAAAATAACCAGCACACATCCCATGGAGGAAACCATGAGGCAGGGACCATCCTCAGACTCAAAGTCCACTGCTCTTTCCTCTCCTGCACCGCGTGACCCCTTTCTGTATACTGATTATGCACATTGCTAGAATTTTGACATCTTAAAGCGCTCTTTGCCATTGCCTCTGTTTACTTTGAGACTACCAGATTTTGCGATTTTTCAATTATGCCATCACGTGCATCATGAAGAGACCATTCGGCAGCTAATTGACTGCGTATGTTCTCTACCAGCAGAAAGGTGCCCAGGTGCATGCCAGCATGTAACACATCAGTCCCCACCAGGCACAAAGTCCTGTGCTCCTCGTAAAATGGGCACTCTGTCTTTGCTTCTGTACATTTCTTCCTCTTTGCTGAGAGGGTACGGGGTGGGGGTTAGCCAAGAGGGTGAGCTAAGTCCTCTTCCCTTTTAGGTTGTTTTTACATATTTTGTTCATTCTAAGACTTAACTATATTATGGATTTTAGCGTCTTTGAAATTGAGTCTTACCTTATAGTCCATGCCATGTGATAGCTTGTCAGCAGTTCTTTGTTTATAAAATAATGCTGCGTATTGAAATCTATGCCATCTTGTATTTTTAAAGCTCATGCTAGTTCAGGTTTTACAAAGTGCTTTCTCACGTAACAAGAGCTCACATGGACAGACAGTAGTTTACATGTCACGTACTGTTGTTGCCTGGCTGGTTAGACTCATGATTTTTATCCTTTCCTCATAAGAACTCTTCAAGTTGACATATCTTTTGTATGATTGATGGTGCAGCAAAGGTAAATTCATTTGCCCTGGGTCACAAAGCAGTAGGATATAAACTAAGCCCACACCCATTGGTTTTCATCCAAAGCCAATGTTGTTGCCATCTTCTCCTCCATGGCATTTTGCTCTCAGTCTCCTCCATGAAAGAGCAGGCTCCTCCCCCATTGGATGGGCAGGCTTTGGGCACAGACTCTGGAGTGATGTTGTGCAAGTGACTCGACTTGACTGTGTCTCAGTTTCCGTATCTGTAGAATGGGAATGGACCTTGGGCATGTGATTCACCTTCCTTGTAAGTCAGTTCTGAGATGAGATGAGTCAAGTACATGGAACTGGCAGGGCACCCACGGGATGTTCATTAAGCCTGAGCCATCATGGTGACTCCCTGGTTTGCTGAATCCCCTGTGGCCATCATTTGTACATTGACCTGCAGTTCCTTATGCCATGCTCCGAGAAGCCTCCCGGAGTCTCTGTAGCCCATGCCCTCTTGTAAGAGAACAGTAGGGGAAATGCTGATACAGTACTCTGTCCTTCAGAACCAGCGGAGCGTATCTTTCTCAGATGCCCCTGTCATTAGGAAGTGACCCCTCAGCCAGCCTCTTCCATTTGTCCAAATTCCCCAGGCAAAATAGGAGTTACTCATGGGACTAGCCCCTGAAAACTACACCTGCAAGTGGTAATAAGCCTAAATGGTTTACTACCTACTGCCCATTTGAAAACTTCACAGAAAGGTATTTCTCTCTTCCTGGAGGAACATTTTCCAACCACAGCTCTTGTACTGCAACCCTCTTCCTGGTCCTAATCACTGTCTTCCCAGTCATCAGGGACAATCTGACCTCACTGGAAATTAGCAGTGCCCAGCAAGGACACTGAGAACTCATTTTCCTGTGCCTAAGTTTCTCATTCTTTACCATAGAGTGACCAAAGGAACCTTCTTAGAAAAACGACGGCTCCTATCGAGCAAGCACACTAGGTAGGCATTCTTTCAGAATGTGGGTGAACAGAGCTAGTCTGTCACCCAGGGTCAAGTTCACGGAACCAGAGGGTAGCTATTTGAAGCATGCCTGAGGACAGCACAAAGGTTGAATGGAAAACTCATATGTGAAACAGATCCCCAAAGTCAGGGAAGGCCTAACGTGGGCATGGAGAACCTAAGGACCAAGTGTGGAGAGGAGTAATAGGTTGGAGTCAATGGGCCAGGAGCTCTTCTAGGCCAAGTTGAAGAGTCATAGGTAAGTGCCTTTGTTGGAGTCTCAGGATTCCCAGTACCAGCAGGTCACATCCTTGTACAGAATTCAGGAGATCAGGGCTCCCTGCATATAGGGCAGGGCCGCTGACCAGCACAGGGACTGCAGTTGAACTCCCAGCCCATCCCCAGCCTCGTCCGGAACACCCAAAGGAGCTTGGTTCTGGGTGCGAGGACTGTGCGCTCAGCATTGTCAGGTTTCAGCAGTATCTCATCATCCCACCCCCTTCTCACATCTTCTCCAGGTTTTGTTATTCAGCTAACTGTCTTCATCAGGCCCTTTTGAATATTCTCTTCTTATTAGACAACTAGTATATTTGGACTCAGCTTAATGTCTTCTGATAAAGTAGACTCAAGCTCTGTGGATCTCTCTGCTTACACATTTAATTTTTCTAAGAGCATATGATAAATCCCCTTATTTCTGAATATAATACTCTTTCATTTAAAAATAACAAGTTAGGATTTCTGAATCAAAAGTTTGCAGAGCCATTGTCCTCCCAAAACCCAGGGCGACATCTGTAAGTAACATTTGCTGTGGTTATGGCTGTTGCATTAAGTGCCGTCGGGTCAGTTCCAACTCATCATGAACCTGTTTAGGCTTACCAAGGAGCAACTGGTGGGTTTGAATTGCCAACATTGGGGTTAGCAGTCAAGTGCTTATCTTACAGTACCATACCAGGATGTAGCAGTAGTAAATAAAATATCAAATGATAAATAACTAAAGTTGATTGAGCACCTAGTATGTGACCAACATTGTACTAAGTGAGCCTCGTGCATTATCTCATTAAACCTTCACGACAACTCCATAAGATTAAGTGTAATTACTATTCTTGTCTTAACATCTGATGGAACTGAGTGGTAGAAAGTTTCAATAGGTTCCCTAATTCAACACAGCTCTTGAGAGGCAGACTAGAATTTAAATCCATATCCTTCTGATTGCAGTCTAAGAGCTTAACCCTGCCCATGGCATTTCAGACCTGGATTCCACATTAACTGTGTGACCTTGGACAACTCACTGAGTTGTCTAGTCTGGAAGCTCATTCTCTCTACCATACAGTCTCTAGTCTGGAAGCTCATTCTCTCTACCATACAGAGTATTCATGGCAGCCAAATTAAATACTGTATAAGTGTGTGGTCCTCTACAAGCACCATAACTTACATGTATTTGCTGTTTAACCATTGTTACCAATATTCCAAATTAATTAGAAAATTAATGGATGCTTTTTGTTGTCAGAAATCTCTTGCACACCTCCATGCTTCATGATTTCCTCACTTTTGAAGCTGAGTTCTGCTTCAGTGGAGCTGGGTGATGGCCCGAGATGAAAGCCTACCCATCCCCAAACTGTCTTACGAACATGGACACATGAAGATTGCAAGTAGCCAAAATGGTGGTGCTTGATCCTGATTCTAACTCTGGCCCCGTAAGGTTCAAAGGCTTTGTTATGCCGAGTCCTGGATAGACATGAGGCTTAATGGTGAATTCTTTGTCCTGAGGAGGAATAACAGATGCAGGTCTGCTTTTAAATGGGAGCCTTTATTATGTGTGGCTAGCTGGTTGACAAGGAACCCTGGTAGTGTAGTAGATTACGAGCTGGGCTGCTAACTGAAAGGTCAGCAGTTCGAGTCTACCAGCTGCTCTGTGGGGAAAAGATGAGCCTTGGAAACCCTATACAGAGTCGCAATGGGTCAGAACCAATTCAACAGCACTTAACAACAAGTCCACAGGAGTTATCTGGGGAGGCATTGGGGAGAAGAGATAACTTAATTGTGGACACCTTAAACTGTAGGATTTCCAGAGGGGTTCTCTGTGATCTGTCCTAATGGGACAACAGCTCTCATTGCAATTCTATGAATTCTTTCCTCTGCACAGACAAGCTGTCTCACTCTCCCGTCACTGCAGTGGCCCTATACGAAACACCAGACACAGAATCAGCCATCTTCACTCAATTGCTCAACAAATATTTATTGAGCATTTGCAGCACTGTAGAGTCCTGGTGTGGTGCTATAAGATAAGCACTGGACTGCAAGGTTGGCTTGAACCACAAGATTGGTGGTTCATACTCACCAGTTGGCTCCTCTGAAACCCTATACGGGGTCGCATGAGTCAGAATTGACTCATCGGCACTTCACAACAGCAACAATGTTCCAGACACTGCTCTACGAGCTGAAGACACGATGGTGTACAAGCCCCTTGCGTTTGTGAGGCTTACATTTCAGTGAAGCATGTGCTGCCTTTGTGTCCTTGCATAAGTAGCTCTATCTCTCTGGCTGTCAGCTCTCCCATCTGCAAAAAGGGCACAGTAGTACCTGCCTCCCAGAGTTGTAGAGAGGATGAAGCAAGATAATGAATGTAATGTGCTTAGCTGAGAACTGACTCATAATATATTATTCTGGTTCCCAGCTTCTCCACCACCCTACCCAGTGAATGCAACTAGACCTACCTTTGCTGCTTAGGTCCCTCAAAGATGGTGATTGTACTTGTTTCATGCTGTATAAATTTGATGGATTCTTCCAAGTCCATTTGACTAGCATGGGTTAAAGCAATGAACTGGTTCTCCATGTTCCTCTACTTTATATACATTATGACTTTGTATATGGAGCCATAAAACTCAGGACAGATTTATTTATACACCATACTACATATTTTCATAGAAATGTTTTCCCAGGCATCTGTAATACACTGATATATGTGAGCAGTTTTCTAAAGTTTATTTCTCATAGATCTCTCTTAAATTGCATGTGAAGTGACATTTTATGGTTTAACTTTTGTTTCCATGGCACAGCCCCAATTTGCATCTCAGCTGTAGAATTCAGGACGTCCCTGCTGATAGAATGTGCTTTCCTCCTATTCTTGAAGCATTTCTTCAGGTTTTGTTTTCCCCACTAGAAAGCTATTACTATAGATCCCCACTTGGCATCTTCCTTGGAGAAACCAGTCCATTTGTGACTGTCTTGTGGAAACAGACTTGAAATATTCAAATCCAATATCCAGCTTGCTTATGGGGTAATGATGCAAAGAAACAAGTTGGTTCCGTGTCTTTGTGTGGTCAGAGGCTGTGATGTGACTGCAGCCATGAAATCTCATTGGCCCATTCCCAAATGTTTTTGTGTTTTTTTGGGTGGTTGTTGTTTTGCCAAAAGTTGGCCCAGACTTTTTAACCTTATTTCCATTTAGTTCTGAAACAAAGAATACTCTTCATGAAGCCCTTTGCAGACCCATAATCCTCATGGAAGACTTGTAAGTTAGTGGTATTAACCTGATTGAAGGAAATGGTTTTAGAAAGATTGACTGAATTGACCAAGGTCACATGGCTTGGTAGAGTCAAGTTTGACATTCAGGTCAGTTTACCACCTAGTCTGATTCTTCCCAATGCTCTAAAAGCCATAGTATCCAAGGCACACATGGAATTCTGAGGAAGCATAACGCAACTTCATTATCTTCATCTTACTGATTTATTAATTTGGACAGTCATTTAACAAGCATATATTTATTGACCAGACTCCTGGTTTGGCACTATTGGATAAGCACTGAACTGTGAACCTGTACAAGGTCAGTGCTTCAAACATACCAGCTGCTCCTCTATGAGTTGAAATCAACTCAATGGCACTTAATAACAAAACGACAACATATGTTAGACACTGTGCTACATGCTATGGCAAGCCATAGTGTTTTCAATAACCTCATATGCATGCGCAGGTTGCATAGTGACTAAGGAAGATCGTAGAAAAATTGATGCATTTGAGTTACAGGGTTGGAGGAGAATATTGAAAGTGCCATGGACTGCCAAAAGAACCAACAGATCTGTGTTGGAAGAAGTGCAGCCAGAGTGCTCCTTGGAAGTCAGGATGGCCACGCTTTGTCTCTCATACTTCGGACTTGTCATATTGTCAGGAGGGACCAGTCGCTGGAGAGGGATCTCATGTTTGATAAAGTGGAGGGTCAGAGAAAAAGAGGAAGACCCCCAATGAGATGGACTGGCACAATGGCAGCCACAATGGGCTCAAGTAAGCAACGATTGTGAGGGGGGCCCACGATCGGGCAGTGTTTGGTTCTGTTTTGTATAGGGTCGCTATGAGTCAGTACTGACTCGATGACACCTAACAACAACAACAATTCTACATGCTGCATTTGAACTAGCCACAGAAATTTTGGATCCCTAAAGGATTTCTCATTACCTCCCCGTTTGTGGTTGCTGTTAGCTGCCGTGGCAATTCCATCACAGTGGGATTGGATCGTTGTAGTCTGTAAGGTTTTTGTTGCCTAGTTTTAGGAAGTTGGTCTCCAGGTCTTTCTTCCTAATCCATCTGAGTCTGAAAGCTGCACGGCAGCCTGGTCAGCAGCACACACACCTCCACTGACAGACAGGTGGTATCTGCACCTGATGTGCATTGGCTGGGAATTACACCCGGGTTCCCACCTGGGAGGCAAGGATTCCACCACTGACCAGTCACTGTCCTCTCTTCGGCTGCTTGGCCAATGCAATTGTGTTTTATAAAGAAACACTGAGACATCTAAGAGTGGCTGTTGTCTTCCTGTGTCCTTGGTTGTACCTAGCTCATAGTGTGTGCCTGACACGTCCAGAGAAGGTGCCCTCGAAACATTTCTGAATGAATGGATGAATGAGTGCAGTGACAGCGTTAAGCAATACACAGCACATGTTTGTTTGCTCCTCCACCTTCTGCAAGGGCCATGTTGTATCTTGTCATATACGAGGGGGACTGCAAAAAGATCATGGAAAATGTCATTATCTTTTCATGCCATTTTCCATGCACTTTTTGAAGTCTCCTCATATGTGTCCCCAGTGCCAACACAACAGCTGGTCTAGACAAGGGGCTTGGTGAATGAGAGCATGGTTGTTATCACTTATCTGTAAGAGTCAGGAGAAGTTATCAGAGTCAGAACTAGGGAGACGTGAGTGAGGCGCTCACTTGGATTGCCTCATTTCAGGTACCACAAAAGAATTCAGTCATCAACGTAAATCCTAATTTAATGCACATGTTGAACTATCAACAGAGGAACCGAACCGGCAGCAGGGCCAGGAGGTGATGCAGTGACTGCTTCACTGGAGCAGGACCCCTTCCTCAGCTGCTTAAAGTTTTGAATTTTTTTTTTTCATCCTAGGGTGTTTTTGTTGGGGTTTTATTTTATTTTGGCATTTAAAAAAAAAATGACTTGACAGCACTTCACAACAATAACAACATGTACCTATCTACTTCTTGGCTGAAAACTGCACCTCGGAGGTGAGTTCCTTTCTGGACCTGAAGGATAGCAAGGTCCATGCACTATCCCCAGACAGTCAAAAGCGGATGCACTTTCTACAACGAGACACATTTTAACAGAAAGGCAGAAGATGCCTAGAAAAGCAGTACAGCTTAGTTTGCCTTCTGGAGATATTTCCATGTGAGAGGCAAGATTCCAGCATTCCTTGTTGTTTATAATATCCCTGGGTGGTTTATGGATTTTTTCTACTTACAAAATCATTTGGAGTCACAGACTAAAGAGGGAAGGGCTGGTGTAGTGCAACATGTATTTAAACAGATCTATGATGACTTGCAAAGAGATTTCCTAACTGGTATCCAGCATCTCAGAGAGAATGGTGATTTTTACTATGTGAACGAAACAGTCCATATGGTTCCACATCCAACTGGTCTAGCTCACACACCTGCCTGCAGGGAGTCTTCCTAATTAACTGTGTTCAGATTTCTAACAGTAAAGATCATTTAGACTTAAAATAGGAAGAGACTTTTCAAAGTTCATTGAAAAGTTCCATTCTTTTCATTTCATTTTTTTTTTTATTATTTATTTCATTCTTCTGCGAGCTTTTTGAAGTCCCGTTGTGTGTGTAGCACAAAGCACAAAAGAACTGTGTCAGCCTCCCTGTTAGCTCTGTAGCAAACACGAGACCTGCTAACCACAAGATCAGCAGTTCAAACCCACCAACAACTCTCGGAAACCCTTTACATTGTTGATATGAGTTGGAACCGACTAGACACACCACCACCACCAAGTTACGAAGAGTTCCTTGTTGCACAGTGGTTAAATACTCGGCTACAAAGCGAACGGTTGAAGGTTTTCACCCACCAGCTGATCTGCAGGAGTAACCATCTGGCAATCTGCTCCCATAAAGACTACAGTCTAAGAAATCCTATGGGGCTACTTTGAGCTGGGATGGGCTCCAAGGCGCATAATAACCATAACCAAACCCAGAGTCAGATCAGTCATTTCGTGGTCATTGCCAGCTCATTTGCACCAGAACTTTATGATTTGATTCAAAGACTTGAAATTCTACCTGTGCCATATTTTATCAAAATTCCAAGTCAGTTGCAGTAAAGAAGACAAGATATTCTTTCGAGATCATTGAGAAAAGGGTTATGGTCTAGGCTCTTCATGCCATTTTGATCCCAGCATTGTCTCTCACTGTACCTCATTCTCCGTATTTATAAAATGAGGAGAACAGATTACCTACCTCTTAAGGACTCCTAGTGTAGCACTGTAGGATCAGCACTGGACTGTGAACCTCAAGATCGGCAGTTCACACCCACCAGATGTGCCTCAGAAACCTTATACAGGGTCGCTATGAGTTGGAATTCACTCGATGGTACTTAACAGCAACAACTTTTTAAGGTTGTTGTGGATTGATATTTGTAATTAAGTGGCTTTTATTTGTTTTCATTCTTATTTATTTTAATGAGTGATTCCATCTGTGTCAAACACTTAGAGCAGTGTGGGGCACGCTGTATGTAAGACTGGCTGCCATTTCTGACCAGATACAGCTTCAGCTCTATGTTTCTACACAGAGATGATCTCCAGGGCTTGTTTCTTTAATATTGAACTTACGATGTAAATGAATTTGCTTCTCTTTCCCTGCTCTTTCTCCTTCAACACTGAATGGTTGCAGTTATCAGTAGGGGAAAATTGAGGTTGTCTCCTCCCTCAAAGACTTACAGCCTCAGAAACCCCATACAGGTCATTATATATCAGAACCGACTTGATGGCACCTAACAACAATAATCATGAAAGTGCCTCCCATACAAGGTCAACTGGCTAAACAACCTGTAGGGCAGATAGATGCTGGAATTATGCATATTTGGCAAGTCTCCCTCCATCGGCTCTGAGGTGCCATTGAACTTCGCATGTGTCTCCATTGTTGTCCTTTCCATGTGGCATGGAAGGGTATTTCTAGGGGATTGTCTTCCCTACTGGGCCATGACCGGCTCTTGTCTTGCTCTTTCTTGTATACCCAGTGTCTAGCCAGCACCTATTCCCAGTGTCTAGCCAGCATCTAATACACTTGTGTTGTATCAGGCAGTGACCAGCTCCTGAGTCTGTGGTTCTTGATGCAGTTCCACGCGGTCCTTGTTTTCTCTCTGCTCCCTTCGTAGTCACTCCCTCCTTGTGCTCATTTATGTTACAGCTGCCAGAACAGCAGCACTGCCCTTCACTGAGCATGCTCAGGAATCAAGGGAGACAAGAGACCAGCTGGGTCCATGTAACATCCTCTAAAGTGGACTGGGAGGAGCTTTGCAAAGTAGAGTGGGGAGCTGTGGTTAAAGTGCTCAGCAGCTGACCAAAGGTCAGCAGTTTGAACCCACCAGCTGTTCCAAGGGAGAACGATGTGGCAGTTTGCTTCCATAAAGATTGTTGTTGTTAAGTGCCGTTTAGTCGGTTATGACTCACAGCGACCCTGTATAGGGTTTCCAAGGAGTGGCTGCTGAGTTTGAACCACTGACCTTGCAATCCAAACTGACCTTGCAGTCCAGTGTTTATCCTACAACACCTTACTAGGACTCCCTGTAAAGATGAATTGCCTTGAAAACCTTAGGGGGCTGTTCTACCCTGTCCTATGGAGTCAGTTTATGGCAATGAGTTGGGTTAGGTTGGCTTAAAGTTTGCTGAAAGAGTTTGATGGTGTAATGGTCAAGGGCACAACTGTTAACCGAGAGGCTGACATTTGTAACAAGCCCTCCGTTCACTTGAAGGTAAGAAGACCTAGCAGTCTGCTCTCATGAAGATTATACTACGCCCACGACCCTGTAGAACAAAGTAAAAAAAAAAACGCTCCATTGGGTTTCCAAGGCTGTAAATCTTTGGGGAGTAGATTGCCTCATTTTTCTCCAGCAGCGTACCAACATTTTGGTTAGCAACCCCGTGTTTAACTTCCTGCCACCAGGGTGCCTTTCAGAAATCTGACAGCCCTGAAAACCTGGGGCCAGTTCTACTCTGTCAAATGGGGCCGCTGAGTTCAAATGTAACTCAGTGTCATTGAATACCAACTGACCTTACTGAGTACAGTGCCAGTATTGGGATCTGTGTCCAACACCATTTTTCTAGGCTACATGAGAAGTTTCCCATCAATTTAAATAAATATAAGAGATAATGAAATGAATAAGTAGTTTCATTTATGAACTGGTATCTGTCCTTCATGTAAGCCTTTATATCTCAAGAGAGGGTGGCCTTTACAAGAGAGAATTCTGTGGTAAAAGGGTGTCTACTTTTTAATCTTTCTGAAGATTGAGGTGGCTGAAGAGTGAAAATGAAGTTACGGTTATCAGAGCCTTGGGAAAAGAAATCTCTGCTCAGTTGTAGTTGTGTTTTGAATGCAGTTGGATCTTCAAGAAACTTCATTGCAGTCAATTTGGTTCCAACTCATAGTGACCCTGTCTAGGGTTCCCAAGGCTATAAATCTTTAGGGGGGGCAGAAAGCCTCCCCTGTCTCCTGTGGATTTGCTGATGGGCCTGAACCGCCAACCTTGTGGTTAGCAGTCCAGTGCTTATCCTACAGATCCACTGTGCTCTGTAAAAACTTGGGAGGTGAGGGAATTGGACATGAGGGAATAGAAGGCACTGTATTTGTTGCTGAAGGAAGCTTCGTGGTAAAATGGCTAAAGCACTTAGCTGCAAACCCCCCAGCCACTCTGCAGGCGGAAGATAGGCAGTCTGCTGTCTTTGCAGATTTACAGCCTTGGATTTAGAGCCTGTCCTATAGGGTTGCTGTGAATTAGAATCAGTGGGTATTGTTGTTTTTTTAATGTTTATTGCTGCGTAACACGTTTACTCCAAAGTCATTGGCTTAAAACAATCAACATTTATTACGCCACATTTTCTGTGAGTTAGGAATTTGGAAGCAGTCTAGTTAGGATTCTAACTCAGTGTTTCTCCTGTGCCTACAGTCAGGGTATCAACAGGAGCTTCAGTCATGCAGAGTCTTAACTGTAAGAAAAGATCCACTTCCATGGTGGCTCACCACATGGCTGTAAGGAGGAGGCCTCAGTTCCTCACCACCAGGGGCCTCTCTTTAGTCTGTTGAGTGTCTTCCCCACATAGGACTTAACTTCCCCAAGAATACGGGGCCTAAGAGAGAGTGCACAAAGGAAGCCACACGCCTTTCCCAAGAGTAACACCGGATCTCACCCACTATCACTTCTATTTTATTAGATTCCTTAGGAGCAAGTCACTACCTCCAGCTCATACTGAAGGGGGAGGAAAATTAGGTTCCACCTCTTAAGGAGAGAAATCTCTTGCGGACAGATTTTAAACAATCACAAACACAATGTTCCTCTTCTGGTTCTAGAAACTCTGTAGACATGCTGGTCTACTCTAGTCTCTTATGAGAGATTGTGACTGAGTGAAAATAGAACACTTCCAGAAATTCCAGATGATTTAGCAACAATGGAAATCTAGAAAAGGCCATTAAAAGTGTACTCTCTTAAAATGGAGACTCAAAGGTTTGAGTTTCATGAAGAGTTTTTAACAGAACTTTGGAATCACAAATGAAAGCAAACTTTATGAAAATATATTTTACTTCAATTTTGAAAAACAAATATGGTAATAAGAATATTCACTGGTTGTTAAAAAATGGTCATGTTTTTTGTTTCCCCCTTCAAGGTAATTTTCCAGCAAAATCACATGATTTCACAACACATCCTAAGTTTGACATTCTCAACATAATCAAAAAGAGGGTTGTTTTTGCAGACTTCTCAGATTTCTTCAGTATTTCCCTGTTTGTGACAGTCTCTTCTCTAATGCCTAGTGTGTCATTGTCATTGAGGGTTTCCTCTTCCTCACATAACATCTACTTCGCTATCTGCCACATTATCATTTGTCAATAATACAACATATGATGCCAGCAGTTCTTCAGTGTAACTTTTTCTTTGTACTTCATGAACTCTGTACTTCCAGTTTTTAGAAAATTTGAAAATTTACATTAGAATCACCTTACAAGTATTTTTATAAGACTATATTTTACACGAGTTGATGAGAGGCTTAGAATGATGTTGCCTACGATTCCAGTATTCAGTGGGGACTGATTTTGAATGGGGACTGATTTTATAAGTGGTCAATTCAGTGATGAATATTTTCATGCTATTGTGATTTTTCTGCTCTCTGAGACTTCACAACTGTGGGGACTTCAAATGGAAACCCAGATAGCAAGGAATCCCTGATTTTGTTCTCGTCTTTCTACAGCTCCATCTCCATCCCTCTAAAATGTATTGTTAAGATCTCTCCATCTTCCTCAGAGCAAATCTTGTTTTAAAAAACAAAAACAAAACATTAGGTAGAACTACTCTGAGGGAGGATCCTGGTGTGGTGCTGTGGGTTAATGTGCTGGATTGCAAAGTCATTAGAACTGCAAGGTCGGTGGTTCAAGCTCACCAGCCACTCCTTGGAAACCCTATACAGGGTTGTTATTGGTCAGAAACCACTTGAACACCACTTAACAACAATAGTAACTTTGAGGGAAGTCATGTTGTTGTAGGAAGTGGACAGTGTATACTATTGTTGTTGTTGTTATTGTTAAGTGCCATTGAGTCAGTTTCGACCCATAGTGACCCTGTACAGGGTTTCCCAGGCTGTAAATCTTTATGGGAGCAGAAAGCCTCATCTTTCTCCCACTGAGCAGCTGGTAGTTTCAAACTTCTGACCTTAAAGTTTGCAGCCCGATTCGTAATCACTACACTGCCAGTGTATACTATTAGAGACTATTATTAGGAGTGGATGGCATCAAGAATTTCTTTACTGATAATACTCCACCATCATTGCAGATAAACAGGAGAAGGTATGATGCCTTGTCTCCAAGAGAGCCTTCATGTGAGGGAAATGACTGGAAGATGTTAGTTTAGCCTTTCCTGATGCTAAGGTCTAGATTATGTTCTTTAAAAGTCCCTTAAAGGTAAAGTCTTGAATCAGAGTGCAAAGCGATCAGATAAGTAAAACTATATGAGAGCTTGCCTGTCCTACAAATGGATTCCTGTTGTGGTACCATAGGGTAGGCACTAGGTTGCTAACCTAAAGGTTGGTGGTTCAAACCTACAGGCCGTTCCTTGAAAACCATATACTGGATTGCTATGAGTCAGAACCAACTCAACGACACTTAATAACAACTAAACAGTATGGTCCATTCAAAGGCTGTGAGAATTTGCCACACAAAGTATTTTGAGACAAAGATTGCACCTAGTCACCATGTGTTTCCACCTCTCCTAAAGAGAAAGGCTGTTTCCATAGCAGAGCGCCCTAGTCCCAATTTACCCACTTGGAATGTGCTAGACACTTGGGGTTCCCTTACTGACTTCTAGAAAGAGACTGTTCCAGCTGCTCAGATGTGTCCTTAGTCCTTCCCTCCTGCTACTGGTTTTATACCTTTACCTTAACTTGTCTCTGGAGGAACTAGGCTGACTTTACTATTTCTATCCATCCTGGCTTCAGTGTATGCACAAGGGAGCAGCAGTTTTTGTTGTCACTTAAACAGCATTTGCAGGCAGCTTCTTGCTCAACCTCTGAAAACAACCCATGTGAAGTCCCCACTTTGCAAAAGAACGGAGTTTTTGCTTTTCTGTTAAACAACTTTGTAAAAACTTAAAGCCAGATACAATTAGAGTTGGGTTGTATGCGTCCATACACTGTTACCTTTCTCAGACAAAAACGTCAAAATTTAATTACTCAGTGACATATTAGATGACTTTTAGTAAAAGCAAAAGGGGTTTAATATGCATAAAAAAGAAGTGATTCATTTTATATATACACATACAGATGATCACATATGCCATTTGTTAAGTGCCATCGAGTCGGTTCTGACTCATAGTGACCCCTGTATAGGGTTTCTAAGGAGCAAATGGTGGGTTTGAACTGCCGATCTGGTAGTTCGCAGTCTACTGCTAATACTACAGTCCCATTCCAGGAGCATCTACGTATATATGTATGTTGTTGTTGTTAAGTGCCGTCGAGTCGGTTCCGACCCATAGCGACCCTGTACAGGGTTTCCGAGGGTGTAAATCTTTACAGGAGTAGAAAGCCTCATCTTTCTCCCGCGGAGTGTCTGGTAGTTTCGAACCGCTGACCTTAAGGTTCGCAGCCCGATTCGTAACCACTACGCTACCAGAGCTAATGTAATTATATATAATACAAAGGTTGTGGAAAAAATCCATTATCTTTCAATTGGGATTTTGCAATGAAATGTTTGAAGGCCTATCATATTTATATGATGTCCTGTGGTGGCGCTCTTGGTTAATGCACTAGACTGCAAAGTCGGTTTGAACTGCAAGGTCAGCGGTTCAAGCTCACCAGTTGCTCCTTGGAAACCCTATACAGGGTCACTATGGGTTAAAACCGACTCAACAGCACTTAACAACAACAGTCATATTTATCTAGAAGCCCTGGTTAGCACCTTGTATTAGATACTAGGCAACTAACTGGAAGGTTGGCAGTTCAAAACCACCTGCTGCTCTGCAGGAGAAAAATGAGGCTGTCTGCTCCCGTAAAGTTCTGAAACCCTATGGATCCACTATTAGTCAAAATCAACATGATGACAATGGGTTTGGGGTTTCCTTATGTACACATACATACACACATGTCTCTTTGTGAGTTTATGTGTGAAAAGGACTTCCATGCCAGTGATGGTTTATGTTCTCCGGGGATACATTTTCACAAGTATACCAGGACTTGTGCCTCTGTAAAACTGCACACATCCTGATCATGAATGCGGAGTTGTCTGTCAAGGCAGTGCATCATGGACACACTGGAGACTGGTATTTCTGAAGCCCTGCTCATGGGCAGTGCAGTGTGCTCTGTAGCTCTCCAGATTTCTTCATGGATCTCTCATGGTGCCCATGGTCAGTGTCCTTTGTCCTGCTCTAACAGAACTGCTTGCCTTTCTTCTAATTTGAACTAAGAACTATTATATGCAGAGAAGAGCTTAGCAGATCCTGTTGGATGCCCACTTAAAATCTATTCTCATCTTCCTTGTCATTGATGAAGTAATGGTTATGGTCACATGCTGATCCTTTCAGAAAACTTGTGATCTAGCCCTACTCAGAGAGCAAATCGCAAATGGTCTGAGACCATCAGTCATCCCATGACTCTTATAGGTGATTGGTTTAGAGGTAGACACATGACCCTGTTCAGGCTGGTGAATGGGGGAACTATCAAGGGACTGGTGGGGAAGGTTTTCTTGCTCTTAACAAGAAATGCAAGTAAGAGGCTGTTGGTTCTCTTGCTCTGTAATGTCTGGAGCTGGATGTGATGTTGGAGCAAAACCCACAGAAAAGGACAGGCCCACTGTGCAATGGGGTCAGCGCACTGACACAGCCTGCCTGGAGGCCTCCTGTCTGTGGACAGCTTGTTCTATGAGACAATGAATCTTCTTAAATTGAAGCTGGTCGGATCGAAGTTTTCTGCTCTGTACGATCAAGGCAGTTTGACTGACATAGAAGCCAAAACAATGAGTCACCTCATGCTCTGCCCTTTGCCTGCAAGGGACTTCTGTCCGTGTGTACCTTGTGATTTTGGAGACAAGCCAGAATTTCTGCTCTTCAGGGTATAATAAACACTCCATCCATTTTCCTATGTATCCCACTATTTACCTGGACTTACTTAAGTGTTTATCTTCCCATGAGCCTGTTGAGAGTTCCCCTATCCAAGAGCAAGAACTCTACCAGAGACAGTACCATGGGCACCAGTAAATAAAACTGGTTTTCCAGAAAAGAAGACAGTTCTTATATACATTGATTTATTGAAAAATAGGCTAGCAGAGTCAGAAATGGTCTAAATGGTGGTTGCATTTGTTGAGGCCATGAAAGTAGAAAGGAGGACTAAAAAACTACCATTGATTGTTGTTGTTGTTGTTAGGTGTTATCAAATTGGTTCTGGCTCATAGCAACCCTATGAACAATGGAACAAAACACTGCCCAGTCCTGCACTATGGTCACAACTGTTACATTTGAGCCCATTTTTGCTGCCACTGTGTCATTCCTTCTTGATGGGGGTCTTCCTCTTTTTCAATGACTTTTTCATACACAATGGCCTTTTCCAGGAACTCATCCCGCCTGATAACATGTCCAAAGTATGAGAGAAGAAATCTCACCATCCTCACATGTAAGAAGCATGCTGGCTCTGTGTTTTCCAAGACTGATTTGTTCTTCTGGGAGTCCATGGTACTTTCAGTATTTTGTGCCAACACAATAATTCAAATACCTCAGTTCTTCCAGTCTTCCTTATTCAATGTCCAACATTCACATGCAAATGAAGCTATTGAAAACACCATGGCTTGGGTCCTCAAACTGAGGTCTTTTTTCTTTAATACTTTAAGAGGTCCTTGTCAGTCTAAACACACAGGGTCACATTGAATGGCAAATATAAATGTCACGTGTGATGAAGGCTTAGTGTTGGTCACCAGGAGGAGTCCCTGACTTGGGCTACTAGAAGAAAAGGAGAAGCCGTCCTTCCTGAGTGTAGGCAAAGGGAGTTCACATCGTGGGTCTCATTGGATTCCCATGAAAGTCCTGATGATACGTCAGGTCATCCTAGGAAATAGTTGTCAGTCTGTAAAGGAAATGAGAAGCAAGGTTCTTTCGCTCAGTAATAACTATATTAAGCATCTCACTGCAATCAAGCATTGCCATCCTTTATAACTGAGGCAGCACAACAGCCGCCTCATATATGCTTCTCAGGATACCTGAAGCTACAATTTCCATGGGAGCTTGGAAACAAATGGGACTGATTTAGAAGGTACTAGTTAGCGTAGTGGTTACGAATCGGGCTGTGAACCGGAAGGTCAGCAGTTCGAAACTACCAGCTGCTCCGCGGGAGAAAGATGAGGCGATCTGCTCCCGTAAAGATTTACAGCCTCGGAAACCCTATTCAGGGTCGCTATGGGTCGAAACCAACTCGACGGCACTTAACAACAACAACAACAACAAGTTCCATCAGGATCTTTCTTGCAGTAGCTATAAATCAGCTATCAAGAATATATAGCCAAATGGCATAGACTAGAACTTGAGTTGTTGATGTTGTTGTTGTTCAGTGCTGACAAGTCGGTTCTGACTCATAGTGGCCCTGTATAGGGTTCCCAAGGTGTAAGGGTAAGAAATGCTCAAAAGACCCAGGAGCCCTGATCTTGGTCAGCCATTAGCTTCTTCTCCTGTTACCCTGGGGGTAAACTGACTAGTTCTCTCGGCCTAAGAAGTTTTAAATCTGTTAATAAATATTTGTAAAGTAAATTAATTCATGTATGAATGAAGATGTAGACTGTAATACCTGTGCCTACTTCACAAGACTTTTAAACAAGGTAATTAATTATGCATTGAAAAGATAAAATGCTTCCAGACAGTTGCACTCCAATTTTTAACTCAGGGGTGATAAATATCACTTTCAGAATTTCAGAATCTTAGGATATACAGAAGCTTTCATCATCCACATTTGTCCTTAACCAGGACAGAAGACATGTTAACTTGAAAAGCAGGTGTTAGATTGCATTTTTATTAGATAATTAGCTGGTTAGAAACTTGGACGATCTAGACTCCTATGGACCAGACTCAGAAAAACAAGTTAGAAATTGTAAACAAAGGTTTTTCAGCATCACTGAAACAGTAATAAATGGCCATGATAGCCCCTTATATAGGTGACTTCAAGGAGCCCTGGTGGCACTGCAGGATAAACACTAGACTGCTAACCACAAGGTTGATGGTTCAAACCCATCAGCGGCTCCATGGGGAAAGATGATACTGTCTCAGAAACCCTATATAGGATTACTATGAGTCAGAATCGACAACAGTGAATTTGGTTTGGGTTTTATAGCTCTGGACAAGTATAAAATATCCTATATTTTTATATTTGATCTTGTACACATCAGTGGTACTATTCAGTGTTGTAATGGTGCTAACAAACGTTTGCAGGGTAGCATGATATAGTGGGGTGTGTGTGTGTGTGTGGAAACATATGCTTTGAAACATGTATGTTATCTATGGATAAAATAGAACAGAGTTCAAATTCAGAATACAGCCTTTCTACTCATCAGTGAAAGAGCTCTGTCTGATAGCATAGTGGTTACGAATCGGTCTGTGAACCGCAAGGTCAGCAGTTCAAAGCTACCAGCTGTTCTGCAGGAGAAAGATGAGGCTTTCTGCTCCTGTAAAGATTTACAGCCTCGGAAACCCTGTACAGGGTCGCTATGAGTCAGAACCAACTCCATGACACACACAACAACAACAACCCCATAGAAGAGGAGTGCTGGTGTGGCACTGTACGACAAGTGGTGGACAGCTAACTGCAAGGTCAGCAGTTCAAGCACACCTGCTGCCCCACAGAAGAAGATGAGGATTTCTGCTACCATAAAGATTTACCATCACTCATCTGTTAGTTTGTCATGCTGTGGTGTCTTGTGTGTTCCTAGGCCCTCCTTCTTCCTAGGAGTGACTACATATACTTTTGTGTATGTAGTCACTAAAAACCCTATGAATAATGCCACATTATTATCAGAAAGAGTGCTGGAAAATAAAAGCATTATGAACAACACCAGAATCTTGTCAGATACAGTGCCGGAAGATGAGATGGATTGGAAGTGACAGCAGCCACGGGCTCAAGAGTAACACTTGTGAGAATGACCACAGAACCAGGCAGTGTTTCATTCTGTTATGCACAGGGTCACTATGAGTTCATGCGGACTCGACAGTTGAAGTCCCGAACAGCAACAATGATTTACAGCCTTGGAATTCCTACCCAGGGTTGCTATGAGTCAGAATACATTCAGTGGCAGAGCATTTGGTCTTTTGTTCTTGAGGGATTTTGGGGGGCATTGGGTAGAAGTTAGAGGAGCTCTGGTGGCACAGTGAATTAAGCATTGGGCTGCTCACCAGAAGATCTGTGGTTCAAGGCCATCAGCCAATCAGCTAGAGAAAGATGTGGCAGTCTGCTTCTGTAAAGATTTACAGCCTTGAAACCCTACGGGGCCTGTTCTACTCTGAGTCAGATTCGACTTTGCACCAATGGGTTTGGTTAATATTGAATCGGAGCTGATAACCAGCTGCAAGATGTTTCTATACTCGCTTGAGCAACTGGGCACAAGGACCAGATTGTTCTTGCCACTGGTTGGAGAGCTGTTACACTCTCCTAAAAAAGGGTTTTATCAGGGGATAGGTTCCCAGAGCACAACTTCACACTGTGTCTGGTCAGCTCGGCAGCCCTGGACCCCTCTTAAGGCTGAGGAGAGAGTAGTGGGTTTGACTTGCTAAACCTTTGCCTGTAAACTTTCCCAGTAAGGTCTGGTTCTGCACAATTCCGCTCCCCATCGTGACCAGCTTTCATTCTCTCAGCAGCTATATGAGCTAAGCTCGATGTGCCACCTTCAATAGTTGAGAAATCTAGAATGCACCTAATTTGAGTAATTTGCTCAAGGATTCACCGAAAGTGCAGAAGCGAGGATCGAGAGTCAAGATTGTCTGACTCCACACCGTAGTGCCTCGGCCGCCTTTCCATGTAGACAACTATTGAAAAGGGCCCTCCCCATAGCCTCTTGTCAATCCAGATTCCCTAACCACAAGGCAGAGACTCAGCTGGTCTCTGCAAACCTGTACGTACAGGAGAAGCAAGTGAAACATCAGTGAACCAACTTTCATTATGATCTTTCTGACAGCAAGCAATTCCCTTCCTTCTAAATAGTTGCCATTGCACAGCCTGGGCTATTGAGGAGCATGGACAGAGAATTCAAGAAAGAAGGCAACTCCAGGAAGTGTTTCCCATCCCTTCCTAGTTTCCAATGAAAAGCTGGAAAGTGCTATAAGCAATTTCACGTTGTGAAACTGAAGTCTGGGCTTATCTCCAAATCATTCTCATGTGGCATACACTGCTTTTCAAAGGGAAAAATATGCATTAAAAGGTTTGTTCAATCTTAAACCTGCCTCTGAGCGTCCAAGATCAATGTGGAGACTGATTAAGTTGTGCTCTATAGATTTCTGCAGTCAAGTTCATCAAGGTGCCCATTTCTCTTCCTCTAATGACGCTCCTTCCCATGCTCATCTTCAAAGTGCTTTAATTTTCACTTGGTCATTGCGAGAAGACAGTGACTTAATGAACTGCAAATAGGAAAAGAAAGTTACATAAATCATCTTTGTCTCCTTTTCTGGGGTCTCACCATAGCTGTTCTTTCATCATTACCGAGCCTCTAGTGGCTTCTCCAGGCTCCGCCGTGAAAATTAAATTATAAGCCACATTTTCGGCAATGTAGCACACCAATAAAAACATAAAATCATTAGGATAAATAACAAAGATAAATTGATGTCAACACGGCACGATATTATTTTACTCCGTATTACAATAACTTCCTCCCAGCTAATTCTTGTTAGATCTTTTAGAAGATGGAGATATATATAGAGAGATTTCTTTTTCCAAGACTACTTTCTATCAGTGCAGATTTTACAAAGGTGACTTCTAGGAAGAGACTATCCCACAGCCTTGTTTTTTTTATTCTCTGGCAGACAGGTCATGCCTTTCAAAATGATAAGATAATGAGTTTATGGTTTGCACACAGCTCTATGTTTTCAAGGTAGCACTGAAAATTAAAGTGAAACATTAATTAAAGATTAATCAAAAGTACTGGACCTCTAATACATCCTGTGCTTTTTCCTCAATTCTGGATGGCCCAATTTGAAAGAGTATTTCAACTTACCTAGAATTCTAATCAGCTGGCTAGAAGTTAGGAGAACAAAAAAGAGAAAGAAAAATAGTCCTGAGGGTAAATGCTTAAAAAAAAAAAATGCATAAAAGCAGACTTGCAGGAGAAAGATAGAGTATATTGGCTCTTTGTGGCCTCTTGGATGGTAGCGTTGCAGAGATCTGTCTGTGATCATGGTTAAACATCTTCCTTTCCGAGCTAGCTACTTTTGCTAATGTCCAAGGGAAGAGCCTGAATACACGTCTCCCTTCAACAGAGGCACTCAGAGGAGGGGAGAGAAATCCACACCTATGTTTGCCTCACAGGTACCTCTCTAAGATCAGCAACTCTTCCTGCTGGAAGGATAACTCCACCCAGCCGAGTATTTACCTCCAGGGTAGTGTTGCCTGTCTCTATCTCACATAAAATCTT
Organism: Chrysochloris asiatica; assembly: GCF_000296735.1. Taxonomy (NCBI): domain Eukaryota; kingdom Metazoa; phylum Chordata; class Mammalia; order Afrosoricida; family Chrysochloridae; genus Chrysochloris; species Chrysochloris asiatica. The sequence goes on from NW_006408525.1 coordinate 18,634,344, forward strand.
GGATCTCAGAATTGAAAAGGTCCTTAGAATTTTCCAGCCTGACTTCCCTGCCTTCATCTAATCCCTGTCTTTTCTCACAAGGAGACCAGTGCTGCTTGATGACTTCTAGTGACAGGAAACTCACTTCTCAACAAGACCAAGACCACTCATTTCACTCTCGTCTAGTTCCTACTGCATACTCTTCTTCCTTCTCTTGTTAAAAATTTCTCTAGTAAATATGATCCTTGTCTTCAGTCTCTAGAGCCTAAAAGCACAAATAAAATCATTCTTTCATGTCCCAGTCCTGCTGATATTTAGAGAGAGCCAGCATAACATTCCTGAATTTGCCCCAGGTTAATCCTCAACAATCTTCCATCTGGTTTTGACCTTCCTGGTCAGCCTTCAGGTGCTGAGGTGCAATGGGAAAAGCCCAAGCATACCTGGGTGGGTGTTCTGCCTCTTCTCCTTAGTGTCCTCAGGGGCATAATGGTGATCTACACTGAATCATCATGTGAACAAATGAAGACTGAATGAGTATGTAAAGTGTTACATGACAACGCATGTAAAGTTTTCACAACACATCTGTAAATACCTTTGACGAGCATCTCACATTGTAAATGATATCAGATCACCTCTATCCTAAAACCACTGGGTTATATACTTGTGTTGTCATGAGTCCCCTTAGAAGGGCTGTGTGTTGGAGCACCCCACATTCATACACCTCCTCTTTCTAAAACAGTTGTTGTTATCATATGCTAGGAATTGTGCATCACTAGGATAAAACACCAGACTGCTCGCTAAAAGGTTGGTGGCTCTGCTCCTCAGAAACCCTACAAAGGGTCGTTATGAGTCGGAACCAACTTGACGACACTTAACAACATAGCATTCAATCTTCATATCAACCCATGTTGTTGTTGTTGTTATTAAGTGCCATTGAGTTGATTCTAATTCATAGTGTCCCTGTATAGGGTTTCCAAGGAGCAGCTGGTGAGTTTGTGGTTCAAACCGACCTTGTGGTACTGTGCTTTACCCTGCAGCACCACACCAGGACAACGATATTGCTCTGCCCATTTACAATGAAGACAATGAAGCAAGAAGGTCTTTACTCAGGTCAGGTCGCTGGTATGTGACAGAAAACAAATACCACTGCCATTGAGTTGATTCTGACTCATAATGGTCCTATAGAATGGAGTAAAACTCCTCCTAAGGGTTTCTAAGACTGTAAATCTTTACAGGAGTTCACAGTTTCATCTTTCTCCCGTTGAGTGGCTGGTGGGTGTGAACTCCTACGCTTTCAGTTAACAACCTAACATTTACCCCATCATATCACAAGGGCTCCATGTTGTTGTTGTTAAGTGCCGTCGATTCCGATCCATAGCGACCTTGTATAGGGTTTCCAAGGAGCAGCTGATGAGCTTGAACCACTGACCTTGAAGTTCAAATGACTTTGCAATCTGACGCATTAGCCCGCAGCGCCACACCAGGACTCCAGGGCTCCATGTAGCAGAGCTTTAAATCCAGGTCTCTCTGACAACGGGTCCATCTGTAGATTCGGAAGCACCTGCAAGTTGGCCTGGGAGAAATGGCAGTCAATCTGCGAGGACAACGGACTCTTTATCAGACAGATTCCAGTTGTCAGATCTGATCAAAGGGAGAACTCGCGTGGAATCTAATTGCGGTAGATACTACTTGTTGCCTACCCAGAAGGCAGAGTCCTGGTGTGGTGCTGTAGGATAAGCGCTGGACTGCTAACTGGAAGGTCAGCAACTCAAACCAACCAGCCATGTATGCTTGTAACCGTTTCTGTATTATCTTTAGTAAAACTTTACTCACATGGGATATCAAAAATATTGTCCGATGATTTCCGCATTCCGTTGGGTCACCTCTCTTTGGAATGGGCACAAATATGGATCTCTTCCAGTCAGTCGACCAGACAGTTGTCCCCCAAATTTCTTGGCAGTGATGAGTGAGTGCCTCCTGTGCCTCCTCACTTTCTTGAAAGATTCCAATTTGTATTCCATCAGTTCCTGGTGCCTTGTTCTTTGCCAATTCCTTCAATGCACCTTGGACTTCCTCCTTCGGTATCATTGGCTCTTGATCATACGGTACCTCTTGAAACGGTTGAACATTGAGCAATCCCTTTTGGTACAATGACTCTGTATATTCCTTCCATCTTCTTTTGATGCTTTCTGCATCATTCAATAATTTGCCCAGAGAATCCTTCAATAATGAAAATCGAGGCTTAAATTTTTTCTTCAGTTCCCCCAGCTTGAGAAATGCTGAGCGTGTTTTTCCCTTTAGAGTAAAGAAAATCACACTTTCTTTTCTTACAATGTCAGCCAAGTATTCCATTTCTTGACCTTTCTTCTCTCTTTCGGGAAAAAGAAGGAAAAAAAGCACTCTCCTAATCCAGCCTGGCCTGGCGGTGAATTACCACCCCCACCTGAGCCTCAGGAGTGTCAGTAAAGCTTTCATTGGTGCAGTGATAAAGGGTGCCACAGAAGTAGGCTGGTTATAGCCCACCCTCAGTGTAGGTCAGACTGCCATGGGCCTGTCAGGTGTGGGGGGAGCAGCAAGGTTGCATGCTGCTCTATTCACTGAAGCCAAGTGTCAGTTTCTATCTCTGGAACATGGAGTGGCGGGGCAGGCCTACAAACTTAGGGCTATAAACAGCTATTTAAGGAGGTGATGTCCTAAAGTTATTCAAGAGTTGCAGTTTATTGGATCACCTGGCCAGAAACCCATCATGACTAAGGATAACAGAGCCTCCAAAGCATGGAAGGATGGATTGTTAGGGCTGGATACGATCTCAGAAGCGGATTCATAAAAACACAGCCTTTTCTAAGTCAGACGCCTCTGATGGAGAAACAGAAAAGAAAGACACATTCCTAAACTGAAGACCATTCTGGAAGCCTCAGAACTGCTCCTCACTCTCAGCCACCAATATTTAAATATTTTCTTGACTCCTGTATGTAGGCATAGGCCTTTTCTCTGTTTGAATTGGAGTCATGTCTCACCTTCATAATAGAGTCCCAGTCACCCCTGTTCTGGGAAAGAACAAAGACATGAAGTCAACCCAGCCTGGACTCCACACTAACCTGAGTGAAGCCTGTCAGTTACATCCCTGAACCAGAGTTGCTTGGCTTTCTTGGTAGAGTTGGAATAATAATTACAATAAATTTAAATGCTAACATATTAATGAAGGCATCAAGCACAGTGTCTGGCACAATTTGTTGTTTTCAAGTCAATTCCAACTCATGGGATATCATGTATTACAGAGAGGTGGCTACGTGCTATCAAGTCGGTTCTGACTCACAGTGACCCTGTATAGATAGCGTTGCTGAGGTTATCAGTCTCTATGGAAGCAGAGAGCCTCATCTTTCTCCTGAGAAGCAACTGGTAGAATCAAACTGCTGACCTTTCAGTTGGCAGCCCAGCTTGTAACCCACTAGGCTACTAGGGTTCCTAATATTAAGGAGTTGTAAAGTGCCAGCAAGTCAGTTCTGAGCCATAGCGACACTGTATAGGGTTTCCAAGGAGCAGCTGGTGAACTTGAACTGCTGAACTTGCAGTTCAAATGGCTTTGCAATCCAACACATTAACCCACAATGCCACACCAGGACTCTGGAGTAGCAGATGCCTAAAAACAGTGCTAATTCCCTTTCTGGTGTCCCTTCCCTTTCTCAGTCCTTCCACCTGGAGGGTTTGCATTGGTTTTCAGCTGCATAGCTCCTCTCTGCTGCCTTTATTTGAATGGTACTTCTTTGTAAGTTGTCAGAGGCAGAATCCTCCCAGTCCCATTGAGCTGGCCTCAGCTCCTCCCTCCTCTCTGCTGTCCTGTCTCAGCTGGCCGCCGGTGACAGTCAGCTCCTCATTACAGTGGGAGCAGGTCTCAGGCTGTGGCATTCCTTTTGTATCATGAATAAGCTTGGCAATGATTTCAAATGCCTTAAAAATTAAATGAGGAAACTGCAGGGAGGCTGCAACAGGCCGTTCAGAGGATTCCGAACACATTCATGGGGCACAGACTTTAAACAACATGAATCTCTCCTGTTTACAACATTCATTCCTGTAAAATCACTTCAACCTCAAACAAGAGGCAGAAAAATAGATTGTTATCAAGTTGGTCCTCAATTCATGGTGGGATGCAATGCTACCCCACCTGTATAATCACTTGTGGGTCAGACCTTTGTGATCCATACGGTTTCATTGGTGGGTTTTTGGAAATAGATCACCAGCCCTTTACTCCTAGTCTATTCTATTCTGGAGGCTCCAGTGAATAAGAAAGAACCGGAAATCAGTGTTTAAAAGGGACTTCTTTAGCCAGGGCACTAGGATTCCCTCTGCCTGGCCCTGTCCTGTCCTGTAACACTGGTCCCTCCACAGCCCCCTGTGGTCCTCCAAGGGCAGCTGCTTGTCTGCACAGGTGGGCACCACCCTCTCAATCACAATCTTACTCATTAACAAAATACTGGTTTCCTAGGCAACTGGAAACTCTTTAAACGCAGCCATTGAGCATCTAGTACGAGTGAGGCATGAGCTGGGCATCTAGACAGACGTTCTCATGTTTAATCCTTAAAACAGCCTCTGAGGTGGGCCTGACCACCACCATCCCATTTTCAGGAGCAAAAAGTTAAATTGCACATTCTGCCGGGAAGACTCCATGACTCAGTAAAGTAAGGCAACTTGCCCAAACTCCCTGAAAGGTTTGGAGTTTTAATCCAATGTTCACGTTGCATTCCACTCTACCATTTGATCTCTCAAGAAGAAAAGATAATTGTGTTACCCTAAAGCAAGGATCAGCGAACTATAAAGGGCAAGAGAGTAAATATTTTAGACTCTGCAGGATACACGAGGCCTGTTGCAAATTCTTTCTTTTTCTTTCTTTTTCAAGTCCTTCCCAAAACCTAACAATTCTCAGCTTTCTGGGTTTTACAAACACAGGCTAGGATTTGTTGACCCAGGTAAGAACTGAATTATCTTACTGAGTTCAGAAAATAAAACTCTTTGTCTATGAGATAATAAAAATAGCTAATATTTAGTTAAGGGTAGCTGGGTGTCATGCACAGTCTTAAGCACTTTACATATTTCAACTCTTAAGAACAACTCTCTAGTATTATGGTTTGCAAATGAGATAAAAATGAGACAAAAAAGGGTAAGCAATTCCACATCACACATCTCACAGTGGTTGAGTCAGAACTCAAAATCAGACAACATGGTTCCAGAGTCCCCACTTGAAACCAGGACTGACAATAAAATTGGAAAGATGCCTTATATTTTATGGAATAACTGTATTTGATGGGAAGCAGCCTTTCTGGAAAGTTTGTGGGGGAAAAAAAAAGATAGCTTTAGGTCTTCATGTTTGTGTTTTGCTGAGCTATGCTTCCTTTTAGTGGGTCTTGGATCATTTTTATATATTAGCTTTAAGGGTTGCGTTTACCAGTTGGTACTCTAAACATATGGGAAAGCAATGATCCTAAGATGACTTTCTTTAACCATAACAAATCCTAGGAATGAATTCATTCAATACTATGTTTGTTGAATATCTACCTGGTGTAGCGCTGTGGGTTAATGCGCCAGACTGCAAAGCCATTTGAACTGCAGGGTTGGCGGTTCAAGCTCACCAGCTGCTCCTGGGAAACCCTATACAGGGTCACTGTGCGTTGGCATCGACTCAGCGTTACTTAACAACAACAACAACAACAACAACCACCTAAGGCCAAACCTTTGTTGGGCATTAAGAACAGAGAGATTAATACGTACAGTCCTTAACCTCATAAAAGTTGTGGTCAGATGAGGCAGATTAGCATGATGAAATGCAGCTGAACAAGCGCTTTAGTAACGCGATGCCTGAAGGAACAGAGAAGGATAGCAAAGGGAACAGCCAGCGCTTGTTCAATAGAAGCCTGAATGGATCTGGAGGGATATTTAGCAACGTCATTGTTATGTGCAGTCTTTAGACCACTGGGTACTGTGTACAGCACAGGTCACACTCCTATACCCCGCTCCTTCCTACTCACAAGGAGGCTGTCTGTTTATACAGCATGAGTCGCTGTAACAGATGAACACTACAGTCTCTCTGGCTTTACATAGCTAGCAATGATGGAAGTTATGGGTTGGAGAGGTCATGCAGATGTTCAGGGGTGTCGGCTGATGAAGATGCTGCCACCATCATTATCACTGGTGCGCACATCCTTCCAGCAGGTGGGAGAAGAGAGCACAAAGGGGAGTCTTATGGGCCACAGTCTTTCTAACCATATTCTCTTAATCAGACGTCAGACGGCCATGAAGGAGGCATGACAATAAGGTCAGCTGTGTGCACAGGTAGCAACAGAAACGTGCTTAGTACAGAGTTGGCTAGGCTTTGATACAGAAGCCACTCAACCATTATGTGTGGGGGCTTCAAAAGGTGCGTGGAAAAAATGGAATTTTCCAACAAATTTTGTGAAGACCCCTCATATGAGGAACCGGAGTATATGTCAGGCTCTGTGTCTGCTGATGTGGATTTGCGATGCGGCTTCAAAATGGTTATGAAAAAAATCCATTGTCTTTAATTACAATTTTTTACAAACTTTTTGAAGCTCCCTCATATAATCTATTTGTAGCTAGACAGCCATACAAAAAATGCACAGGTCAGATGTATGCTGTTAGCTAATATTCCCTGGAGGTAGCCAGGTACACTATGAGGCTTGTCCAAGGAGCCAAGACACACCTGGGACTGCCTAGCAGGAAGCAATTGGAATGGTCAAGACCCTGATTTTGTACATTTAGCCTCCAGACTATGAGAAAATAAATTTATGTTCTTTAAAAGCAAAATTAAATAAATGTTTCCCCCTAGAGCTTTGGTCCAATGAGGTTTTCTACCTAAAAAAATGTTCCTTAGTCAATAACATTTGGGATAATGGCATACTATCATATTTCATCAATTGTAAAACAAATATCCTTTTCACATTTTAACATCTCTGACATAGTAATGCATTGCATAGTAAATAACCTCTTAAAGTTATTACCAAAATCATATAGGAGTCATGTCTGACTTCCTCTGGCTTCACAAAGGGGAACACGAGTCAAACGAAACAGAGGTTAAACATTGCTTCCACCCTGACACCAGCCATCCCTCCCACAGTGCTCTCTGCTTCACATCTGGGTGTGATACTCCATTGCAGTGACCACACAGAACTCATAACAATACTCATGATTATGGCGTTGTTTAGGGAAGTGACCAGGGTGCAATTCAGGATCAAAACTAACTCAGGAAGCAGCAGTTCTCCAGTCAGGAATGGCTCTGGTCTGCCATACTGCAGGCACGCCTCACTGGTCTTCAACCTCTCAGCCTTGTGACCCCTTGATCTCTGCTCTGCTCTGCTCAGGCAAGTGATATACAGCTTTTGTAACTAGGCTGTGAATGCCCAAAGGGCACATTCTGCAAGGCAGTCTCCTGCCTGTAGACACTGGGCTTTACTTATTAGTTCATGGGCCTAGAGTTGGAAACTGTTCTGTCTCTCCATGCCCCTGCCCCTGCCCTTGCCATCACCTCTGGCCATTAACCATACTTTTTGTCTCTGCTTCTAAGATGGTTCCTTTTCATCTGAGATGGTTCCTTTTAAACCTAGCTGGAGGGCAAAACTAACCAATCCCAACCTTAGAGTCCTGGACACCTGATTTGCCTGGTCCACGCAATCACTTGGTGGGAATTAAGATTTTGCATAGAAAAGCCATATCGAGTAAATTCAAGGTACCATAGTTCTATAGTTCGTGTGTATGTGTGTTCTCTCTCTTGTTGTTTTTGTTAGGTGCCATCGAGTCGGTTCCAGCTTATAATGACAACACTAGTTTTAACAGACCAAAATACCGCCTGGTCCCATCTCATCCTCACACTTGCTGTATTAGAGCCCATCGTTGCAACCACTGGGTCAGCCCCTCTTCCTGAGGGCCACCCTCTTTTTCGCTGACCCTACACTTCACCAGCACATGATTTTTTTCCTGGCATTGGTCCCTCCAGATAACACGTCCAAAGAACGTACAACAGAGTCTCTGCACCTTAACTTCTAAGAAGAATTCTGACTAAACTTCTTCCAATACAGATTTGTTTGTTCTTCTGGCAGTTCATGGTACTTTGAATATTTATCGCCAACACCAGAATTCAAATGCTTCAATTCTGCAGTCTTCCTTGTTCATGGCCCAACTTTCATGTACATATAAGGCAATTGAAAATACCATAGCTTGGGTCAGGCACACATTAACCCTCAACCTGACCTCTTTTGTTCTTTATTACTCTAAGGAAGTCTTCTGAAGCAGATTTGCCTAATGCAGTACATCATTGGCTTTCTCTACTGCTGCTTCCATGAGCATTGATTATGGATTCAAGTAAGATGAGATCTTTGACAACTTCAATATTTTATAAAAATCATGAAGATTTTAAGTAAAATCTTCAATCTAATGCCCCTATGGTATTATTTACTTGTGAGGATTTTAATTTGCTTTACCCTGAGGTATAATACTGTAGTCTTTGATCTTCATCAGTAAATACTTCAAGTCCTCCTTACTTCCTGTAAGCAAGGTTGTATCATCTTCCTATCTCAGATTGTTACTGTGTCTTCCTCCAATCCTGATAATGCATTCTATTCCATATAAACCCATCTTATTTGCTAAGCATACAGATTGAAAATACACAATCACATCCTTTCCTGATTTTAAACCATTTGTTATCCACTTGTTTTGTTCAAAAAGTTGTCTCTTGGTCTATGTACAAGTTCCGCACAAACAGAGTTAAGTGTTCTGGAATTCCATTTCTTCACAATGCTACCCATAGTTTGTGTGAGTCACACAATCGAATGCCTTTGTTTATCATTGTCTCTCCTGTTGCTGTTAAATGCCGTTTAATCAGTTGTGACTCATAAGGGCCCTGTACAGAGTTTCTGAGGAACGGCTGGTTGGTTTGAACCACCAACCTTGTGGTTAGCAGTCCAATGATGATCCTACAGCGCCATACCAGAACTCTGCTCCTAGCAGTCCTAATATCCAGGCATACCTTGTTCTAATGTGCTTCACTCGATTGCACATGCGGGAATTTTTTTTTTTTTAACAAATTGAAGGTTGTGGCAACGCTGTGTTGAGGTACTCCATCAGTACCATTTTTCCAATAATATGTGCTTACTTTGTGTATTTGTGTCATATTTTGATAATTCTATCAATATTTTACACTTTTTCATAACACTGTGCACACTTAGTAAACTACAGTATATTGTAGTTAAGTGTCATTGACTCGATTCTGACCCATAGCGACCCTGTATAAGTATTTGCAAGGAGCAGCTGTTGAGTTTGAACCACTGACCTCACAGTTCAAACTGACCTTGTGGTCCAGCGCATGCAATGGGAAACCAGAAAATTCGTTTGTCTTACTTTATTGTGATACTCATTTTAAATGCCTTCAATATTTCCAAACTGACAATAGGTATGCCTGCCTGTAAGGAGACATGGTGTGGCGCTGGAGGATCAGCGCTGGATTGATAACCACAAGGTCAGCGGTTCAAACCCATCAGCTGCTCTTCAGGAACCAACTCAATGGGCACTTACAACAACAACATACATAATAATAGCAAATAAAATGATCTGAAAAAATCTGAAAAAAATGCTTCATTAAAGGAAAAAAAGATGATGCTGATACAGTTTGTTTAACTCTGTGTCTCCCAAACGTATTGGAACATGAATTGTTTTAGATTCACTTACTAATATCCATTCAATCTAATGCCCCATGGTATTCACTTTCACAAAATAAGCATAACACAAACAAACAGTGTTATTGTTGTTGTTGTTGTCAGGTGCCATCGAGTTGGAACCGACTCATAGCGACCCCATGAAACAGTGTCCGATCCTGGGCCAACCTCACT
>NW_006408525.1:18646183-18647230 GCF_000296735.1 Chrysochloris asiatica
TCTGCTGGATTGGGATTTACTAGGAAGGTCTCCTGAAGAAGATAAGGCCTTGAGTGGATAAGTCAGTGAGGATTCCAGCAGGAAATAGATATCATGAATTAGGATAACTTGAGGAGGGTTTGATAAAGGAACTGTTCTCAAAGGCTTAGAAAAGCCACCAGGGAGAGCACAGTGTCCCCAGGTTCTAACAGCAGGGCTGTCTCTGCCCTTTAACCTGGGGAAGGAGAGGGTCAGGTAGAAAAGAATACCTTAGGTGGATGGAGTCAGCCCAGGGTGATACTGATAAGGGAAGAGTCAGTAAAATAAACACATCTTGTTCTAGTCTTCTGCTAGGGCCCTTCATTGGTCAAACTCAGCCAGAAGCCAGTGAATAAGAGAGCCCATGGGACCCTCAGGGTCAGCATCCTAGAACAGAGACTTGTGGGAAAAGGTGGATGCAGGATCTGGTGGTCAAGCAGAGTATCCAGCCCAAGTAGGGCTTTGAAGGGTGGATAGAAGATGGGTTGAACATGATTAAATCTAGCTGGAGGAAATAGGATCACCTCCTGAACACCTTGTTGCTCAGAGCATATGAAGCCTTTCAGACTGCCTCTCATTTGCTGTCAAAGCACACAGACCAGGAGCAGCCATCCATAGTCTACACAGGAAGAAACTGCCTTTCCTGTATCCAGATCAGAGAGGTCATGTGAGCATTTGAACGGTTAACTCCTGGAGCTTCCCTGGGACTGTTTCCATCATACCAGTGGCACGTGGTGTCTACGGTGTCCTGGAAAGACCATCTCCATGAAAGGATGTTATTATTAGTCAAAGGAGCTCTGGTAGCATAGTGGTTACGAATTGGGCTGCTAATCTCAAGGTGAGCAGTTGGAAACTGCCAGCCATTCCATGGGAGAAAGATGAGGCTTTCTGCTCCCATAAAGATTTGTAGCTTCAGAAACCCTGTACAGGGCTGCTATGAGTCGGAACCGACACCACGGCACATAACCACCACCACCATCAACTGCTGTCCTTTTCATTAAATGTTTTTGTTGTTGTTAAGTTCCATTG
>NW_006408525.1:18647815-18674869 GCF_000296735.1 Chrysochloris asiatica
GGGGAGTCATGGTGTGGCGCTGTGAGTTAATGCACTGAACTGAAGGTCAATAGTTAAAGCTCACCAGCTGCTCCTCAGAAACCCTATACAGGGTCACTATGGCTCGGAACCAATTCAACGGCACTTAACAACCACCACATGTAGAGGGTCATGCAACATTCATGGTCACTTCTGTCCTCCTAGGCATGCACAGATGCTGAGAGGCTACTTCTACTTTGTAAACTATTTTGCACAATGCAAAGATGAATTCAACACAGTCTATTATTTAAGATTAGTGTGTTTAGAGTAAAATAACAAATAGATAAAGAGAAGAGACATAAAAGGTTAGTGGGGATTCCAGGAAACAAAATCTATCTAGCACGGAGTTCCTAGGAAAGTTGTAGGCATGAAATAGCTTTTTAATGTAAGACTTGGAAAAAGCTAGAATTAAGACCAGGAAAAAAAATAGGAGTGTGTCATGAGTGAGGCAAAACTTCTGTGTGTAATGCTTCATTGACTTCAGTACAAAAATAGATATGTGCAAAATTTAATACAGGAAGTCCAATGAATTTACATATTCTGCAAACAGTTTGATGTCCAAGTTTAAAGCTGGGATTCTAGAATCAAACTTGTTAAGTGCCCTCAAGTCGGTTCCTACCCATAGTGACTCTGTATAGAGTTTCTGAGGAACAACAGATGAGCTTGAACCACTGTCCTTGTGGTTCAAACCGACTTTGCAGTTCAGCACATTAGCCCACAGCACCACACCAGGACTCCTACCTGGGTTAAAATCCTGGCTCTGAGAGCCACCAGCTGTGTGGCCTTGGGCAAGTTACTTAACCTCTCTGTGCCTTCATTTCTTCATGTGTGATAAATAACACAAATAAAACATCACATTAGTGCCTACCTTCTAGGGGTGTTATGAGGATCACACGAGTCAGTAAATATGAAGTGCCGTAAATAGTAAACACTAAACATTCTGGACTAGTTATCATAGTATTACCAAGATACTCCAGAAAAGCTAAAAAAAAAGGAAGGTATCAACAACCTGATTAGACCTCATCTTTCGAGACCGTGTTTGAAAACCATTCCCCAGAATTCTGTTAGGTGTAGGTGTTCATTAACCCTCTTCATTTCTCTCAGATGTGTCTATGGGCTGAAGTCCAGCAGGCCCCTGAAGGATGCTTAGCAAGCACTGCTTTTGGCATTCCTAATGATACTATTTTTGTTTCAATTAGATGAGATTATAAGACTCACTTTCCCTCGCTAGGCTCAACACTTTCATTTTTCTATTTTACACTCATGCTCACAAAATAATAAGGGCGATGCGACAAAACAGGCTGTTCATTGAACACGCATGGCTGTGTAGACAACAGCACTAAGAAAATAGTGGCTGGTGGGTGACCCTGCTGATTCCAGGCCTCCGAATGGCCGTGGGGGGTGATGGGAGGAGCTAAGATAGGGAACGGCAGTGCGTGAATGATGCCACATAGTGGCACGTGATCTGTCACCATGCAGCCAACACAGCAGTGTGCTAGTTCCAAAGGCTAATATCCCCAAGTCCAGGCGCGCTTGAGCAAAAGTGTAGAGCTAAAAATGCCTGAAGAATCAGAGTCAACACAAAACTAAGGGCAGAGGTCAATGTCATAGCCATACTTCCAATAAAGAGAGAATTGATGCCAGGCTGAGGTATATTAGAGCCTGGGGCAAAAGAGAAACTCAGGAATATGTATCCTGACTTTATTTTAAATTTTGATATTTTATGCATCATGAACATTTTGACACTGCTTTGGAATTTTGAAAATACCGCATCGAAATATTTGATTACTGACCTTTGTTGTTGTTAAATGCTGTCAAGTCATTTCCGACTCATAGCTAGCAACCCTTTAGGGTTTCCAAGGTGCGACTGGGAGCTTGAACTGCTGACCCTGCAGTTCAAATCAGCCTTGCAGTCCAGTGCTTATTGTACAGCACCACACCAGGACTCCCTTAAACGTTGCCCTGAAGCAAGTGCCTCACTTCCTCACTCACACTCAGGTCCTGCTAGGGTGTGTGTGAGAATTGTTAAATGTCACTGAGTCAGTTCCAACACATAGAGACCTTGTATAGGGTTTCCAGGGAGCAACTGGTGAGCTTGAACTGCTGACCTTGTGGTTCAAACCAACCTTGTGGTCTAGTGCTTTAGCCCACAACGCCACACCAGGATTCCACAGTGTGTGATTGTTGTTATTGCTAAGTACCATGGAGTCAGTGCTGAATCATAGTGACCCTGCACAAGGTTTCTGAGGCTGCAAATCTTTAAGAGAGCAGAAAGCCTTATCTTTCTCCCATGGAATAGCTGGTAGTTTGGAACTGCTGACCTTGAGGTTAGCAGCCTGATTTGTAACCACTACACTACCAGAGCTCCTTACAGTGTGGGATAGGATATGTTAAAAGAGTTGCCTTTTGAGTCAGCTGGCCCGGGATCAAATCCTGGCTCAGCCCCAGCCTCATCCACATCCTAGGTATGGTATCCTGCGTGCTTTAATCCCCACTTCAACCTCTGGTCTCTATCTCTCTCAGTAAAAAGGGACCATAATAAAACCCAACTTGTGGGTTTGTTCATTCACCCATCCAACAATGGTTAAGCACCGTGTTGCTAACTAAAAGGTTGGCATGTGAAACCCACCCAGAGCTCTTGGGGAGAAAAAGACCTGGTAATCTGTCTTCATAAAGATTGTTGTTATTAAGTGCTGTCGAATCTGCTCTGATTCATAGCGACTGTGTAAAGGGTTTCCAAGGAGCGGCTGATGAGTTTGAACCACCGACCTTGCAGTTCAAAATGACCTTGGGGTCCAGTGCATTATCCTGCAGATTCACCTAAAGATGACAGCCTAGAAAACCTTGTGGGGCAGCTCTCCTCGGTCACACAGGGTCACTAGGAGTTGAAATCAACTTGATGGCATCTATCAGCAACAACATTACGTGCTTGAAGTATGTGGAATAGAGCAATTAACAAAACAAAGCAATAAGTCTGCTCTCATGCAGGTAAAATATGCCTTCATTTAGTTTGGAAGATTTGTTGTGATGTGTGCCATTGAGTCAGTTCTGACTCATAGCGACCCTGTATAATGTTTCCAAGGAGCAGCTGGTGGGTTTCAATTATCAACCTTGTAGTTAGCAGTACAGTGGTTATCCTACAGAGCCACACCAGGACTCCTTGGGAGAGTGTTGTTGCTAACTGCTGTGCCACTGAGTCAGTTCCAACTTATAGCAACCCTGTATAAGGTTTCTGAGGAACAGCTGGTGGTTTTGAACTGCCGACCTTATGGTTCCCTGTCCAATGCTGATACTACATCGCCACATCAGGAGTCCTCCTGGGAGATTGTTGTTGTTGTTGTTAAGTGCCGTCGAGTCGGTTCCGACCCATAGCGACCCTGTACAGGGTTTCCAAGGGTGTAAATCTTTATGGGAATAGAAAGCCTCATCTTTCTCCCGTGGAGCAGCTGGTAGTTTCGAACCTCTGACCTTAAGGTTGGTGGCCCGATTCATAACCACTACGCTACCAGAGCTCCGTGATCCATAAAAATAAATAAGTAATAAAATATAACAGGTTGTTGTATGTTGTAGAGATTGTTAGTTCTTTTCTGCTGCAGAGCACTGGGTGGGTTCGAACCACCAACCTGTTTGTTAGCAGTTGAGCTCTTAACCATTGTGTCAGTAGGGCTTCTTAAAATGAAACATAGTTCTGGTAAATGTTTAGAAGAATAAATCAGGATAAAATGATAGAGTGACAGCATAGGACGAAAGAGGTGGGATTGTTCTAGAGAAAAGGAATATTGAGAAGAATAAATGAAATAATTATTAAGTGCCTCACATCTAATGACACCTTCATAAATAAATCTTTTCATGTTGCTTTATGTAGGGAAAGATAAGTTTGGAAAGATAGTCTGGGACCAACTGATATTGCTATATTGTCACCTATGAAGCTGAAACGCCCAAGATTCCCAACAATTCTACCACTAGAATCAGGGACATGGCGTTCAAGTCCTCATTACCTGGCTCACCTCCAGGAACAACGGCGTAGGGAGGGCAATGAGAAAATTGTGCCCCCCCTCCCAATTTGAGCACCCAGGGCAATCCCTAAAATATCAAGATAAAAAGAATAGCAGGGAGCCATCCACAGAAACCCCCACCCCTCTCTTGTCTGACTGCCTCAGTGAGATGCCTTTCTCATATGGAGCCTTCTAAAGGTTCATGGGAAAATTCCATTATCTTTTCATTCCATTTTTGTATACTTGTTGAAGAACTCTTATATTTGTGGTACCTTGGAATGCCATTATCCTCTCCTGCCCTCCCAACCCCACCCCAGGCCTCTGGATGTCTGTGTACTTGAAGACATTTGGACCATACTGGGTTAATAAAAGGGGGACTCAGTGCTGCACCCCCTTCAAGTGGCATCCAGGTATAACCAACATACCTTCGCTCTGTACACCTCAGTCCAGGATCTTGTACGTCTCTGACCCTGAAACCTAAAAAAGTCAATTATCTGGAAAAAAAAAGAAGTCACCCTACGTAAGCACGTTCTCCTGTTCATTACAAGGAGAACAGCACAGAGAAGGACCAGAGATTCTGAAAAGAGAGAAAGCATGAGTGGAACTGGAAGCCAGCCCCTCGGCAGCTGGTCTACTGGTGTGAACGTGATTCCTTTTAAGAGCAGCATCCAGCAAGAGGCAGGAAGCGTCTGTGAGACTTACACCCGGGGCTGGACTGGGCACCGCAGCCAACCGTGGCACAGATCTACCGTGGTTCTGCCGGCCTGCTGGCCTGGCCTGTTGCCAGTGCTCAGGATGTGATGGTCCTGGCATTTCACCAACTCATTTCATGGTGTTTGGGTTCCAGCGAAGCAGCATCTACAGAAAGAAGCGAAAGCTTCCTCTTCATCTAGACTTTTATGCCTGTTAAAAACAAAACAAAAGGAAAAAAAAAATTAAGTGCTGCCCTCGTTAGAAAGAGTAGGGTTAGGGAAAGGGTTTTATATCTTTTTATTTAATAGCTAGTGGCATTAATATCTATTAATCTCTGGTGAATTATTAGGGAGCAAAAAGGCAGAGTGGGTGGGGTGACTGAGTAGGGCTGTCTGTGGAATTGTACCGAATCTCGTGCTCCAGGATCACTTAAAGTTTCCCACATGCATCATGGTCCTGCATTCCTTTGTATCTTTGTCCGTGGTTTTTGGATCCACCATCACTTACACTCTTCCCCCTTTTCTGTGTAGTCAATAGTTTTCAGTTTTTCAAAACTCAGGTCAGTAAAGATTCATGAGCTCACGCCTCCACCTCTTCAATGAGGCCAGGTAAGTTGCCCTTCCTGTGTGTTTCTAGTTTACAGTCTTTCCCGTTCATCTCACTGGTATTTATTGAGTACCTGCTGTGTGCTAGAACTATTGTAGTTGTTGGGAATATACCACATGGTTCATGGGACCGACATCTCAAAGGACAGGAGCACTTGAGCAATGGTGTAGAGGGCCGAGGCACCTGTAGAAGAGGAGATTCAACACATAAGTACGGGATCAGGGTAATAGCAATACAGATTTTAAATTAAGAAAGGATGGGTGCCGTGGACCTTGCATTCTGTGGGGTGAGGAACAGTCAGCACTGAAACAGTCAGGTCTATGTCTAGCGAAGTGAAGTCCTGTTAATAAATATGAAAAGGAGAGCAATAATAGGAGGACATGGGTTCTGTTTCAAATGGGTGGTCAAGGATGCAGTTCTTAATTAGGTCACACTGGGTAGACACTTTAAGAAAGTGGGGTGTAAGCCATGTGGATGTCTGTATAAAGGGTATTCTTGGGAAGGATGGTTGTAAAAGGATGTAAACAAGTTCTAGTGAGTGTGTCCTTGGGGGTCATCAGGGAAGAGAGAGGAGGCCAACATTGGGGCTAAGCTAAAGACAGTAGATGAGGAAGCAGGGAGTCCCGACCCACCAGCATTGAGTCATGGCTGACTCCTAGTAACTCTATAGAATAGGGTAGAACTGTTTTCTAGGGTTTCCAAGGATGTAAATATTTACAGGAACAGATAGCTTCACCCTTCTCCTGTGGAGAAGCTGGTGAGTTTGAACCACCAACCTTGTGGTTGATAGTCCAATACTTAACCTGCTGGGCCAAATGTATTGGCCCTATTTTAGGACTTCACATTCTCTTCTGAAATTAGATGGTGGTGGCGGTCCTGTGCCGTTGAGTTGATTCCAACTCATCATGATCTTAGGCTACAAATCTTTATGGGAGTAGAAAGCCTCAACTTTTTCCCATGGGGAGACGTGTGGGTTGGTAGCCCAATGCTCCCAGAGCTGAATGAGATGAGAAACCACTAAAGGGTTTGAGCAAAGGAGTGGCATGGTGTGACTTCCATTTTAGAAAGCTTCTCCAGGCTGTAGACTAAACTACCATGCCTCGCAGTCCTGGTCCGGTGCCGTGGGTTAATGCGCTGGACTGTAAAGTCAGTTTGAACCACAAGATTGGCAGTTCAAGCTCATCAGCCTCTCCTTGGAAACCGTATACAGGGTCACTATGGGTCGGAACCGACTTGATGGCACTTAACAACACCACCATGCCATGCCAGTTGCCATCCAGTCGTGACATGCCATGTGTTTCAGAGTAGAACTGCTCCCTAGGGTTTTCAGGGGCTGATGGTTGGGAATTGGATTGCCAGACCTCTCTTCCTAGGAACCTCTGGGTGAACTCAATCTGCAACCTTGTGATTAGCAACCTTTTAACTCTATCTACCCTGGGACTCCATGAAACAGATTAGAGGAGAGTAAAGGTGAAGCAGTTATAAAGCTGGTCAGAAAGATCTGGAGGGGAGATGAGAATGGTTTGGGTGAAGGTAATAGCTGGTGGGAGAGGAGGAGGAATCAGATTGCTGGTGTCATTTGAGGGTAGACATGACGAAATTTTCTGACAAAGACACATGGAAGGATCAAGGATGAGCCCATGGATTTGCAGATATTCGTTACCGTTCCACCTGTCCAGGGCACTTGATGGATTGCCTGGTGGTTGTGGACTCACCTGTCATTATTTCCTTCTAGACTTTAGGATTGTGCAGCCCAGGGACTCTGTCTTGTATCATTTGTCTATTCAGCATCAAGCGCCTGAATACCCAGTCTTTGGTATCTAGTGCCTGGCATGCATTAAGCGCACAATAAATATATGAAAAAGGGGTAAGAATCAGTCCTAATCCCAAACTAAGTCCTTTAAACTGGGAACGCTATTGTCAAGATTTCGGTTTCTTTTACTGTCCAAAAATGAACCAAGACTTAATTATTCTAACAAAATAAATACTTGTGCCCCAGCTTGTAGCCAGTAGTAATACTAACTGATTACAAGTTGATGCGATGGTGACATCTAACTTTGTTCTCACACCAAGTGTTTGGGGTGGTTTTGGTGGACAGATGCTTTTCTGTGGTTGTCATCAAGTCAGTTACAACTCATGACAAACCCACATGTGTCAGAGCACAGCTGCATTCTGTAGTGTTTCTGGAAGCTGATGATTTGCAAGCTTCTGAGTGGACTCAAAGCTTCAACTTTTAGGTTAGTGTTATTCTTAAGTGTCCTCAGGTTGATTCCAACTCATAGCGACCCTGGATAAGGCTTCCAAGGAACAACACATGGGTTTGAACCACTGACTTTGTAGTTAACAGGTCTTGGTGTGATGCTGTGGGCTAATACTTCAGAATGCAAAGTCATTTGAACTGCAAGGTGGGTGGTTCCAGCTCACCACCTCCTCCTTAGAAACACTATACAGGATCGCTTTGGGTGGGAATCAACTTGAAGGCGCTTAACAACACCATCCTACAGTGCCACACCAAGATCCTTTAGGTTAGTGGTGGTGGTGATTGTGTGCCGTCGAATTGGTTCTGACTCATAGTGACCCATAAAGGCTTTCCAAGGCTGTCAGTCTATAAAGGAGCAGAAAACCTCAGCTTTCTCTCACAGAGCAACTGGTAGATTTGAACTGCAGACCTTGCAGTTAGCACCCTAACATGTGGCTCACTACACTACGATGGCTCCTTTGAAGTTAGTAGTGGAGTTCATTAACCATTTGTACTATTTGGGGACTCCAAGTGGGTGTTACTACCCACCCCCATTTTAGAGATAAAGAAGTTGAGGTTCAAGAAATTTGAGCCAATTGCCAAAGGTCAGGCAGTTAGTAAATGACAGAAGTAGGACACATACTTAGCCCTTTTGTTTCTAAACTCTAGGTACCCAACACCACTACCAAAGTGGCTCAGGATTTACTAGTCTTCAAGAGAAGGTAAATGTTTCAAATATGCTTTAGGATTTGGATCTCTGCCCAAGACAGACTAAATGCAGAGCAATGTGTTAGGTTCAAACTATAACCTCAGCACTGTGAGCGACTCAGAGATGGCAGACCCCAAAGGTATGAAACGAAACCATTACCATGAAGAAGTATAGAATTCATGGACTCATGTAATGAATATTTACAGAATGCTTACTTTGTACCAGATATTTACAGAATGCCTACTGTGTGCTGATCAAGGAAGCCCATTGTAAAGACACAAAGCAAGGACACACTGAAGTGGGAAACATATGGGGAGAGACTGAGAACGTTCAAAGAGCTCACAGCTGAAGGTAGTACTGCCTGAGGATTCCTGGTTCTGGTTTTAGAGTAAGACATCATGGGTTCAAATTCTGTCTGTGCCATTTCCTAATGGTAAGATTTGAGACAAATCACTTAAACTTCTCTCAGCTTCATCTCTAAAACAGGGATAATAGCAATAAACACTTTATGTTGCTGTTGCTGTTAGGAGCCATCGAGTTGGTACCGACTCATAGTGACCCTATGTACAACAGAACGAAACACTGCCCGGTCCTGGGCCAACTTCACAACTGTTGACACGCTTGAGCCCATTGATGCTGCCACTTTGCCAGTCCATCTCGCTGGGGGTCTTCCTCTTTTTCTCTGACCCTCCACCTTACCAAACATGATATCCTTCTTCAATGACTGCTCCCTCCAGACAATATGTCCAAAGTATGAGAGACGAAGTTTGGCCAGCCTGGACTCCAAGGAGCACCCTGGCTGCACTTCTTCCAACACGGATCTGTTGGTTCTTTTGGCAGCCCATGGCACTTTCAATATTCTCCTCCAGCACCGTAACTCAAAAGCATCAATTCTTCTACAGTCTTCCTTATTTACTGTCCAGCTACTGCATGCATATGAGGTTATTGAAAATACCATGGCTTGGTCAGGTGCACCTTAGTCCTCAAGCTGACATCTTTGCTCTTCAACACTTTAAAAAGGTCTTGTGCAGCAAATTTGCCTAATACAGTATGTCTTTTGATTTCTTGACTGCTGCTTCCATGATTGTTGATAGTTGATCTAAGAAGAATGAAGTCCTTGACAACTTCAGTCTTTTCTCTGTTGATGAGAATGTTGTTTATTGGTCCAGTGGTGAGGATTTTTGTTTTCTTTACATTGAGATGCAATCCATAATGAAGGCTGTGCTCTTTGATCTTCATCAGTAAATATTTTAAGTCCTTTTCACTTTCAGCAAGCAAGGTTGTATCATCTGTATATCGCAGGTTGTTAATGAGTCTTCCTCCAATCCTGATGCCACATTTTTCTTCATATAAGCCAGCTTCTCAGATTATTTGCTCAGCATACAGGTTGAATAAGTATGGTGAAAGAATACAACCCTGTCATACACCTTTCTTAATTTTAAACCATTCAGTGTTCCCATGTTCTGTTCAAACAACTGCCTTTTGGTCCAGGTACAGATTCCTCATGAGCACAATTAAGTGTTCCGGAATACTCATACTTCACAGTGTTGTCCATAGCTTGTCATGATCCACACAATCGAAAGTCTTTGTGTAGTCAATAAAGCACAGGTAAACACCTTTCTGGTATTCTCTGCTCTTAGCCAAAATCCATCGGACATGAGCAATGATATCCCTTGTTCCACATCCTCTTCTGAATCCAGCTGGAACCTCTGGAAGTTCAATGTCAGTGTATGCTTGCAACCATTTCTGTATTACCATTAGTAAAATTTACTTGCATGGGATATCAAAGAGATTGTCCAATGATTTCTGCATTCCATTGGGTCACCTTTTTTAGGAATGGGCACAAATATGGATCTCTTCCAATCAGTCTGCCAAATAGTTGTCCCCCAAATTTCTTGGTGAGTGCCTCCAGTGCCGCCTCACTTTCTTGAAAGATTTCAAATTTTATTCCATGAATTCCTGGAGCCTTGTTCTTTGCCAATATCATATGGTACCTCTTGAAACACTTGAACATCACCCATTGCCTTTTGGTACAGTGACTCTGTATTCCTTCCATCTTCTTTTGATGCTTTCTGCATCATTCAATAATTTGCCCCGACAATCCTTCAATAACAAAAGTCAAGGCTTGAATTTTTTCTTCAATTCCCCCAGCTTGAGAAATGCTGAGCATGTTCTTCCTTTTTGGTTTTCTGACTCCAGATCTTTGCGCATTTTGTTATAATATTTGACTTTGTCTTCTCGAGCTGACCTTTGAAATTTTCTGTTCAGCTCTTGTACCTCCTCATTTCTTCCATTTGCTTTAGCATCTATACGCTGGAGAGCACGTTTCAGTGTTTCTTCTGACATCTATTTTCCTTTTTTTCCTTCTTTCTTGTCTTATTAATGACTTTTTACTTTCTTCCTGTATGATGTTCTTGATGTCATCCCACAACTCTTCTGGTCTTCTGTCTTTAGTGTTTAATGTATCAAATCTGTTCTTCAGATGATCTCTAAATTCAGGTGGGATGTATTCAAGGTCATATTTTGGTTCTTGTGGACTTGTTTTCATTTTCTTCAGCTTCAGTTTGAATTTGCATATGAGAAATTGATGGTCTGTTCCACAATCTGTCCCTGGCCTTGTATTGACTGATGATATAGAACTTTTCCATTGTCTCTTTCCTCAGATGTAGTCAATTTAATTTCTGTGTGTTCCATTTGGTGAGGTTCATGTGCATAATTGTCTCTTATGCCATCTAAAGAAGGTATTTGAAATGAACAAATCATTGATTTATTATAATGAGAAAATAATGTTATAATGAGAAAATACATGTCTGAGAACTCAGCAGAGTAAAGCATCAAATCATGTGAGAGAGTGAGCAAGACAGAGAGTGTATTAGTTTCTAGTTGTTAGTATTGTTGTCAGGTGCTGTGGAGTCAGTTCCGGTTTGTAGTGATCCTATAAACAACAGAAAGAAATTTCTGGTAGGGAGTAGAGTTTGATCAGAATTTAGGAGATTGGATGCAGACCTGAGAACAGAGAGGAGGGAACATTATTGAATGGCTTACAATATAAAAGAAAACTTTCATAAGCTCTGTAATGGAATAGTGGTGTTCTTTAAAGTAGCCATGAACACTGAATTAGAAAATGGTAAACAATTGCTCTTAGAGAGTTCAATCCTGTGAACCTCTGCTCATAACGTTTTTATCAACCCAGTCAACACTTAACTTTGTTTTATGTTACCGTGTAAAGACCTGTATTGAATATATACTGTTGATTAATTAGCAGTGAACTCAGGGACAACAACACAGTAACTCCTTCTTGACTGAAGCTTGTCTAACACATGTATTTCTCTGTAATACCCATCACGGAGTCCTGGTATGGTGTTGAAGGATAATGTGCTGGACTAAAAGATTGGTTTGAACCACAAGGTTGGATGTTTAAACCCACCAGCTGCTCTTCCAAAACCCTATACAGGGTCACAATGTGTCAGAACCAACTCAATAGCACTTAACAACAACAACAAGGCACACCATAGCCTTCTTGCACTTAGGAACACTAGCTAGCACTTTAGCACAAAGCTTGGGGGTCATTTTAAGCAGTGAAATCATCCACAAGAATATGAAAAAATAGACAATGAAAATGACATGTGTATCCTTCTTGTTGTTAAGTGCCAGCAAGTCAGTTCCTACTCATAGCAACCTTGTATAGGGTTTCTGTAGAGCAGCTGATGGTTTTGAATTGCTGACCTTGTGGTTGGCAGTCCAGTGCTGATCCTACAGTGCCACCCAGGGAGTCCATTATGTATCCTATAAGACCCACATGAGGACAGAAGTTCACCTTGTTCACCTTCATCTTGAACGTACACATCAGGTAGCTCAAGTTTTTTACTAACCTGTGCATGTCTGCAACTCACCAAAAAGCACCATGAGTATCGTTTGTTGCTACATGCCGTAGAGTTGACTCCAACCCATAGTAACCCTACATAGGGTTTCCAAGAAGCAGCTGGTGAGCTTTAACCACCGACTTTGCAGTCTGACACATTAGCCCACAGCGCCACACCAAGACTCCTACGGTACTACACCTGAATTTTAACCAACCCACTAGAAAACAAATTAAATAATCACAGACTGAGATTACAGAACTCCAGAGGGCAGTTGAAGTGTTGGAAAGTTGGCCTGAGTCGAGAAGTGGAAGAAAAGCAGAGTGGGGTGTCAAAGAAGCTGGGAGAACCTATCCACTAGCTTCAGGACTGCTTATCAAAGCCATTTGGGGACAGGGTTGAGCAACACCCCAAACAGGGAGCACAGAAAAAGAGCTAATCTGAAGAAGCTCTAACCCAGTTTTTGAAAAAGCAGCCCAAAATGGCCATCAGAGTTCATGGGTGAAGGAAGAGCTTGGTGCTGCAAAAGAGTGTTGTTGGATCTCTGTGAGACCCAAGACAGCTCGTTACTAGGGCCAGGAGGAACAGCATAGGTGGCAGAGGGAGAGGAATATTTCAGACTGATGGGCTCCCCACCACACAAAGGGCAAGACCCTGAGTGGAGTCTGTGCAGAGATAAAGGCCCAGAGAACCCACTACCTTCGTTCGCCACAGGAACATTGAGCTCTAGTGTGTACTTCAGCATTTGTAAACAGCTAAACCTCCAGCCAAGAGTGCAGTGGCTCTGCAGGAAAAGCACTGGGCTGCCAACCGCAGGTTAGTGGTTCAAGCCCACCAACTGCTTCACAAGAGAAAGAGGAGGCTTTCTGCTTCTGCAAATATTCACAGTCTTAGAAGCACTACATAGGGTCACAATGAGTTGGAACTGACTTGATGGTACTTAACAACAACAAAAACCCAAATTGGCACTTGGATATTGAATTTCAGAGATCAAGCATCCAAGACTCATGAATCAGCACTTTAAAAAAAAACACAAACAAACAAAACACAAAATAAAACTGGGGATAAGAGTTCCCTCTAGTGGTTTTTAGTGAAAGATAGCAAGCCTGCAGCCACTGAATCCATTGGGATCCTGTGAGACTGAGGGGTTTTCAGGGCTGTAAATCTTTCTAGGGCATCTTTGTTCCATAGAGCAGCTGGTAGGTACAGACCCTGCATCTCCAGGGCATCCAATCAGAAAAATTTCCCATTAAAAAAAAAAAAAAAAGACTAAAAAAATTTAAGTGAAAAAACAAAGAAAACAAAATGGCCCAAAGTGCAACAAAAAACAGTCAAATAGCAGACAACATCACAACAGAAGAAGGACCAGTCAAAGCAAAACATACAGAAGGGCAATGTCTCTCCCATGGAGGACAGGAAAATACAAGGAACCCGTCACTTCCAAATTATGGTGCTAAATATGTTTAAAATAAGCAAACTGAAAACAAACCAGCAGATATCAGGAAACAAATGAAAGGACTCAACGTTGAAATTTAAACATCAAAAAAACTGCTGCTGGAATTTAAGTGGAAAATAACTAAATTAGAAAAAGCAAACATAAACATGAAAGTCACACAGACAGACGATAGAATAGGTGAACTAGAAGATAAACTGGTTTTATAGAGGTCTCAAGAGAAAAAGACAAAGTAAAGCAGACAAATGCAAAAGGAAGTAACAAGATTCAGTTAAATCTATCATTAGAATGCTTGAAATCCCAGAACACAAGGACAGCAATAAATCTAACCTATCCCCTGAGGCCACCTCTTATCCAAATAACCGAGTGTACTCAACACTGAGCAAATCATCCAAGAAGTAAGATTATATGAAGAAGGGTGGCAACAGGATAGGATTGGGGGAAGACTCGTTAACAACTTGCCACATACAGATGATACAACCTTGCTTGCTGAAAGTGAAGAGGGCTTTAAATACTTACTGATGAAGATCAAAGACCACAGTTTTCAGTATGGATTGCACCGCAATGTGAAGAAAACGAAATTCTTCACAACTGGACCAATAAATGACATCATGATAAATGGAGAGAAGCTTGAAGTTGTTAAGCATTTCATTTTGCTTGTGTTCTCCATCAACACTCATGGATGCAGCAGTCAAGAAATCAAACATTAGGGAATATCTAAAATGGGGCTAGAACTTGCCCAGTGAAGGAGGCTTCCTGCAGAGCCACTGCATTACATAAGACCATAGGTGGAATACTGAACCCCATCCGGAATCTTCTGAGGTGGGAAATTTCTACTTGAAAGGGCAAGCAGACCAGCTTGGAGTGGCTAGAAGAACAGAAGATACTTCTTGAAAGAAAGACTGACAGGAAAAATACAAAACAATAACAGCAGTCTGACTACTAGGAAAACAAGCAAGTTGCTCACCCAGAAGACATCAAGGCAATCGGTTGCATCCCCTCAGGGCAAACTCCCTTCCAAGACTAAGACTCAATGGGAATACACAAGCAAACATGCACTCACGCTGGTCACCGCAAAGGGGAAGTGAGGGAAAAACAGCAGTGAAGCTGTGAGCTAAGCCCTACCATGTTCAGTAAACTCCTATGAACCTGGTTGGCCAGCAGTGTGGCAAGACCTGGGGACTCCTGGGCCCAGAGTCAGTGACATAGCCACAGAGGGCTAGAGTGGAGAGTGAAGCGTTCAGCTGATAAGAAGAGAGGGCATATGCATAAGAACACCCACACTTGTAGGTAATACCCACTTGACCTTGCATCAATGGCTGGATGATCAGAACTCAACTAGAATAAGAAAGAAGAGGAAAAAAAGAGTAATCTGACACAATTTGATGAACTTGACTTACACCTATGGATACAGTAGCTCAAAAGAGGGAACAAATCTTTATAGCGAGGATCATTCCCACCTGTTCAATAAACAGGGATGGGCAACTTGGACATTGGCTACCCCAAATGGGGGGCTACAAAGGCAAGAAGTGACTGGCTTACTAGCTTTCAAGAGGGAGCCTAGATCCAGAGGGCGTGGAGGAAGGTAGAATCTCCACTGAGTAGTATCCAATTTGTCTGGGCAGGGCCAATGAAAGGAGATGGGGATAGCACTCATGTGGCACAATAGTGAATAATTGCTATCAGGACTGACTGTGAGGGTTGGAAATGTAAAGGTAAACATTTTGTAGCAAAAGGAGGGGAGTGATCCACTTTGCAGTCCAGGAGCGAAGGTCCCTGGGACCATCAAGTGAGAAGAGCAGAGTGTGGGACCCTACCCAGAAAAACAGTGACGCCACAGATGGAGGCAGAGACGATGATGTGAAGAGATAGAGTGACTGGGGACTTTAACCCAGAGAGGGAGAGGGGCTGTGTGCTGGTGACCAGGGTGCAGGCTTGCAGGGTATACCCTTTGGTTGGTTGATGATGCATGGAGGAGATTGTAACCATGGCAATGTAATTGATATATGATAGGATGAATGGAAAGCTAATGTACTCCCATGTAAACTCTCACATAATTCACAATAAAACATTTAAAAAATCAAACATTAGGCAATTCTGCTGCACAAGGCCTCGTTAAAAAGTGTTCAAGATCAAAGATGTCAGTTTGAGGTCTAAGGTACACCTGACCCAAGCCATGATCATTTTCAGTAGCCTTATTTGCATGTGAAAGTTGGACAATGAATAAGGAAGACCGAAGAATAAGGAACACTGGAGGAACTATTGCATTTGAATTAGAGTGTTGGAAAAAAATATTGTAAGTATCATGGACTACCAGAAGAACAAACAAATCTGTGTTGGAAGAAGTACAGCCAGAATGCTCCTTAGAAGCCAGGTTGGCGAGACTTAGTCTCTTATACTTCGGACATGTTATCAGGAGAGACCAATCCCTGGAAAAAGATATGCTGGGTAAAGTGGAGGGTCAGCAAAAAAGAGGAAGATCCCAAATGAGGTGAATTGGCACAGTGGCAACAGCAGTGGACTCAGATGTAACAGCAATTATGAAGTTGGCACAGGACAATCGTGGTCGACTCGACAGCACGTAGCTCTAAACAACAACCTCTAAAGTTGGTGACCTACTTAAAAACCATCAGTATGAGACCAAAAGGTCAGTAATTTTCACAAGCAAAGTCTTAAGGGGGTAAGAAAACTAAAGTATTGGAAATGAAACAAACTGGGCACAATTAAAGAGCATGTTGATACCTTATGATACGTAAAACCAACGCCACTGAATAATTTGTGTGCTTGGGTAATCATCATTGTGAAATCAGACACCCTGGCCACCAACCGGTCCTCAGTTCAGGAAGCAGTGAGGTAGTGTGGAGAATACACATGCCTAGGAATGAATGACTAGCGTTATAGTC
The DNA here is from genome assembly GCF_000296735.1 of Chrysochloris asiatica. Lineage (NCBI taxonomy): Eukaryota > Metazoa > Chordata > Mammalia > Afrosoricida > Chrysochloridae > Chrysochloris > Chrysochloris asiatica. The sequence goes on from NW_006408525.1 coordinate 18,664,292, forward strand.
TCAGCTTGCCCTTCCTAGGTGACCCAAAGCCAGTCGCTTTGCTTCCCTGTGCACCTGCATCCTCATCTGCTAAAAGAAGGGCTGGCTTAGAATGAGCTTTAAAATTCCCTTCAAATAGGAACCTGTGTAATACCCTCACAGAAACTCAATTTAAAAAAATTGTATTATTATTGTGTTTTTTTTTTTATGAAGTCACCAGAAAGAGTTCCTCCTGCTTCAGTCTCTGGCTCATCTAGAAAGAAGATAGCATCTGTACCACTTTCTTCAAGGAAATAGGAACATGGGATTTGGGGCTTTGAAAAAATGCTGAAAAGTTATTTTTAGGTTTCAAATTTGCTAAGTGACTTCAGAAGGTGACTACATTTCAGTTTCATTAGCTCATCAGCAGTTTCTTAATGAAACTAATTAGCCCCAAATAGCTCCCACCCCACAGGGCTCAGCTGAGAGCTTAGCTTGGTTGTATATAAACCAGTAAGTCTGTGGCCTCCAATCAGAGGTCAGGAGGCCTAGCTCCTGGCTTCAACTTCCTCACAGCTTAATGGCCAAGATGCAGTGAATGTTTGTAAGGATTTGCTCTGGCCCTGGATACCTGATGCCTGGTGCAGAGTCAGCTCTGTGGCCAGGAAGGAAAGAGTCACAGTAGAGTCCCCTGTGAGGTCCCAAACCAAAAGGCACAAAGTTCCACTGTGAGTTAAATGCCAGATTTCAATAAAATCCACTGGGATTTTCCTGGTCATCTTTGTGGCCAGGAAAAAGGCTGCCACCACTGGGGTCCCACATGAGGATGAACTCCAATACTGAGGACCAACTCTTGATTGGACAGGAAACAGCCACAAGAGATTTAACTTAGGAGGTTCAAGTTGTTTACAGATGAATTCCTCAGTACCCACATTCGCTGACACCAGAACATGAAATGTATACTTAAACTCACATTTAGTGACATCAAGCAAGAAACCTAAACTAGCGGTGGTTTTCTGAAAGCTGTTTTTTTCTCAGTCATATAGATGAGCAATGAAGTAGCAAAAGGAATGCATATCCCTGGAATTGAACGACTGTAGTTCTAGCTTCCGCTTGTTCTTCCTGGTGACCCAAGGCCAAGTTCTTTGCCTCCCTGGGCCCCTGTGTCCTCATCTGCTTAAAGAAGGGCTAGTTGAGAATTGTCTCTTAAATTGCCTTCCAGCTCCAGCACCATATCTTTCTACGATGTGCTGAGATAATTGAATCAAATAAAAAATATTTTAAATGAAAGGAAAAGGGCCAGATGCTAATTCCGGCAGCTGTCAGTTCTTTTAAATCTTTCAGTGGAGTATTTCTAAAACAAAAATAGTTTTTTGGGGGATTTTTTTAGCACTGCAACTAAAAAAAGAAAAGCCTTACCCAGCTAACGTTTTTTCCATTCTTCTTTGAATGAGATCTAAATTAGTCAGTGAGATAAGATAAGGCTTATAATTCTGTTTTGACAGTTGAATAAACTAAGGCTCAGAGAGGTTAAGTGACTTACTTAGGATTACATAATGATTCAGCAACAGAAGACAGCTATGAGCTGACTGAGTCTCATTTGAAAGACCATTCTGGACTGGGTTAGGGCAGAGGCTTTGTCACAATTATGCGGAGTGACCACACATACCACAAAAGGGCTCTTGGATGATAATGCGAGAGCTGCAGGAGAAATGATGACTGGAAGCAGAGCTGGGCAATCTAAACTCTGCAGGACATGCAAACAAGGTGGGCTGAGATCTCAGCTCTTGCACTTGCCACATAATAGCCCTTTGAGAAAGTCCAGTGGGCACTCCCTTCCACCCCCATACTGGTTTCCTAGTGGTAAAGCTTTGAGCAGAACACAAGATAATTGAAGGCCCTTGTTCCTTATTTAGGCAGTTCCTTTCTCACTCTCTTAACCTCTTTGTGCCTCAGTATTGTCATCTGTAAACTAGGTCTAATCATACCTATACTGCAGCATACAATTTGCTAGGTAAAAAGGGTTGTGTCGCTGTAAAAGTTTGAAACAAACTGCCCTTGATATTCTGTTCCATGTTTGCCCTGAAGGTCTGAGGATGTCTGTCCACTTATTAAAAGGAAACAATGCCATATCAGCACTAATATATTGAGCCTGTTCAAGAAAATGTCCGAGTAGGGGCTGTCAGTTCTGACTTGGAATCTAGTTGGCACAGGGCTTTTAGATAGCAGGGCATGCTGTCTATACCCCGTGTGTCCAAGGCTAGCCTTGCAATCAGCCCTAAGTCGAGTAGCATCCTCCCGGACTACAACATCTCCTTCCCATACAATCTGAAGGAGAAAAGCAGAGCTTAGGGCAAAGGAGTTCCTGGGTGGTGATGGTGGTGGTGGTTGTTAGGTGCCAAGGATTTGATTCCAACTCATAGTGACCCTGTGCATACACAACAAAACACTGACCGGTCTTACAGCAATCTCACAATCATTGGTACGTTTGAGCCCATTGCTGCTGCCACTGTGCCAATCTCCTTGGGGGATCTTCCTCTCTTTCACTGACCCTCCACTTTACCTGTTCTTCTACAGAGACAGTCCCCCCAGATAATATGTCCAAAGTATAAGAGATGATGAAGTCTTACCATCTTGGCTTCTAAGGAGCTTTCTGACTGTACTTCTTCCAACACAGATTTGTTTGTTCTTCTGGTAGTTCTTGGTACTTTTAATATTATTCTCCAACACCATAATTCAAGTGCATGAATTATTCTGTGGTCTTCCTTATTCATTGTCCAACTTTCACATGCATATGAGGCTATTGAAAATACCATGGCTTGGGTCAGGTGCACCTTAGTTTTTAAACTGATTATCTTTGCTCTTAAACACTTTAAAGAGGTCTTGTGCAGCAGATTTGCCTAATGCAATACACTGTTTGATTTCTTGATTGCTACTTCCACGAGTGTTGATTCTTGATCCAAGCAAAATGAAGTCTTTGACAACCTCAATCTTTTCTCCATTTATCATGATCTTATTGATGACAACTGTGGTCTCCGACCTTCCCCATTATTTTAAGTTCTCTTCATTTACAGCAAGATTGTACCATCTGCATATCACAAGTTGCTAATGAGTCTTCCTCCAATCCTGATACCACATAATTCAATCTTCTTTGTATAATCCAGCTTCTAGGATCAGTTGTTCAGCATACATACTGAGTAGTAAGATGAAAGAATACAACCCTGGTGCACACCTTTCCTGATTTAAAACTCTTCAGTGTCCCCTTGTTCTGTTTGAACAACTGCCTCCTGGTTTATATGTAGGTTCCTCATGAAGGCAGTTAAGTGTTCTGTAATACCCATTCTTAGCAATGTTATCCATAGCTTGTCATGATCCACGCAGTTGAAAGCTTTTGCATACTCGGTAAAGCACAGGTAAACATCTTTCTGGTATTCCCTGCTTTCAGCCCAAATCCATCTGACATCAGTAGTGATTTCTCTCTTTGCACATCTTCATCTGAGCCTGGCTTGAACCTCTAGCTGTTCCCTATTGATGTGCTGTCGCAGCCATTTTTGCATTATCTTTAGCAAAAATTTACTTGGATGTGATATTGATGATACTATCTGATGATTTCCGCATTCTGTTGGGTCACCTCTCTTTGGAATGGGCACAAATATGAATCACTCATTTGGCCAGGTAACTCAGGTGACTCAGATAATTCCTGAAATTATAAAGTAGAAATGAGTGGACATACTATTTGAAATATTGATGTAATAATAACTACAATGTGCTAAAAAAAAATCTCTGATTTCTATGATTGACAAAGTCATAGGTACTAGAGTGGTTTCACGTTTGCGTTCGTAACTGAAGGTATGCTTTCAATTAGAGATCATTGAAAATGAAGAGGCAATTTCCACTTTCCAAGTTGCAATGTCTAGGGAGCTCTTGGGACCCAATGAGTTAAAGTTAAGAACCTCTGAACCACGATCTACACAGGCCACAGAACCCTGCCCTGGGTCTTCTGTCAGCTCTGAGGGAGGAGGGCCCACTGGAGGACTGCATGGACAGTCTGGGGGTCCTATCACTGCACAGCATGCAGAGCCAGGTGCGAAGTCACAGGACAGGGGCTTCTGAATGGACTTTATTATTGCACCCAGGCAGGGAAGACTCCCTGTCGATACCGCCGATGGCGCTCCCACACAGGTGGAGCCAGAATTTGAGCCCTGGCTCTCAGGCATCCAGTCAGAATCCTTGCCACTGCTCGACATTGCCAAATAATTACACACAGCCCAAACCATCTCACTTCCTTTAGTCCTGAGTTTCTCTACCTCAGCACTCCTGCCATTTTCAGTGGGATAATTCCATGTTGTGAAGGGTTGTCCTTTACACAGTAGGATGTTTAGCAGTAGCCCTGGTCTCCACCCATGTTATACTTGTGTAACACCAGTTGTGACAACCAAAAATGTCTCCAAACATTACCAGATATCCCTGAATAGACAAATTGTCCTTGGTTGAGAATCACTGCTTTTGTCTCTTAATGCCTGGTGTTTGGTGACTGGAGTACAGTTTCTGGAATATTCAAAAGGAAGAGCCTACAAGATTCCAGAAGTTACGTTTCTGATACAGGATCCTTTTATAATTAAAAGACTTGAGGCCTAGAAGCCTCACCTTCCCCTAATACACCATACCTATACCGCTCTGGTAGCGTAGTGGTTACGAACCGCAGGGTCAGCAGTTCAAAACTACCAGCTGTTCCGCGGGAGAAAGATGAGGCTTTCTGCTCCCGTAAAGGTTTACAGCCTCGGAAACCCTGTACAGGGTCACTATGGGTCGGAACCGACTCCATGGCACACAACAATACCTTTGACTAGCCATTTAAAGGAGAATAAATTCCACAATGAACAAATGTGTGTTGGAAGAAGTGCAATCAGAATGTTCTTTAGAAGCCAGAATGGTAAGACTTTGGCTATGTTATCAGGAAGAACCAGTTCTTGAAGAAGGCTATCATGCTTGGTAAATACTGTTGTTGTTATGTGCTATTGAGTTGGTTCCATTGCATAGCAACCCTGTATAGGGTTTCCAAGCAGCAGCCAATGAGCTTGTACCTCCAATCTTGCCGTTCAAACTGACTTTGCAGTCAGTGAAGCAACTCACAGCGCCACAGCAATGGCGGGACAGCAAACAAGAGGAAGATTGTCAATGAGATGGATTCATACCGTGGCTGTGTGACAATGGGCTCTAACAATTGTGAGATGGGTACAGGACTGGGCAGTGTTTCACTCTGTTGTACATAGGGTTGCTGCAAGTTGGAACTGACGCAATGGCCATGAACAGCAGCAGCAGCAGCAAGTTCCAAACCCAGAGGAAAGCTGGGAAGGCACACGTCTCAGTACAGGCAGCTCAGCAGAGCACCGGCACTAAGTGAAAGTCGGGAGCATGGTGGCTCTGTAGGATACATACTAAGGTGTGATTCACAAGGGCAGAAGTTCAAGCCCACCATCCACAAGGTTGGTGATTCAAGCTCACCAGCTGTTCCTCAAAAACCTTATACAGACTGGCTATGAGTCAGAACCAACTCCATGGCACATAACAAGTGAAAGTTAGTAGAGACTGGAGTGGTTGTCCAGCCCCAGTGGACTAAAGCAGACCCAAAAAGGTAATTAAATGTATTCTTAGCAGGAGTCTATGATAGATTTCTGCTGGTGACCATAAGCCAACTGCACGTAGTCTCAGAAGATACAACTTTTCCAGCCACGTGACCTTGATCAATTACTTAGTCCTGATATCACCAATGATCTATTCCAGAGAATAGACATTACACAGATATCTAGTTCCTCAAAATGTTAATAAGTGTTCAGAGAAGAGATTATCTTTCACTGACATATAAGTTTAGCCGACATTACTTAAACAATCTTATACGCAGGTTTTTATACTTCAGGTTTATCAGAGCCTTTAGTGTGCCATGCAGTTTGTAACTTACTAAGTAGCAGATAGAGCACGCAGCATCTCCCCGCCACCCTTCGTTCATGTCTCCAGGGACTCATGTACCCTCCAAACATACTTCAAAAAATGCTAACGGAGCCCCACTAGGTCTCAATTCCCTCATATCTCCTGAAACCAAAAACCAAATATCAAAGCCATGACTTTCAACTCAGAATACATTGATGAGGACCCTGTGTCTTACAGAGTGGAACGGCTCTGTAGGATTTTCTTGGCAATAAGTTTTATAGAGGTGATCACCAGATCTTTCTTCCACAGTGCCATTGATGGGTTCAGATTACCAGTCTTTAGGTTGGTTAGTAGGAGCTCTGGTAGTGTAGTGGTTATGAATCAGACTGCAAACTTCAGGATCAGCAGTTCAAAACTACCAGCTGTTCCGTGGGAGAAAGATGAGGCTTTCTACCCCCTTAAAAATTTACAGCCTCAGAAACCCTGTATAGGGCTGCTATGAGTCGGAACCGACTCCACGGCACACAACAACAGGTTAGTAGATGAGAACAAACCATTTGAATCACGAAGGGACTTCTTCATTCCTACACTAGGGCTGCCCTGCTCACCTTACTGAGCTGTTGGGAGGAGAAATGAGAAAACACCTTAGCAAGTGCTTTGTATACTGTGAAGAGTGATAAAAGTTTAAGAGGTCATTATGAATGCGTACTTATTAATAATTTATTACTAATAAAATCTTTCTTGCTTCACTTAGATGTTGAGTTGATGAATGTGATAATTGAAAGTAACTGAAGCCATGAGGTTAAGGTCTCCCCAAGGTCACGGCACTAGCAGGTTAATGAGGATGGCGACTATGGAATTACTCTGCATTCAGGAAAGCATTCTCTGAAATGTCAGTGGCTTTGGTTGTTACGATGGTTATTATCTTGAGTTTAATGCGACGCAACCAACCAATTGTCAATGAGTTGATGCTGACTCACGTGGTTACTTGTGCAGTGGAGTAGAACTGTGTTCCGTAGGATTTTCATAGTTGTTACCTTTTGGAAGCAGATCCTCAGACTTCTTTTCTGAGACATCTTGGGTAGGTTCAAGCTATCAACCTTTCGGTTACTTCCAGTAGGAAATCAGTGAGTGAAGCAACTCAACATTGGACATAATGAGGGATGAATAGTAGGTCTGGCACCTGTAGGCTTGAACCTTTCTGCAAGGTTTTTTTTTTTTTTTTGCGCTTTTGTTTCACACCTACAAAGTAAGAACGTTATAGAATACCTGCCTTCCAGATTGGTTGGAAAAATCAGAATAGCACATCGTACCTAGTATGGGGGTAGCAATACTATACAGGGCCCTGATGATGCAGTAGTTAAAGCACTCATCTGGTAATCAAAAATTTAATAGTTTGAACCTACCAGTCACTCCATCAGAGTAAAAAGCTTGTGATGCACTCCCATAAAGATTTATAGCTTAGGAAACCATACAGGGCAGTTCTACTCTGTCCTATAGGGTCACTAAGAATTGGAATTGACTCTGCGGAACACAACAGCATCATAGTGGGGGACTATAGTGCGGAGTGGAGTTCATTCAGCGGAGAAAACTTGTGCACAGCTTCATAGAAAGGCCACAGACCTGTGGTATGTAGTAGAGGGCAGGAGAAGCTAATGGCATGATTTCAGACCCCCAGGTAAATCAAACAAGCCAGGGACCTTGTAAAACAACCGAGATCAAGGGTGGAGAGGGGCATGGAGTTGTTGGGATTCAGAGGTGGTCAGAGAAGGAAGCCAGGCATGGTGACCATTGGGTAGGTTGGACATGTCCTGACGACCTTTCATTTCACAAGCCTCTGACCTTCATTACAGCAGCCCAAGGGAGGAGTGATCTGGGGCAGGCCCAGGGCCTGGTCCCCTTTAGGAATCCCTACAATGAATGTACATAATGAAGATAGGTGTTCTGATATAATGGCCCTATTATGTCTCAGCATTGACTCAGTGCTTTATGCTTTTTTGAAGTATTTTACAGCCATTAATTACTTGGAGGGGTAATGTGTCAGGTACCATCATTGAAGGAAGCTGCTTCCATCAGAACCTGGTACTCCCCTTCAGTGCACTTTATAATCTGTTATATATGACTCGCTTTTTAATCTTTCCTTTCTGCCTTGTGCTTTTCCTATTATCTGATTTCAGTCTAAGTGAAATTTGGAATTTGGACACTGATTGAAAATTTGTAAAACAAAACAAAACAAAAACTTCATGTGTCTTTATTTCTAAGCAGCTCTTCATATGAATTTAGGACACATATTTTGATTGTTCTCTTAGCAGAAATTGCTGAATCATTTGGGAGACAGCTAAACTAAGCCTCTTTGCCCTGACAGCTATCACCATGCTCCAAGCCCAGTGCTTAAGCCCAGTTCTCATTCTTATAATCGCTTCTTTTACCGTCTCTCACTTTCATCCTTTGTATCTAGAGTGTTTGTTACATTTTTCTCTTTATCCTGCATAGTGCTATGAGAAGTCCGGATGAAGTTACGGTGTAATAACCTTAGCTTTCTGGTTTAAAAATAAAGTGTTATTAGTATGGAGGTTGAGTCAAAAATTATCCGCACTCCCGTTATATTAAAACACCCATCCATGTCCACAGCTGATGACGACACTGAGCATGCGCACTAAATGACTCTGTCTAACAGATGAGTAACAGTGCATTATGTGGCAAATCATTAGCACATCAGCCATGACTCTGCCTATGAAATCATACACTACAGACTTGGGTTTCAAAAAGTTTGCTCTTCAACACTTTTAAAAGGTCTTGTGCAGCAGATTTGCCTAATGCAATTCTTGCTTAGTTGAGACATACCGTATATAAATATAATTTTCTTCTTTCCTATTAGAATACCATAAGCATTTTCCAAGTTATTGTCTACTTTTAATAGTTACATTATAATCCATCTAGGAGATACACCAGAGTTTATTAAGCATCCTTTATCACTGAACATTTATTTGCTTCCTATTAGTATCTAGTATTAAAAATTGTTTCAGGCGATGTTTATGTTGATTATGATTGTCTCCCAAAAACAAAACAAAATGGAGAGACAGAGATTCTGGTGTAAATCTGAGATCGCCTCTGGAACTCTTGGCTGGTAACGCAAACTGTACACGGCACTGCAAAAACTCATCTCCCTAGACCCAAACTACATCCATGTAGGTTGGAATACTCAGAGAAAGAAAATTGGCAAGTAACAAGTAAATTACCTAATCTAAACCCATTAGATCAAGCTTTTATTACAGCACAAAATCTTGATGATGGTAATTAACACATTTATAAACTCTCCAAGAACTTAAAATCTCTGTCTATTGACTAAAGACAAAACCAGTAGTTTTTTCAGGAGGAACTCAAGGCTGTGGGGTTGGTTAGTCAGCAGATCCCCTGGGCCTGGTGCTACTAAGTCTAGTCTTCTCTCTCAAGACTGTTGTGAGATGGGATGTAAACTTTGTTCCATGCATCCAGTCTATGGAGATATAGATAGATCTTTGGAGATAGTGTACTGAATTTGTATATGTGTTTATAGCTGTATTACTGCCATCTACCCTTTGTCATACATACTGTGGTGGCTGGCTGTGATGCTGGAAGTTAGGACACCAGAAAAATCTGCTGGTATTCCAAATGCCAGCAGTGTCATCCAGAGGGGACAGATTTCAGCAGAGCTTCCAGACTAGGAAGAAAGACGTGGTAATCAGCTGAAAATGAGCCAATGAAAGCCTTATGAATCCCAACCAAACATTGTCCAACTTACTGGCTTTAGACTTGCTATCAGAATGAATCAATCATTGAAGGAGGACATCATATACGGTGAAGTAGATGGCTAACAAGGGTAAGGGAGACACTTTGAGATGAATTGGTACAATAGCTGTTGAGATGAACTTGAACATGTCAGCAATTGTGAGGATAATGCAGGACTGGGTAGTATTTCATTCTGTTGTGTATAAGGTCACTATGAACCAGTCAACAACAGCTATCTCTCTCTCCCTCTGTTTCTCTCCCTCTCGCTCTCTCTTGCTATCTATCTCCCTCTCTCTCGCTATCTATCTATCTCTGTCTATACAGATCAAGATGTAAAAGCTCCGTCCTGTTCCCTCTCAACCATCACCCACCTAATGTAACCAGTCTTAAGATCTCTTTCAACATTTTATCTTTCCTTGAACTCCATGTAAATGAAATCATACAGTATGGATTCTTTCTTTGGTCTACCTTCTTTGCTCATCATTATATCAAGATTTACCCAGGTTTTTTTTTGTGAAGCAATAGCTCATGCTTTTTCATTACTGTGTAGTATTCCACTATGTGAACATACTACATTTTATGAACCCAGTCAACCACTCTTGGGCATTTTTGTTATTTCTGCTTTGGGAATATTATGAATAAAGGTGCTGTGGACATTCTCATGTATGTCCTTTGATGGACTCCAAGTGTAAACATTGAAATGTTTCACAAATTGGTGATAGGAACACGGAAGTCAGGTGCTAGAGTACCTGGATTCATCTTAGACCTGCTCTTTCCTAGCTTGTTGATTTATGCAAGTCCTGTCATACTTCTGCTTCGAAATTCTCTCAACAATAAAGTGAATGAGGGCTTCTTAGTCTGAGAGTTTCTGACAAAATAGCAGTGTAACAAGGAAGGAAGGATGGAAGGAGGGAGGGAGGGAGG
>NW_006408525.1:18674969-18680506 GCF_000296735.1 Chrysochloris asiatica
GAAGGAAGGAAGGAAGGAAGGAAGGAAGGAAGGAAGGAAGGAAGGAAGGAAGGAAGGAAGGAAGGAAGGAAGGGAAAAGACTGCCAGCGAGTGGATTCTCACTCATAGCACCAAGGTCGGACTTCCATAGAGTTGCCAATGATATAAGTCTATGAAGACAACTACCTCATCTTCCCTCTGCACATCAGGGTTAGTGTGTTTAGTTAGTAGCCAAGTACTTTAACTCTACTATGTCACTAAAAGGAAATAAATTTCATTTCTCTGATGCTCTGTTTTTTTACTTGTAAAAATAAAGCAGATAAAGTCAGAGCTTTCTAGTGTCGCTTTCAATTGTAAATTCAGTGTTTCAAGAGTCCCACATAGTGTGTGGTCTAGAGAGAATTGTTGATATCCACTGGAAATTTTCCGGGTGGCCTAGATGTGTCAGCTCTTCCCAAGAGCCATTATTCAACAAAGGGATGTCAGTGAGAGCAAAAGACCAGGGTTTGAGTCTCCACTGATACCTTAGGCATGCCCTTCAATTTGCGTTGGTTCTCTCTTCAGTAACATGGACACAGTGGCGGCATCAGTGGACTCAAGCATAGCAACATTTGTAAGGTTGGCACAGGACCAGGTGGTGTTTCATTCTATGGTACATAGGGGTGCTAGTGGTCAGAAATGACTCAACAGCACTTAACAATATGGACATTATGAGGCTTGATCCACTCCTCTCAAGCCTCTTGTGTTCAGGACCACTGTTCCTCAGTCCCCTCCAGTGAAAATACTGTCTCATGAAAGAAGACCTCTAAGCATCTTGATGAATCCTGTACCACCCACAAGACCCAACACAATGGCTGGGATGTAGAAGGTATTAAACAGCTGTTTCCTGAATGAGTGAAAGTGCTTTGGAAACTAGAAATCATTATCATCATGTGTGCTGATGGAATCCAATTCCAAGGTACAGTCATTTATGCAACATGAAATTATGCATTGTTTATCTTGTGCATTAAATCATGCTGGTTGCTGAGGGGATTCAAAACATGAAGCATGGTCTCAGGCCTTAAAGAGATGCATCATTCAATTCAACAAACATTTATTTCCCGAACACCTGTTATTGCACCTGGCTTAGTGCCATGTGCTAGAGCTAGAAGAATAAATAACATATCATTCTTTTTCTCTTACTCATTCTTGTTTGATTGTTATGTTTTTCAATTCATTTGTTTATTTGGTGAGATTACCACCCCCATGCAGTCCACCACAGGAATTCATAGCCTATGGGAAAGATAGACAAGTAAATAGATTATTAATCCCATATAAATGGTTGTACAGTAGAAGCGTGTGAGTGGAGCGAATGCAGGGACACTGAGAAAGCTTCCCAATATAAGTAATACTTCATCAGGCCTAAAAGGATGAGCAGAAATCTGCCTTGAAAAAGTATTCTCCAAACAGGTCTCACTGATTCTTTTACCCCTCTCAAATCAATGTGGACGGACACCTGGTATAGCGCTGCGGGTTAATGCACGGGACTGCAAAGCCATTTAAACTGCAAGGTTGGCAGTTCAAGACCACCAACTGCTCCTCGGAAACCCTCTATAGGGTCACTATGGGTCGGAACTGACTCGACAGCTCTTAACAACAACAACAATCAATGTGGGAGGAGCTCTGGTAGCGTAGTGGTTCTGAGTCAGGCTGCTAACCTGAAGGTCAGCAGTTCGAAACTATCAGCCATTCCACGGGAGAAAGATGAGGCTTTCTGCTCCCGTAAAGATTTACAGCCTCTGAAACCCTATACAGGGTCACTATCAGTCGGAATAAACTCCACGGCTAACACGTGTGATGCTGTGGGCTAATGCGTCAGACTGCAAAGTTGGTTTGAAATGCAAGGCCGGTGGTTCAAGCTCACCAGCCGCTCCTTGGAAACCCTATACAGGGTCGCTATGGGTCAGAACTGACACGACGGCATTTAACAACAATAATCCATTCTACTGCCACCCATCTGTCAGTTTACCACACATAACATGTTGCTGTGATGCTCAAAGCTGGTATTTCACTGGTATTTAAAAATTCAACAGGGTCACTCATGGTGAACAGATTTCAACAGAGCTTCTAAACTAAGACACACTAGGAAGAAAGTGCTGGTGATCCAAAATAAATAAATAAATTCCAAAATTAGCCAATGAAAACTCTATGAATCACAACAGAATATTGTCCAATATAGTGCTGGATGACCTGCTAGGTTGGACTGTATCCGGAATACACAGTGGCTGAAACAATGCACTCAAGTATAAATGTGATCATGAAGATGGTATTTAGAACCAGGCAGCATTATGTTCTGTTATATGTGAGGTGAGTGTGAATCTCAGCCAACACAATGGCAACTAACATCAGAATTAGCATTGTTCTAAAGGCTTGATAAGGATTAACGTTTTTTATTCCTTGGAACAACTCTGTGGGATAGGCACTGAGTAATATAAATAATAAAAGAAACCAAGCACAGAGAGATTAAGTCATTTAATCAAGATACCACAACCTGAAAATGGCCAACCTGAGCTTTGAACCAGTAGCCCAGATTAACCGTTGTTGTTGTTGTTGTTGTTGTTGTTAGGGCCCTTGAGTCGGTCCAAACACATAGTGACCCTGTGTAGGGTTTCTAAGGAGTGGCTGGTGAGTTTGAACCATCAACCTTGTGGTTCAAAGCGATCTTGCATCCAGTACATATCCTATAGCACCTTTCCAGGACTACACTATATAATTCATATAAAATGCAGTGTCAGAAGTAAGTCTCTTTGTCTTTACTGTTTTGTCTACTTCAAAACAATTCACTGACAAATGGGAAAATGCTAGATTTCTTGCAGCTCAGTAACTTACAGACCTATTTATTGCAAAAGTTAAAAACATTGAAAAGTACATTTAATTAGTTCTCTGGTAAAAATTTAAAGTCTGACTAAACTATACTTTAAATTTTAATATACCAAATCACTGCTTAATTAGCAAGCCGGGTTGTAGTGGGTAGCCTTAGACTCCTAAACTAACTAAAGCTGGCACTTAAAATAAGAATAAAATAACGTGCACAGACTTTGACTTTTCATGAAATGTGGTGTCTGTTAGTTTATTACTCCATACCATCATTTCCCAAGAAAAAAAAAAGAAAGAAACCAAACATTGTGCTTGACTTCCATTCTGGAGAAAATTTTCATTCTTTGATTAGCAGCAACCAGGATCTGGGGAGAAGAGGCAGTAAACAGGAAGTGAGGGTTCCAGATAAGCCTGGAATATGGAGCCCAGCGGAAGCAGACTCTTTAGAGAAACCTGCCGGTTTGAGGTGCCATTTTGGAGTCTCGAAGACCCAGGGAGGGAAGATCAGTCCCCAGAGGACACACATCACTACTTCTGCTTCTAGAAATCTTGGACAGAGTACCCCCTTCCCCATCGCTCTATAAGAGTCCAAACCTCAAGCCCTCTCCCTTCCGGAAAACCTCCCACCTAGACTCTCTTGGTTGGCTGCAAATTGGACATTTGAACACCATCCATATTGTCACAAGGGTTCCAAGTGATGTAAGGGGAAATGTTTGTATTCCACTAGGCTAATCCCTGGTGTGGTGCTGCAGGATAATGCGCTGGACTGCAAGATTGGTGGTTCAAGTTCACCAGCTGCTCCTTGGAAACCCTATACAGGGTTGCTATGGATCAGAACCCACTTGACAGCACTTAGCAGTACAACAATGACTCCTGATTTAAACCAGGCATAGCCTGTTTGTCTTTTAGTCTTTTACCCAGCATGACTGGTGGCATCCTGAGATTTTAGGATATGAGTCTGACTACTCTATACAGTTTCAAAAAGTAAGGATGTTTTATTGCTATTGATAAAGGGATGGCACACTTACAGATTCAGCCAAACCTGGAAGCAGATTTCACTTGGTTGGTTGCAAGCAGCCATAGCTTGCAGAGCTGTGTTGACTGTTACGTGTTGGGGCATGCTCAGTGGGCAGCATGTAGGTGGCCAGGTCCTTCCTTCCCACAGCTGCCAGTGCCGTCTAAACGTGACTGGGGGTGAGAATGCTCTGTGGATGCGCCTCACCAGCTGAGTACAGACTCAGCAGCCCCTCTCACTGTAGCTTGAATCTTTGGATGCCCTTTTGTTTCAAATGTAGGAAGCACTTCTGTTTTTTTCAGCTGGTTGGTTAATTTGATGGGGTTTTTTTTTATTTAGTTTGGGAGCCGATCCTCCAAGCACAGCATGCAGAGTGCATTAGGTTTGTTCTGAAAGCACTGGGCTAAGTGGGAAGAACTTTTCCATGTGGAACACGTCTTACTTACAATGCCAGGGCTGATTAGGCTAAGCGCTTGTGAGGACCACGTGTGTTTAAATATGGCAAGTATTTTTATACACTGCCAGGAACCAGTGAGTACTATAAAATAGTAACCTAATGTTACTATTATTCTCATTTTGCAAATGAGAGGATGGAGAGTAAAGGAATTAAATAAATTGCTCTACTATCTCCTGGCTTTGAAAAAAAAAGAACCAGAATTGAAATTAGGTTTCCCTGATTCCAAACCTTTTCCTTCTAAAGTGTTGTTTCCCTGAGAGGAAACTTTAATGAGAACTATTATCCCAGGCAGAACCTAAAAGCATGGAGAGTACACTTTCCATTTGAAGGTCTGAAGCAGTCCCAGAATCCTCTTCGACATGGAATGTCAAATGCCCTCTTCCAATCATTTGGAAATTGGATGAGAAATGAAAACTTATTTGACATATCTGCATTTTGACACTCAAATGTTCAGGCATCTAGTCCATGTGGCCATACTCACCTCTATTTTTCCTCATGAAACTTCATTGATTGTGTTCTACTGGGATGTAGGATTTAAGGGAAGTGTGTGAAGCCCACCCAGCGGTAGCTCTCTAAACCAAGGAAGACCTTGCTAACCATCAGCAATGGGTCAAGACCACACGGACCTGTATAGTAGAAAAACAAGTTGGTTAAGAAAATGACTCTGAAGTATGTGACTATTGTAGTATGTAGTTCTTGATCCATATCTTTATAATTATTCTGGAAACTGTGTTCCCTACATACGAAACCAATCTTTACACATACTGATTTCTAAAATATTATTCTCACTGAATGATGTCAATGGTATTGTGATCTAGCAAAGGTCTTGTGAATCATTTAACTAAAGATGTATGATTTGCCCTCTCCCTCATACCTAAGAAGTATTTATTTAAACTGCATCTGTAAGACAATAAAGCACTCTCCATTGACCATCTTGAGTCTACAGTCACTTTAATGCTCGGTCCGCCTCCGGGAACCCATTCATGCAGGGCTGGCCCCTGCATTGGGATTGTTCTCTGATTAGTGTCTCCAACAGAGCAGAAATCCAGACTTCAGAAAAGCAGTTTTCACACATCTCAAATCCAGGCACTTCTATGAGACATGTATACCTGAGCACACCATGATCAAAGACTTCTTGGTGTCACCGGTTGAAATATCTTTCATAAAACAGTGGTCATCTTGCACTGGAATACCTTCTTCTTATTACTATATTCCTCACAAAGTTAGACT
>NW_006408525.1:18683005-18699050 GCF_000296735.1 Chrysochloris asiatica
CATTCTGAGTGCCTTCCCACCTTCCGGTCCTGTATCTGACAGTGTTTCTATGCTATTCTTAGAGTTTTCAGTGACTAGTGATTCGGAATTAGTTACCTTATGCTGCCATAACAAAAATACCACAAATGAGTAGCTTTTAAAAATAGAAAGTGATTGTTTCCCAGTTTGTGAAGTGAGGAGTCCGAAGCAGGGCATCAGCTCCAGGGAAGGAGTCCCTCTTAGTTGGTAACCCTGGTTACCCTGGGTGTCCCTTGACATTCTTTGGCTTGTAGGTAGTTCCTTATCTGGTCTATTCCATGTATGTATCAGTCTGTCCTCCTGTTGTTGTTGTTGTTATTAAGTGTTGTTGAGTCAGTTCCAACTCATAACGATTCTGTGTAAGGTTTTCATGGAATGGCTGATTAGTTTGAACCTCCGATCCTGTAGTTTAAACTGACCTTGTGGTCCAATGCTTTATCCTGGAGACATGAAGTAGAGGGATTAAGGGTAGGACCCATCCTACTTGAGTGGGACCTTATTAACATGACAAAATAAAACTCCTATCTTCAAGCAGGGCCATATTTACAGGTGCAAGGTTAGGATTTCAACATAACTTTTGGTGGAGGGGGTATAATTCAACCTATAACACCTGAATCATCCAGAACAAAATGCTACCCTAGAAGAACTCTGTTAAGGTAGGCATGGCACCCACAGTGCTTCTCACTACACTATTTCTAGAGTTTGCTTCTAGGAAAGAGTGCTTCTGATCACTGTTGCATCTTAATAGTATTTCCCTACAAGAACATTCACATGATATTCATATATATATAGGAGATAGGACTGGAGTGAAGAAGCTGGTTTGGTTTTTGGTTTTTGTTATTTTCTCCCCTCGAGTATGAAAATTAGAATGCACATTCATGCTGTTAGGAAGGCATATGAATTTAGGAAGCATTGAGCATCTGTTTACAGTGATGGAAAACTTGGCAATGGATATTAGTGATGGTTGTACAACATGATTGATGTAGTTTGTGTCACTGCATTGTTCACATGAAAAATGTCATATTGGTAAATTTTGTGTTGCATGTATTTTCACAACAATAAAAGAAAAAAAATTCATGAGAGCCCACCTGCAATGAAGCTATTCTCTTGTCTTTCCTAGATGAGGGTAGTAAATTACAGGAGGGAGGAAAGAATTCTCCCAGTCCCTAAGGTCTGCACATTTACTGACAATCAAAAGATGGATAGTCAGTGCTTTGATTCATTCCATTGTCCATCAGTCATCAGTTCTGCTAGTCACACAAACAAAAGTGAACATGTGTGGGGTTTTTCACTCTGGCCTCAGCGGAGGCTGCCACCCAGGACCACAACAAAGATCTCTTCTTTTTTATCTCAATCACATTCCATCATGGAAGAGAGAAAAGATGCCTGAAGGGCTATGGAGGCAGAAATGACCTCCAGTCCTTGGGAGACAAGTAGATTCTCAGAGCCATGCTTCCACCATGCTCAAGTCTCTCTTCTCTACAAACAGCAACAACACACCAAGGCAGACAAAGGACTTCTAGGACCAGACCGCAGGGGGGATGGCAGGGTGGGTTGGCTATGGCGTGGACTTAGGCACTCCTGCTAAATAGGATGAAGGTTGGGAATTAAGAATAGGTCCCCAAAGAATTAATATGGTAAAGATAGGGGTCTTAACATTAAATCTGAAGACAGAAAGGTCTACTCCATTGAACAGGTTTAATGTCAAATGCTACTCACATTTCTTTAATGTGTCCTGTATTTTGTTGGTCCTAAGACTCGTATTTTTTCACATTTTAATATCTCTGAAATTAAAATTTATTGTATTAATATTGATGGTCTGTTGTAGTTGACAGTATTTTTTTTTTCTCAGTGGTACATAAAATAATGGTGCATCTTACAATCTGCAGCATCTTAGATATTATGAAATATGCTTTCATATAACCAAGTATTGTCCTGGGTCCCTTTACATTCATTATCTCATTCAAGTCATAGTTCTTGTAAAAGCTTTATTGAGGTTCACATACCATAAAGCTGACCAATTTAAAGTATACAATTTAGTGTGTTGTTATTTTTGTATATGCACAGAGTTGTGTAACTTGAGCACAACCCATTATAAATTTCATCACCCCAGAAAGAAGCCCTATACTCTTTAGTTCTACTAGTTTGTCATACTGTGGTTGCTAATATGTTGGGTGACACTGGAAGTTATGTCCCCGGTCTCTGAAATACCATCAGGGTCACCCATGCTGGCAGGTTTCAGCAGAGTTTCTAGATGAAGACAGTCTAGGAAGGAGAGACAGACAACTTCTGAATGTTTAGCTCCTGGAAAGCTAGTGAACAGCAGCAGACCACTGTTAACTATAATGCTGGAACATGAGCACTCAAAATACGACTGGGGAAGAGCTGCCTCCTCAAAGTAGAGTTGACCATGATGATTTGAACGGAGTAAAAACTTTCAGGACCTTCATTTGCTAATGGAGCACAGCTCAAAATGGGGAAAACCATCTGTAAACATCCATTAAGAATAAGAATGTGAAATGTACAATATATGAATCCAGGAAATTTGGAGTTCTCAAAAATGAAATGGAATGCATGAAAGTCAATATCCTAGGCCTTAGTGAGCTGAAATGGACTGATATTAGCCAATTTGAATCTGGCAATAATACAGTGTACTATGCCAGGAAAGGTGTAGCATTCATCATCAAAAAGAACATCTAAAAATCTATCTTGTAGTACAATGCTGCCTGTGATATGATAATATGCATATGCCTACAAGGAAGACCAGTTAATACCACTGTTATTCAAAATAATGCACCAACCATAAAAGCCAGTGATGATGAAATTGAAGAATTCTGCCAACTTTATCATTCTGAAAATGGTCAAACATGTAATCAAGATGTACTGTCATTACTAGTGATTGGAATGCAAAGGTTGGAAACAAAGAGGAAGGATCAGTAGTTGGAAAATATGGCCTTGGTGATAGAAATGATGCTGGAGTTCAAATGACAGAATTTTGCAAGATCAATAATGTGTTCATTGTAAATACCTTTTGTAAACAACATAAAAGGTGACACGGACTTCACCAGATGTAATACATGGGAATCAAATGGACTATGTATATGACAAGAGATGGTAGAAAAGCTCAGTATCATTAGCAAATACCAGGCCAGGGGCTGACTATGAAAAATACCATCAATTGCTTATATGGAAATTCAGGTTGTGGTTGAAAAAAGTGAAAACAATCCACAAGAACTGAAATGTGAATTTGAGAATATTCTACCTGAATTTAGAGACCATCTCAGGAATAGATTTGATGCATTTCGACATTAATGTCCGAACACCAGAAGAGTTGTGGGATGACATCAAGAACATCATACAGGAAGAAAGCAAAAGATCATCAAAAAGACAAGAAAGAAAGAAAAGACCAAAATGGATGTCAGAAGAGACTCTGAAACTTGCTTTCCAGTGGAGAGATGCTAAAGCCAATTGAAGAAATGAGGAAGTAAAAGAGATGAATGAACAAAAAATTTGACAGGACAGTTCAAGAAGACAAAGTAAAGTATTGTAATGAAATATGCAAAGATCTGGAGTTAAAAAACAAAAAAGAACAGCAGGTTACCATTTTTCAATCTGAAAAATTGAAAAAAGAATGCAAGCCTCAACTTTCGATATTGAAGGAATCTATGGGCAAAATATTGAATGATGCAGAAAGCAACAAAAAAATAAGTAAAGGTAGACACAGAGTAACTGTACTCCCCCACCCCCCCAAAAAATAATCAGGAATGGTGTGTCTATGCTACCATTTTAAGAGTTAGTTAGCATATCAAGAACCAATGGTACTAAAGGAAGAAGTCCAAGCTGCACTGAAGGAATTGGTGAAAAACAAGGCTCTAAAAATTGGAGGAATACAAATTGAAATCTTTCAACAAACTAATGAAGCACTGGAGGCACCCATTAATCCATGCCAGGAAATTTGAAAGGCAGCTATCTGACAAACCAATTGGAAGAGATCCATATTTGTGCCCATTCCAAAGAGAGATAACCCAACAGAATGTGGGTTACCAAGCATTATCATTAATATCACATGCAAGTAAAATTTTGCTGAAGATGATTTAAAAAATGGCTACAACAGTACATCAACAGGGACTGCCAGAAATTGAAGCCAGATTCAGAATAGGATGTAGAATGAGGGATATTATTGGTGACGTCAGATGGATCCTGGTTGAAAGAAGAGATTACCAGAAAGATGTTTACTTGTGTTTTATTGATGATGCAAAGGCTTTCAACTGTGTGGCTCATGACTAGTTATGGATAACCTTGGGAAGAATGAATATTCCAGAACACTTAATGAGGTTAGCAAGTGTGACATCCTTCTCCAGGGACTGGTTCCTCCTGATAACATGTCTGAAATATGCTCATGAGGAACCTGTACATAGACCAAGAGGCAATCGCTTGACCAGAACAAGGGGATAGTGAATGGTTTAAAATCAGGAGTGGTGTACACCAGGGTTGTAGTCTATCTATATGCTTGTTCAATCTATATGCTGAGCAAATAATTCAAGAAATTCAATTATATGAAGAAGAACATGGTATCAGGATTAAAGAAAGACTCATTAACAACCTGCAATATGCAGATGATATAACCTTGCTTGCTGAAAATATCAGGACTTAAAATACTTACTGAAGAAGAGTACAGCCTTCAGTATAGATTGTACTTCAATGTAAAGAAAACAAAATCCTCACATGTGGACCAATAAATAACATCATGATAAATGGAGAAAAGATTGCAGTTGTCAAAGACTTCATTTTACTTGGAACAACCATCAACACTCATGGGAGCAGCAGTCAAGAAATCAAAGGATTTATAGGCAAATACCCTGCACAAGACCTCTTTATAAAGTGTTCAATAGCAAAGATACCAGTGTGAGGACTAAAGTGTGCCTGACCCAAGCCATGGTATTGTCAACAGCCTCATTGACATGTGAAAATGAATGAATAAGGAAGACCATAGAAGAATTGATGCATTTGAATTATGGTGTTGGATGAGAATATTAAAAGTACCATGGACTGCCAGAAGAACAAACAAATCTGTGCTGGAAGAAGTACAGCCAGAATGTTCCTTTGAAGCCAGGATGGCCAGACTTTGCCTCTCATATTTCAGACATGTTATCAGAAGGATGTCACACTTTTAAAGTGAAGAATCAGTGAAAAAGAGCAAGACTCCGATGAGATGGATTGGTACAGTGACAGCAGCAATGGACTCAAGCTTAACAACAGTTGTGAGGTTGGCACAAGACAGGCAGTGTTTGTTCTGTTGTGCATAGGGTTGCTATGAGTCAAAACCAACTCAATGACACCTAACAACAATACTCTTTAGTTATCACCTTTTAGTCCCCTATTCCTCCCACTCTAGGTAACCACTAATTTACTTTTTGTTTCTATAGATTTGCCTATTCTGTACATTTCTTATAAATGGATTCATACAGTATGTGGCCTTTGCTTCTGTCTTATTTTACTTAACATGATGTTTTCCATTTAATCCATGTTGCAACAGGGATCCCTACTTCTTTCCTCTTTATAGGTAAATAGTACTCCATTGTATAGATACATTACATTTTGTTTATTCTTTCATCCATTGGTGGACATTCCACCCTTTGGGTACCAGCAATAATGCTTCCTTCTATGAATATTTGTGTGCAAGTTTTGTGTGGACTCTGTTTTCATTTTTTCTTGGGCATACACCTAAGAATTAAATTGCTAGGTCAAATGGTAAATCTATTTTTAACTTTTTGAGGAACTGTCAGAATGCTTTCTAAAGTGGCTGCCTACCAGCAGTGTGGAAAGGTCCTAGTTTCTTCACGTATTCACCAACTATTGTCATTATCTGATTGTGTGATTTTAGCTATTCTACCTAATTGATATTGTGAAGTGAGATATCATTGTAGCTTTGATTTGCATTTCCCTGATGGCTAATGATGCCGAATATCTTCTCATGTGCTTATTCGTCATTTGTATATCTTCTTTGTAGAATGTTGAATTCATTTTTGTACCAAACTCTTATTGTTCCATTATCATATTGTAGACATGTGGGCAAATGATTGTATTAATGACTCCAGTTTATTACTTCTCCCTGTGTGAATGCCCTTTGCCAAGTAATAGAGTAGAACCCTTACATTCTGATTAGTCACATGATTGGCTTTGACCAGTGCAATGTCAGGAGGACATTCTCATCCTCTCGTTCTAGAGGATGATATTATACGGTGCAGAACTGAGTTAGCCCACTTATTGCAACCAAGACCACCCTAGATCAGCCAGTAGCCAGTCATTCCATACAAGTAAATGCATGTAGCATGTCTGGCAGAGCTGCTAGTTAAGTGCAAAGTAGAAATGCACTCCACAAAACTTTATGAACCTCCATTTAACCACAAGCATATGAGCAAGCTGAGCCAAGATCAACTGAACCCCAAAGTCTCTTGAGCCAAATAAGTGCTTATTGCTATCTGCCAGTGAGGTTTGTGAATGTTTATTTTACCATATTATTCATATTATGGGGCCATTGATGGTTCATGTGGTAGAGTTCTTGCCTTATGTTTGGGAGACCTGGGTTCAGTACCCAAACAATTCACCTCATGTACAGCCACTAACCATCTGCCACATGAGGCTTGTGCGTTGCCATGATGCTTAAAAAAAATAATAATAATTCAGCGGACTTCCAGCCTAAGAAATGCTAAGAAGAAGAAAGGCATGACAATCTATTTCCCAAATTCAGCCAATGCAAATCCTATGGAACACAGCAATGCAAGAACCAGGCAAAGTTTTGTTCCTTTGTTCTTAGAGTTGCTATGATTCTGGAAGCTGAATCGGTGACAGTAACAATGTAACAGATGCTTGACAGAAGGCAATATCCTAAATACTGAGGATAGAAAGATGTAAGAGACAGTTCCTGTTCTCAAGAAAAGACAGAAAAGTATCAGAGAATGATAACATAGTTCAACCTAAAAAGATTTTCATACATTCCTTTGGCTAGATAGCTCTTACAGCCCATTGTGCGGAAGAAAGAGATTTTGAGTGACAAACTTCTAACTATTCTTCCCAGAGTCCACCTTGTACAATCAATGGACTACCTTGATGCTCACTGCAATGTAGCCTGTCCCCACATTATGTTCATCCTGGAACCATTAAAAATGTCTGGTGATGCGTGGAGTTGGCATAAAATTTTAATTATGAATCTTGGTTGCCCAAATTAGTGTAACTAGCATAACTTTAATTAAAAGTTACTGCTTCATATTCTTCCCAAGTTCTGTCCTAATAAAAATGGTTTAGTATCCTTCCAAGTCTTTGTTGCGAATCTTCTCTGGCTTCTCTTGCCTTTTCCTTGAAGCATTTTGGTTTGGCCAGAGTTTGCATTACAATGCTGCTTTCAGCTCACTTAAAAACAAAAAACAAAAAAAAAACACCCTCAAGTTGCAGTAGCTTTTATGTTCATGTGTCTTCTTTGTTGACATCTTATCAAACACATTCACTATGCTTAGATAGCCCAAAAATCAGTAAGATAAGCAGATTTTTCTTCTTAATTTTAAGCTCTAAGCTCTCTTCAGAATGGTAAGTAGACAGCCTCTTGTTAAGGATATTATAGAAACCTCAAGTTTGAGCTATTTTAGGAATTCAGAACATTGTCTTTGAGTCAGTGGGAGAAGTCCTGAACCTTCTTGACAAAAACAAACACAGATGTGCACATACAATTTTCATGTTTTCTCTGAGGCTTATCAGACCTCTAAAAAATCTCTCTGGTTCTCTAATACCTTAAGGCCCCTGACGTAAAGCACTCCTGTTGTACAGGGCACTTGAGATTCCCAAGGGACACAGAGTTAGAGTAAATACATTTGATCAGTCACTGCACTAGTTCAGCCAGATATGCATGTGTTGTGTCGTGAAAACAAGATAAAGAGGAAGGAAGGTTTGTGTGCTCTTGAGGGTCAGGGCAGTGCTCACTGTGGGAAAAAGCAAAACATCACAGAGGTTGGGGCATTTGCTTCCCCGTCCATCTTTGCCAGAGCTTTGCCATGGACCCCAGGCAAGTCGCTTCCTCGCCCAGAGTCATTGTGTCAATGCGATTGTTGCAGGAATAGAGCAGGGGGTATTTAAATTATGAATTTAGCCAAAACCCACCACCATCAAATCAATTCTGACTCATAGTGACCCTGTATGGGACACGGTGAAATGACTGCTTAGGGTAGACTGTCATCCTTATGGGAACAGATAATCGTATTTTTCCCTCAGAGAGGCTGGTGGATTTGAACAACCAACCTTGCATGTGCAGCCCAATGCTAGCCCACAGTGCCACCAGGGCTCCTAAATTATGAAATGTAGCCCCCAAGTACTAGTTTGGCTATTCCATGGTTGCATGCAGGCTGACTATAGCCAAATCCCTTGGAAAACTTGTTTCGAAATACTTAGGTTTTTGTTTTGCTTTTTTG
This sequence comes from Chrysochloris asiatica, assembly GCF_000296735.1. Taxonomy (NCBI): domain Eukaryota; kingdom Metazoa; phylum Chordata; class Mammalia; order Afrosoricida; family Chrysochloridae; genus Chrysochloris; species Chrysochloris asiatica. The sequence goes on from NW_006408525.1 coordinate 18,691,483, forward strand.
GGGGGGTCAGTTTTGGTTTTGGTTTAGATTTTGTTCCCCTTCTAGTAGATTCAGTAGATAAGGGCCTGTAACTTGTAAAAGCTTCCCGGTGGTTAGTATGCCTGGTCATGTGTGGGAACCACTGCTTTAAATGATCCTGACGTCACTTCCTATACCGCTACTCCATGATTCTAAGAGGGGGAGAAGGGTGTGTGTGTAAATTAGGACAAGACAGAGTCTGCAGCTTGATCTTGGGAAGTGCACAGACATAGTAACCCTTTGCACACTCTTGACAATTGCACATTCATTTTCATGCTGCCTGAATACTCCAAGCAGCTATCTCAGACCCAAGTTGACTGTGTCAGCTACCAATAGTTGGGGCTGCCTGCCTCCCCATTTCAGAGGATGCTCTCCTGAGTCTTGAAGAAACTCTGGGCTCATCTCCCATCTGATAGGTGGTGGTTCTTGCAGAAACAGCTGGCAGATTGTCTGTAAGTTTGGAACCTTTGTGTACCTGGGATGCTTCTGGAGGAAATAAAAGGAGTATCTTTAAAGATGAAGATAATTATGAAATAACCATCCACAAGGGCACCATCCTCATCTTTAAAGGCAGCTAATTCTGTTTTATAGAAAAAGGTGCTCGGTGTCTTTGAGCATCATGGGAGTTGACTTTGTGGTGATCTTCACAAATACTGGTAGTTTTACTGAAATTGGTGGTGTTGGCAGGAACGCTGGAGTCCTTGGCAATGGACAAAACTTTGGGGAGTTGGAAAGGAAGAGTGTGAAATGCTAGATGCTACATTGCATTAAAAGGATGACTTTTTTGGTTTGAAGTGCTCCCAGCACCCTGAGATAGGTAAAGAAAGAAGTAGAGTTCTAAGACTGTGATTATGAACTTAGATTTAACCCCAACCTTGAGTAGCCCAGGATTCATGAGTCAAATTAAGAATTTGAATTGCTTAAGAAGTTTTAGGCATCAATTTTGCTGACTCAGTGTTCCATCTATTTCCCTCAGGCCCAAGGCTATAGGCTTTCCTTGCTGGTGCCTTACAGGCAGGCAGACGTCAGAGGCATTGCAGGTTCGATTACAGACCATTGCAATAAAGAAAATATCACATTAAGTGATTCTTGTGAATTTTTAGGTTTTTCCAGTGCATATTGAAGTGATTTCACACTGTACTGTAGTCTCTTAAGTGGACAATACCATTTGTCCACAATTTCAAAAAGTTTAGAATATTGTGAGAATAACCAAAATGTGACCTAGAGACAGGAAGTGAGCAGATGCTGTTGGAAAATGGCGCCGGCAGATGTACTCAACACAAGTCTGCTCAGTTTGTAATAAATGCAGTCTGGCTGTCCCTAGTCCCTGCACAAGGAAATAGTAATGGCATTAGACAGGTGATAGGTGACGATCTCTCACTAACATTCAGGGGATCCTGAGTAAGATACTTTAAAGACAAACTTAGAGCAAGAAATTTATAAGCTCTTTTCCATCAGTAGCCTCCATTGTCATGTGTGTGGTTTATGGCTGAGCCTAGAAAAGACAAGAACCAGGCCAACAGAGATCTGGTGAGAAGAACACTGGATGAGAAACCAACACATTTGTGTTCGGGTCCCACCACTGCCATTTACTACAAACCTCTAGCCCTCTCCAGGCTGAAATTCCCTAATTCTATAAAGTAAGGTGTCTAGGGACCTACCTATAGCTTCTAGAACTTTTCTGTGTGCTAAATTTTGAATTTTCCCACTACCTATTACCTACCCCAAAAGCCATTTTTAGTAAATATGGAGGTTTTGACACATTCAGGGGTGTTAGCAAGTATACATAAGGATCTCTGGTAGTGTAGTGGTTACGAGTCAGACTGCTAACCTCAAGATCAGCAGTGTGAAAATACCAGTGTTTCTGCAGGAGAAAGATTAGGCTTTCTGCTCCCATAAAGATTTACAGCCTGGGAGATTTATGCAGGGTCACTATGAGTCAGAACCGACTTCACGGCACACCACCATGAGCATGTATTCATAACTGTTTCCTCCTATGTATGCCCAACCCAGCACTGCCCTATGACCAGCATATCTGAGGGCAGAGACCAGGCGGAGGACACCTTGTACCTCCCCCGGGGTCAGTCCTGAGCTCTGTCAGCACTGGCCTTATCTAGGAGAGGCTATTTTTAGGGAGGACATACAGGTTCTTTACCTCCTGGAAGAGGCTGACGCCAAGAAACACAAACCTGCATCCAAAGGCACCTTGGTGTTAGGTTCATTGAAAACAAAACCTCAGTCACCCACGATTCTTTTAGCCCCCATAATCTGCTTAATTGAATCTTCTGGTTGAGTATGACAGAAAGACTTTTTGTTTCCATTTTGCTGGTTAAAAGTCTTTTCAAAATGTGTGTTCCAGTTGTCTGCTTTGGTAAGCAGAGCACACTGGCTAGAATGGAAGCATAGTTAGATGGTTATGACTCTCCTGGGCCTCATTGCCAGGATTCCAAAGGTTGGTTCTCAGTGTTCCAGCTTATGATGTAGATGATGCCAGAGACTGCTCTGAATATGGATCAAAGCCAGGCATTTCCTCTGGAAGTATGTTTTGGAACTAAGGAATGAATGTGCATTTGCTCAGCAGATACTGCATGTCAGACCGTTCACATATTGTATGTATTGTACCAGCCACACCGATGACATGAAGGCCACACTTGTAGAAAATCTGGAATTGAGCTCAAGCCCTTTCTAGATGCCACCCTGACTAATAGGTCCTATGTTTTTTGTACTTTGACTTTTCGCCCAAAGCACAACCCACAAAACGAGCCCATCAGTTATGATTCACTGAATCGCATGTTGTTAATTGACGTCAAGTGGAGTCCTGGTGTAGCACTGTGCAATGATGCCCTGGGTCACAAGGTCGGTTTGAACCACAAGGTCGGCAGTTCAAAACCACCAGCTGCTCCTCAGAAACCCTATACAGGGTTGCTATGAGTCAGAACAAACTCGAAGGCACTTAACAACGGCAACTGCTGTCATCTCCACCTCATAAGTGACCTTGTGTATGAAACGACATCACCTGACTGTGTACTGTGTTCATGATCTTTAGTGTGTTTGAGTCCATCATTGTGGCTATCGTGCCACTTCATCTCATTGGCCTCTCTCTCTCTTTGGCTGACTCCCCACTATCCACACAGCGTCCATTAGGCATGGATTAGGCTTCCCTAATAATGTGTCAAAGTAAGTGAGCCAGAGTCACTTCTAAGGAACTTTCTGATTGTATTTCATAGTTAGTTCCCTTCTAATGAATTGAGGTTCCCGTAAACACTATTTAAACAGGATTTTTAGATGTTTTTAAAAGTCTCATGTATCTTATCTGACTTGGAAATACCCAATTTGATTATAAATCTTGTATAATAGTATTTCTCTTCTTTCTCTATCTTCTATTTTCTTCTGTCTTTTTCTATCTTCTGTTTTCTCATTGGATTATAAAATTCTAATGTTTTTCTTTGAAACTGACAATTTCTACCCCAGTGCCTTGTACAAAGGCCTTCAATACATATTTGTTGAAAGAATAAGGAAATCTATGGCACTGTATGCGGCTTAGTTTGTATAATGCACTATTTTGGTTTTATTTGTTCAGTACCATCAATTTTTTAAAAAATGTTTTATTGTGAATTATGTGATAGTTTACATGGGAGAACATTAGTTTTACAATTATCCTATTGTATATCGTTTCATTGCCATGGTTACAATCTCCTCCATGAATCATCAACCAACCAAAGAGACCATCAATTTTTAAAAACATGAAACTTACTTGCTTTAATTTGATCATTACCATCAATTTTTTTAAAAATAGCATACAATTGAATTTAAGATTAAAAGATCAAACAATCCTTTACCCAGAAAGCAGAGTGTCTCAGAGCTCAATACATGGAAATTAAAATTAATATAAAACAGCAGAATGACATCTGCCAATCTGAGGATAAATGACCAAGCATCTACCTTACTTTGGCCACCAATTAATCATGTGACCTTGAGCCAGACATGTAACCTCGCTGACCTCAGTTTTTCCACCAGTAAAATAGAGAGGAGTACATCTCTTCCAGTTCTTCCATCCTTAGATTCCAAGCAGTCATGGTTGTACATGGTAGGTGCCCAGACAACACAGTGCACTTTTTACCTGCTCATTTTTGTGCTTCACAGTGCAATGAGAAACAAACTAAAAACACACCTTTTCCTCTTGTGCTACTCAAGAAATTCAAGGTGACTGGAGTAATTAACTTCTCTCCATGGACCTTCCAAAGCCCAACAAAAGCCCTAGCCCAAAAGCAGTTGCTTTAATTTGCAAATATCTGTCCTGCCTAGTTCAATTCAACCTTCTTCCAAACAAATCCTTGGCATCTGTTGACTTTGCAGAGGAGTGTCCTACGGTCACTGTTTACGGTTTGATGTATTGTGTACAAAGAGAAAAGGACTTGGAAAAAGCAGATCCCTCAGATTGTATTGGATGCCTGGAGTCTGAGCATGCGCAGGCATTCCAAGGCAGATGGAAGCACAGCAGGTAACTCAAGGATAACCCTACACTGAATGAACAATCGACAAAGAAAGGTCAGGAATGAGATGGCAAGGAAAGAAAGCTCAGGGAACACCAAACATCTGGTCAAAGACGCAGGGAAAAGGAAGTTGTCTTTCCTCCACAGATACCAGCTGGGTCATCTGTGTACTACCAATCAGCAGCTGGTCAGTGATTCCAGTGTCCATTACATAGGAGACAAGTTTATTACTAAGCTACAGCAAATGTCTCCAAGCCCTGCCTCTAGCCAGTCAAACCATTTGTTTTAAGCCATCTGTTTTAGCCAACATAGGGCAAGTGCCTGGTTTCTGTGGGGTACCCAGCTTCCAGGAGAGGTTGTAATACATTTGCACCAAAGTCAAGATTATCAGGTATTATGACTCTATCCTCTGCCTGCTATTCAGTTTTGTTGTAATCTGTAGAACTGCTTGTCTTTCAGCCAGCAGTGACTACTGGGCTTGAATGTGTATGTGCAATGTGGAATTGTCGTCCAGTGGATTCTGACCCATCATGGCTCCATGTATGTCTCAGTAGAACTGTGTTTCATAGAGGTTTCAATGACAGATTTTTTTTTTTTTTTTAAATATATCACCAGGCTTTTCTTCTGAGGTGACTCTGGGTTGATTCAAACCTTCTGCCTTTCAGTTAGTTGCAAAGTATGTTAAGCATTTGTACTACCCAAAGACTCTAGTGTAAATTGTTGCAGGCAAATAACTTTAGATAAACGCCCATTACCACCATGAACCACAGCCATAAAAGGCCACTGACCCAAAGGAAGTTGTCAGGTAATATAGAGACTGCAAGAAGCTTGTTGCTCAGTGGACTCTTCCCTCGTAATTTATTTTAAGCCCCGAAGCAGCCTTTCCTATTGCTTCCATTCAGGTGGAATCACATGTAAGGTATCTGGGTCCTCAGCACAGGAATAAATGGGCTAGGATAATCAGTTCCTCTCCTTAGATCTCACTGTTGTTATATAGGGTTTCTAGGGAGTGGCTAGTGGATTTGAACCTCCAATTCTGTGGTTAGCAGTCCAGTGCTTTTCCTATAGTACTACACTAAGACTAGCAAAACCCTTGTAAGAAAAGCATGTTCTTTCCATTGATTTTCTATCAACCGTGGGCAGCTTTGAGCCAGTTGTTTCAACCCCTGAGCCTCTGCTTTCTTGCCTGTGAGGAGGGAGAGATAATGCCTGCCATATAGTGTTGCTTTAGAGTCCTGGTGTGGTGCTGTGGGCTAATGCGCTGGACTGCAAAGTCAGTTTGAACCTCAAGGTCAGCGGTTCAAGCTCACCAGCTGCTCCTCGGAAATCCTATACAGCGTCACTATGGGTTGAACTGACTCAATGACACTTAACAACAACAAACAACAAGTGTTGCCTTGAGGATTAGAATTGATGAAGAGTTTAGGATTATTTTTCCACTACAAAGAGCTGCATAAATATATTATTATAGTTGTATAATTGTGGTTGGGCAAGAGACATTGATCATCCCTGAAGTTTCTTTGTACATGATTTATGGTTTCTATCTGCATAATGCAGACCAACCTTTCTGTTGCATCTGTTGATCTTGGTGCTTATTTTCCTAATGTTTTTCTTTTTAACATGCATAAAAACACAATTAATAGCTGCCAGTCAGTTTACTTTTGATTTGATCATAATTAACAGCATGCTATGATTATAGTCTTGCACATATCCATCATCTGTGGTTGAGTTTCTACACTAAGCTTCATTCATTAATTCATTCTTCACATCCTACTTTAGTCGATTGCTTTTCCATGAAAGTAGCTATTCTGACAAACATATGCTGTGGCAAATCTTGTACCGCTCAAGTACTTTGAAGCTGTTAAATGGGATTTGATAATGTTTAGCTATGAATATATGCCCTTTACTTATTATTGGGCATATAGGTCATGGTTCAACAATTACTGAGCCTCTGTTATGTGCAAAGTATTTAAAGTTGGTGGAGAAGAAAGGGGCCCTGGTGGCTCTCTTATTTAGATGCTGGGCTACTAACCACAAGGCAGTTCAAACCCAGCAGCCACTCCACAGGAGAAAGATAAAGCTTTCTGCTCTTGGAAAGATTTTTCATCTTAGAAATTCTGTGTAGGGAGGCTATGAGTCATCACTGACTCGACAGCAATGGGTTTGGTTTTTTTTTCTTATGGCTTGGCAAAGAGGAGGATCAAGGCTTGGAACCAAACAGAAATTGTGTGTATTTCAAGCTGCACTATTTGTCACCTTCATCACCTGGAGGACCGATTCCACCCTGATAGCATCCTGAGGAATTAATCTGTGATGGGTAAACTGAGGTGGTAGTATCACAATGCTGATGATTCCCCAAATAGGAGGTCTATCCCCCTCTGAAAAACTCATGTGTTGTTGTTAGGCTCTTAGTCACAGAAAGTTCCCTAATGTGGACCAGAGAGAATAGGACTGGATCAGGCAATCCAAGCTTTGTGTCAAGTCTCATCCAGTGTATTCACAATGTTTAGCACATTCTACAATCAAAGAAAACTGAAAGAATCCACTGAACATTTCATTCAACAAGCATTACTTGATTACCTACTGTATGCCACTCATACTGCATTTCAATTAAATGAACATACAGATAGAAAATTAGTTTCAATTTTGCAAATGAAAATATTTGAGTTTGTTGTCGTATTGCCACTTGATCACATAAAATGGAAATTCAAAATGGCAGACAATTCTGCTGGGTAACATTAAACTACTAGTGCAGCGTTGTTGTTGTTAAGTGTTGTCAAGTCTGTTCCGACTTATAGGAACCCTGTATAGGGTTTTCAAGAAGCGGCTGGTGAGTTTGAACCACCAACCTTACAGTTCAAACCAGCCTTGTGGTGGTGTGCTTATCCTATAGCACCACACCAGGATTCCAGAATAGTACAGTAGACAAGTCGTAACATGTGGAGTTTCTAGGTCTCAGTCAGGAGTCCGGGTGTGGTGCTATAAAGTATGCACTAGACTGCTAACCACAAAGTCATTCATTCAAACCCACCCACTGCTCCTCAGAAACCCTATATA
>NW_006408525.1:18702954-18704201 GCF_000296735.1 Chrysochloris asiatica
GTGTGTGAAAGTTGGACAATGAATAAGGAAGAGTTTAGAAGAATTGATGCATTTTAGTTATGGTGTTGGAGAAGAATATTAAAGGTACCATGGATTTCCAGATGAACAAACAAATCTGTGTTGGAAGAAGTAAAGCCAGAATGTTCCTTAGAAGCAAGGATGATGAGACATCATCTCACACAATTTGGACATGTTATCTGGAGGGACAAGTCCCTAGTGAGGAACATTATGCTTGGTAAAGTAGAGAGTCATCAAAAACAAGATGATTTGTCATAATGACTGCAACAATGGCGTCAAACACATCAACTGTGAGGTTGGTGCAGGACCAGGCAGTGTTTCATTCTGTTGTCCACAGGGTCACTGTGGGTCAGAACCAACTAGATGGCACCTGACGACAACAACAATAAAAAGACTATAGGTCATAATGTGAGGATGCTTTAGGCAAATCTTCTGAAAAAGACTTCTTTAAAGGGCTCAAGGGAGTCCTGGTGGGTTAAGGCACTGACCGCAAAGTTGGTTTGAACCACAAGATAAGCAGTTGAAGCTCACCAGCTGCTCCTTGGAAACCCTATACAGGGTCACTATGGGTCAGAACCGACTTGATGGCATTTGACAACAGCAACAACGAAATGTTTAAGAGCAAAGATATCAGTTTGAGAACTAAGGTGTAATTGGCCGAAGCCATGGTGTTTTCCTTTGCCTCATATGCATATGAAAGTTGGATCATGAATAAAGAAGACCATAGAAGAATTAATGCATATGAAGTATAGTGTTGGAGAGGAATATTGAAAGTACCATGGACTGCTAGAACATCAAATGATTCCAATACTTATTGGAGTAAGTACAGCCAGAATGCTAGTTAGAAGCCAAAATGACCAGACTTCATCTCTCTTACATTTCAAAAATAACATCAGGAGGAACCAGTCCCTAGAGAAGGACATCAGGCTTCATAAAGTGGAGAATCAGTGAAAAAGAAGAAGAACACCCCCCCACCCCGCTCTCCCCCAGTGAGATGAGTTGATCCAGTGGCAGCAGCGTAACAAATATTGTGAGGATGACGCAGGACCGGCCAGTGTTTGGTTCTGTTGTGCTTAGGATAGCTATGAGTCAGAACCAACTCAACAGCACCTAACAACACAACAACAAGTTGTGTATCTGTGTCACCTGAAAAACAGGGTCCTAATTCTATGCACCCTCCATCTTCCCAATCATCATGTTTGGGAAGGTGGAGGGTCAGAGAAAAAGAG
>NW_006408525.1:18704301-18712536 GCF_000296735.1 Chrysochloris asiatica
TTGCCACTAAGTCATCCCAGGCCCTGCCGAGCAAGGGAAATTGGAGGCTGCGGCTCTGGCAGAGCAGCCCAAGGAGCCAGTCAGTGTGCCTGGCCCTGGGAACTCGAAACACTTTTACACTTGTTCGGGATTTAGAATGACTACGCTATTATACTAATTTAATGTTATCTAACAGAAGAGTCTGCCATTTTGACTTTCTAGTCAAAACCAATTTATGTGATCAAGTGGCAATGTAACAACGAACTATCACATATTTTGATCTTTGTCAGTCCAATAATGGGATACACAATGGCTCTTCTCATTGCCAACAAGTAAGGAAGGTAGCTGAGAAGTCGGCCACAGGCTGGGCTTCACCATGTGGGCAAGACAAGGGCTGACTGCAGCCAGTGAGACCTGTGGATCCTCCAGGGGCCTTGGAGGTTCTGGGGAGATAGGATTGGGTCATTCAAAGGAGAGAGGGTCTAGAGGACATCACCTGACCACCTTAGTTTAGTGATGGCTCTTTCCAAATATCTCCAGAGGATAAGAATCAGTCATTTGCTGGATTTTGCAGGCACATTCAACAAGGCACAGGGTGGGTTGAGCCTACTGCCCTAGGCACTTAAAATGGAAAATGTATCTGTGTGTATGATGTAATGAGCACATTTGTATGAGCATTGAGCATGTGAAACAGCCTTTAGAAGCTGTTATAAGAAGGGGATCAAGAAAGGCTTCCCAAATACCTAGGGAAGCGTTGTTGTCATTGAGTGCTGTTGTGTGGGTTCCAACTCACAGTGACCCTGTGTAGGGTTTCCAAGGCCTTCAATCTCCATGAAAGCCAAAAGCTTCATCTTTCTCCCAGGGAGTAGCTGGCAGGTTCGAACCATGGACCATTTGGTTCACAGTCCAGTGCTTATTGTATGGAGCCGCCACGTTCCCAGGGAAGCATTAGCCAGATGGAATCAGGAGATCGCAGTGAGATCAGGCAGAGCAGGCTGGATTTGTAAGCATAAGAAATACCATGAGCAGATAGATACTCAGAGGCAGAGGGTTCTGAATGTACTGGAATGTTCTATGCAAGGGAGGAACCATGGGGATGGCCTTGGAGGGGAAGGGAAGTTACATGCCAAGGTCTGTCTGTGGTACACAGAAGAAGCTAATGGTGGATACACTCAACTTACTTCTTTACACTGCTGGCTGTAATCCATTGTTGCTACTGTTAAGTGTTATTGAGTCAGTTCTGACTCACAGTGACCCTGTACAGGGTTTCCAAGGAGTGGTGGGTGAGTTTGAACCACTAACCTTGCAGTTAGCAGTCAAGTGCTTATCCTACACCACTACACCAGGACTCTATAGCATAAAGCAAATTAAACCAAATAATGTCATTGTTGTTGTTGTGGTTAATAAGTGCCATCAAGTTACTTCCAACCTACTGTGACCCTGTACTGGGTTTCTGAGGAGCAGCCGGCGAGCTTGAACCACCTACCTTGCTGTTCAGTCAACTTTGCGGTCCAATGTATTAACCCACAGCGCCACACCAGTAATGTCTGTTATTAGAAAACTGAGTCCTTGAGAACTTGACCTCATCGACTTTCATGGGGAAAACCGAGCAGCCCAAGGAGCCAGTCAGTGTGCCTGGCCCTGGGAACTCGAAACACTTTTGATTTAATTATTGTGAAGTGTATTCTCTCTCAGGGCATAGTATTGTTGTTAATGTTAAGTGCCGATGAGTTGGTTCCAACTTAGAGTGATTCAGTATAAGATTTACAAGAAGTGCTTCAAACTGCCCTTGCAGTCTTGTGCTTATCCTACAGCACCACACCAGAATATAATATTGTTGTTGTTGTTAAGTGCTGTTGAGTTAGTTCCAACTTACAGTGGCCCTGGATAGGACTCTGAGGAGCGGCTGGTAAGCTGGAACCACTGACATTGAGGTTTAAATCTACCTTGTAGTCCAGCGCATTAACCCACGGTGCCACACCATATCCTAGGCTTTTTATGATGATTTTTCAGAGGAAACTGAGATCCAGAGAAGGAAAGTAACTTACCCAGAGTCACACGGATATAAAGAGCAGAGCCAGACTCTGAACCTGCTCCCATTCACTTCATGGAGGAGGAGAACCAGCCTCTGTAGAAATGCTTAATGGTAGGCTTCGATGAAGCAGTCCTAATGGCACTACAGTTAAGCACTTGACTGCTAACTGAAAGGCTGCCACTTTGAAACTCACCCTGTGGTACTACCAGAAAAAGACTAGATAGCAGCTAAGAACGCCCTTTGCAGCAGGTCTCAGGGGTCACTCTGAACTGAAAATGGACTCAGTGGTACCTACCAACAACAGTGCTTTGCTGACAGCTGCTTTAAACCAGCACATTTCCCAGTGAACACTCATTCATGACCCAAACCAAACAAAACTGCCTCTCACATCCTCGTCACACGTCTGGGTGCTGATGAGAACTGCAACCCTCCAGAACCCTTCTGCCTCAGGTCTCAGGCTCTGGGCAGTGAAAAGATTGAGGGTACACCCCTCTGACTGGGAAGGTCACCCTCCCACCCCCAGAACTCACACAGCCTGGGCTTCCAGCACTCTGGACTCTGGCTAATGTCCATGGCACCTGGCCTTGGCCATGTGAAGTCCTTGACAAAAATGAGAAAAACCTACTGAACCTCTTGGGTAAAGGAAATCAGAGAGGAATTCCACAGAGATTTACACGGGCCTTCTCTGCTCTGACCCAGCTCCTCTTCTAAAGTTTTCTCTGTTCTCTAAACATTAGCCTCTCTAGGGAAAGCTGTGAGGAGGCAGAGCTAGCGTCTCCTTCCAGCATTGCTGTTGTGAAGTGCCTTTGAGTTGGTTCTGACCCATAATCACCCTGTATAGGGTTTCCAAGGAGCGACTGGGGAGCCTAAAGCACTGGCCTTGCCGTTCAACCCGACTTCCCCAGCTCTGACATGATGTACTGAGCAACCAGAACAACTATACTCTCAGCTCAGGCCTCCTTACAAACTGGGTCCCTGTGAGCCCCCACTTCCTGTCCCACATCAGAACAGCACTGCCCAGCGCCAGCAGCCCACCCCCTCAGTGTGTGTGCCCTTCCTACTGCCCTCTTTTTTCCTTTCCTTTTCTCTTCTTCCTTTTTCTCCCTTGTTTTCTTCTCTTCTTCTCCTTGCCTGACTCAGTACTAGGAGTAGAAAAAGCTTGTGTTGAAGTCAGAGAGCTTAGTGTGGATTTCCGCTTCACTATTAATCAGCTTTGAGACCTTGGAGAAACAACTTAATCAGTATCTCCACTTCTTTACTGGCTTAATGTAGATTCAAATTGCTAGTGTGTGTATTTGTTTAAAGGCTAAATGTGAAAAATTATTGAATTATTATCTAACCCACAATAGGTGTCATTAGTTAATTAATTAATACATCAAATATGTATGGCAGTCCCAAATATGTATATAGGTTCTGCATTCCAAATATACAGCAGGTGCACAGAAACAAGTAATAAAATGGATTTCATTTTGCTCTAATGGAAAACTTCAACACATATGCATTTCCAATTTAGTTCTTGTTTGGGGGGATTTATCAACAGCCTTGAAATATAAGAAGGACAATAACAATTTCCTATCATCTAGTGGCCATGCCTGAGTGTCCTGGTGGTGTGCTATGGGATAAAGCACTGGATCGAAAAGTCAGTTTGAGCCACAAGATCAGGGTTTCAACCTCACCAGCCTCTCCTTGGAAACCCTATAGAAGGTCGCTATGAGTTGGAACTGACTCTACCACCCTTAACAACAACAACAAGTGGCAATGCCCAGAAACAACTCTGACAACAAAGGGAAGTAGCATAAATGTCTGATTGTCTATACAATTCTGTGTTCTTTACTGTATCACTGAGGATTCTTGGTTATAAGAAACCAAGTCTAGCTGTCTTAAGCAAAAAGAGGACTTGTTGAAAGGATACTGGTGGGAATCCAAAGGATTAGGCTTGTAGTGAGGATACCAAGCCATCATCCAAGACACTGAGATGTCCTGGCTGCAACCACCACCATCACTAGGTGGAGGTGACCACCACCAAGTCTCCAGCTTGCCATCACATACTGGAGACCCAGTGTCCTGCCTCCTGCCTCTCCCAGGGAATTGTAGAGAGATCTACACCCCAGGCTTTCCCAGCAGAAGATAGTCACTAGGAATTGTTTCCCTGCAGAGCCCACACACACTGGATGAGAGAGTGAGAGATTCCCTTTCAGTCCAGGAGGTTGATTTCTGGATAACCAGAAAACGGACACAAGTTTCATCACGTTGTTCTTGTTTCCATGGAGACCAAATAGATGAAGAGAGCAAACTGGATTTCTTTGTTTTGTTTTTAGTAAGAAAGGAATAGACCAATCGTTGACACCAGGCATTGTTAAGAGGAGGATTCTAGTCCAAAGGACCTTGAGTTCTAGTTGACTCAGCATGGTTTCCACTGAGAAGCTCCCCAGTGTCTGGCCTGCTCTACGGAAAGAATGCACAGTGGACTCTGAGGGGACTTGTCACCTGTGATTATGGCATCGGTGTGCTTGTGTGATGGATGTTGTTATTATTAGGTGTCATCAAGTCAGTTCCTAATCATAGCGACCCTGTATAGTGTTCCTGAGCCTTTAAATCTTTGCCGTAACAGAAAACCTCATCCTTCTCCCACGGAGTGGCTTGTGGGCTCGAATTGCCAACCTTGTGGTTCACAGTCCAGTGCTTATCTTATGGATAGCAGGCCCATATTTTTTGGCAGGTGTTATAAGGCTTTTTTGCATGTAAACAAAAATATTTCAATTCTCGCCATATGTTAAAAGAGCAGTAATCCCCAAAGGCCTAAACAAGTCAGAAATTCAGTCTTGGAACAATCCAGGAGACCATAGGACAGAGGAGGTCTTTTCCAGTTATGTATGCCTCCAAGTATTTAGTACACATCCAGGTTTCTATATTAAAATGAGTATGTTGTTGTTAAGTGCTGTGGAGTCAGTTTTCCCTCAGTGTTGTTGTGGTTATGTGCCATGGTGTCAGTTCCGACTCCTAGCGACCCTGTACAGGGTTTCCTAGGCTGTAAATCTTAACGGGAGCAGAAAGCCTCATCTTTCTCCCATGGAACAGCTGGTGGTTTCGAACTGTCAACCTTGCGGTTCACAGCCCGATTCATAACCACTACACTACCAGAGCTCCTTTCCAAGGCACAATTGGTGGGTTTGACCTGCTAACCTTGTGGTATACAGTCCAGTGCTGACCCTACAGTGCCATACCAGGAGTCCAAAAATGAGTACAGATAGGAAAGAAAAATCAAAACCACTGTCTTGTTGCGGGGAGTTACATGGAATAACCTGGAATGTCAGAAGACACGCAGGCACCATTGTCATCCATGGCTCAGTCTCAGCCTCTGGAGTCAGGCAAGCCTGGGTTCAAATCCCCATCCTGCCACTTGTTAGATGCAAGATTTGGGGCCAGGCTGCTGATCTCTGATTTGCTCTTCTGTAACATAGAATAATAATAATAATAACTCATTTCATTGTTATGGCATAAGAAATACTATACATATGTTATTTAGGATAGTCTCTGACATATACTAAGAACTCCAACAATATAAAAAATCGTTGTTGTAAGAGCAAAGATGGGATGGAGGGAGTTCGAGGACTACATGGTGTAGATATAAAAGCAGGACTTAAGGGAAGAAGAGAAAGAAGGCACCGTAGGCACAATGACAGGCATGATGATATCTTCTTCAACATTCATGGAGTCCCACTGTGTGCCAGGGAATGTAGATGCAGAGAAGAATCATATGCTTTCAAGAAGCTGGACCATTTGGCCTAGTTTAGGAAGTATTAATAAGTAGAAATCATTGTTGTTGTGTGCTGTTGAGTTGGTTCCAACTCATCGTGACCCTATATGACCTAGCAGAACTGCCCCATAAGCTTTCCTAGACTATAATCTTTATGGGGCAGATTGCCAGGTCTTTTTTCCCATTGATCCAAGGGTGGGTTCAAGCCAATGACGCATCAGCTGGCATTCTAACAATGAACCATTGTACCACCAGGGCTTCCTGATGAGGAATAATGTAAATAAAGTTAGATCATGAGAGAGGAGGGTGTTTGACTTAGCGCCTCTAGGTAGCTCTCCCACTGGGGACTCTACATCTGGACTGGTGGTCAAATAGCATCTCTCCTTTTTTAAACTGTGGACAAAACAAGCCACCTTGTTTGTTGTTCCTCTATGCTGAACTATGGCAACTCTATAGACCACCTCCATCTGCTCTAAGTTCTTTTGTGTTCTACGTTCTCCTTTGGGGAGTAATACCCAGGGTCTTAAAAGATTGCAGTGGCCATCTAAGATACAATTATTGGCATCTCCCTTCCCAGAACAACGAATACTAAAGAGGCAAGGGCAGTCAGTTAGTCTAAAGGACTGATGGACCACATGAACCACAGCCTAAACAAGCCTCAAAGCAGAAGAACCAGTGACCTGCTACCACTTCTGACCACTTTGAAAGGAATCAAAGCAGAGGGTTCCGGACAGAGCAGGAAAAAAATATACAAAATATTTATACTCACCAGAAAGGACCAGAATTCTCTCACTGGTCAAAGGAAAGAACAATGAAGAAAATTGAAGACAAATGGAAACAGTTAAAGGATCTCACTAGTTCGTTAGACTCACACCAGTCACTGAAAATCTTATGAATAGCAGTGGAACACTGTGAGATAGCACCAGAATACTGAATATTGAAGCATGATGAAGAGCACCAGGGTATTGTCATATATAGCGCCAGAAGATGAGCCCCTCAGGTTGGAAGACACTCAAATATAACTGAGGAAGAGCTGCCGCCTCAAAGTAGAGTTGACCATGATGGCGCTAATGGAGTAAAGCCTTCGGGTCTGATGGGGCACAACTCAAAATGTTGAGGAACAGCTGTAAACATTCACTGATAGTCAGGACATAAAATGTACAAACTATGAATCTAGAAAAAGTGGAAATTGTCAAAAATGAAATGGAATGTATAATAGACTGGTATTGGCCATTCTGAATTTGACAATCACATGGTTTACTATGCTGGGAATGACAAATTGAAGAGGGTGGCATCACATCATCATCAAAAAGAACATTTCAAGATCTGTCTTGAAGTTCAACACTGTCTGTGATAGGATAATATCCATACACCTTACAAGGAAGACCAGTTAATACCATGTGGTGTTGCAGAAGAATATCAAAAGTACCATGGACTGCCAGAAGAACAAACAAATCTGTGTTGGAAGAAGTACAATCAGAATGCTCCCTGGAAACCAGGATGGTTAGACTTGGTCTCTCATACTTCAGACATATTATCAGGAGGGAGGAGTCCCTGGAGAAGGACATCATGTTTGGTAAAGTGGAGGCTCCGAGAAAAAGCAGAAGGATTGACACAGTTGGCAGCAGCAGTGGACTCAAGCATAGCAAAGATTGTGAGGTTGGCAAAGGAGCGGGCAGTGTTTTGTTCTGTTGTGCATAGGGTCACTAAAAGCCAGTACTGACTTCAATGGCACCTAACAACAAGAAGAAGCATTTTGTGTTGTTGCTAAGTGCTGTTGAGTCAGTTTAGACTCATAATGACCCTGTATAGGGTTTCTGAGGAGTAGCTGGCAGGTTTGAACTAGCAATCTTTTGCTTATCATACAGTGCCACACCAGGATATACAATACTTATCATACAGTGCCACACCAGGATATACAATACTTATCATACAGTGCCACTCCAGGACTCCATTTTATAGCAACTGCTAAATGGAGGAAACCTTTTTAACAATCTATCATATGCAGATGACACAACCTTGCTTGCTGAAAGCAAAGAGGATTTAAAACCCTACTCATGAAGATTTAAAAAAAAATAGGGCCTTCAGTATGGATTTCAACTTAATGTAAAGAAAACAAATATCCTCACAACTGGACCAATAAACATTACGATAGACGGAGAAAAGACTCAAGTTGTCAAGGATTTAATTTTACTTTGATCCTTGATCAGAGCTCATGGAAGTGGCAGACATGAAATCAAATGACCCATTTGCACTAGGCACATCTGCACAAGACTTCTTTAAAGTGCTGAAGAGCAAAGATGTCCCTTTGAGGACTACGTTGTACCTGACCTATGCCATGGTATTTTCAATGATCTCATATGCATGTGAAAGCTAGACAGTAAATGAGGAAGGTGGGAGAGGAAATGATGTGTTTAATTGTGATGTTGTTGTTGCTGTAAGTAAGTGCCAGTGAAGTCAGTTC
>NW_006408525.1:18718251-18725101 GCF_000296735.1 Chrysochloris asiatica
ATAACATCAGGAGGAACCAGTCCCTAGAGAAGGACATCAGGCTTCATAAAGTGGAGAATCAGTGAAAAAGAAGAAGAACACCCCCCCACCCCGCTCTCCCCCAGTGAGATGAGTTGATCCAGTGGCAGCAGCGTAACAAATATTGTGAGGATGACGCAGGACCGGCCAGTGTTTGGTTCTGTTGTGCTTAGGATAGCTATGAGTCAGAACCAACTCAACAGCACCTAACAACACAACAACAAGTTGTGTATCTGTGTCACCTGAAAAACAGGGTCCTAATTCTATGCACCCTCCATCTTCCCAATCATCATGTTTGGGAAGGTGGAGGGTCAGAGAAAAAGAGAAAGACCCCCAACGAGATGAATTGGCCAAGAGGGCAGCATCGATGGACTCAAGCGTGGCAACAGTAGTGAGGTTGGCCCAGGATGGAGCAGTGTTTCATTCTGCTTTGCATAAGGTGGCTATGGGTCAGTACCAACTCAATGGCACCTAACAACAACAACAACAATTCTATGCACTGGACTTCAAGGTCAGCTTGAGCTGCAAAGTTGGCTGTTCAAACTCACCAGCCGCTCCTTGGAAACCCTATACAAGGTTGCTGTGGGTTAGAACCAATTTGATGGCAGTTAACAACAGCATACACCCAAAGATGCCTCAGAAGGAAAAACTGACAATCTGCTTCCAAATAAGTAACCACTGATAACCCTGTGGAGCACCATTCACGTTCTTCTCTGACCTACATGGAATCACCATGGATCAAAATTGACTCACTGGAAACTGGACTGGTTCAAACTCATCATGCTGCCCAATTCCTTGAACAGATTGGACCTCATTTAATATTTACTGAAAGAAATTGAAGTCCTTCGTGTTTTCCGTTTTCTAGTCTGCTGTAATGAAAGGGTTACAAAGGCAGCCTGGTGTGCCAGCAAGAGGCACTGGGAGTGACAAGGCAAGATTCAAGAAACTGTTGTCACATCACCTGAGTGGCCTCAGGCAAGTCCCTTCACCTCTCTGAACCTACATGCCTTCATCTGCACCTTCTGGGCTAGAGTTTTTGAGGGTCATTTCTGGCTCTCAGATGAGACCCTGATGTCTGTGGCTGGAGTAGTTCAGCAGTTAGAAATCTCCTTGGCCAGAGAAGCACCTGAGTCACACATGTTCTTGTTTGAAAGAATCACAAGAATTTTTCAGAAGTTCCAGTTGGGTGTAGCTACAGTCTCGGGGCCATGTAGCCATTGCTCTTGTTGCTGGGAACCATCAAGTGACCTTTTGACTCGTTATGACCCCATCTGACAGAGTAGAGCTGTCCCATAGAGTCTTCTAGGTTGTAATCTTGACAACATTAGGCAACTCTGCACTTTGGTCTCTGAGTCCTTTCTGTATCTCTAGGTAGGCTTGAACAGCCAGCCTTTCTGTTAGTTAGCAGTTGAGTGCATAAGCACGATGCCACCAAACCATCTTTCCTAAAGCTATTGAAATCAACACTTGATATGTATCGATATAGCTGGCTGTGTGCCGTCCAGTTAGTGTCCACTCATAGTGACCTTGTATGGGGTTTCTAAAGCTGTAAATCTTTTCAGGAGCAGAACGCCTCTTATTTATCCTTCAAAGTGCCTGGTGGACTTGAAAATGCTGACGTTATGGTTGGCAGCCCAACTCGTAATCCACTACACCTCCAGGTCTCCCATAGATAGATGTTATGAGTTGTTTAATAATAACGACGGCACTTAACAACAACATACACATACACACATACACATACATGTTGTTAAGTGCCGTCGAGTCATAGCATGTCGTTGGTGTTCCACCATTGTCCACCCCCCACCCCACCCACATGTGACCATGCACAGCCTGGATCAACCTGAAACCATTCACTTGAAGCACATTTCCCAAACTTGCATTTAAAAATACAGATCTCCAACCCCTTACCTGAAACCAGCTGACACTGTGTCAGCAAGAAGGGGGCCAGGGAATGTGTATGTCTAACAAGCGTGCTTGGTGGTTCAGTAGACAGGCTGGGAACACTGACTAAGCAGTTCTCCTGGTTCCTGAGCTGCAGAAGTTCATCCCCACTGTTTTGGTTGAAGGGCAACTCCATTTGTCACCCAAACAAAGGGGAATTCGAGAAAAACTTTTGCTGGAGGGGAGGCATTTTTCAAGCTTCTCTGCAGTAACTTCAGGTAGGGTTCATTTGCACACCTGCATATTTCCCCCAATTTTCCAGCATAACCCTCTGTGAATATTTTCAGTTTTGCTAATTAAATCTGAGAGCACCTGTTTCTTAATCAATATTAATGCACTGCATGGACACAGAATGTGTAATGAATCATTCTGTGCGTGGGGGGATAGGGGGGATTACATTTGAAAAATCATTCAGTGTTTATCTGTAGCCTGATGACTTAAGGCCAGAATCCTATCTGGGGAGGTATAGGGAAGCCTGAGCTGCTAGGTAGGAAGGGAGCCGCGAGAGGCCAGGCTCTCACTTCCAGGCAACTGCTGCCGACTTACCTTCCCTATTATGCCTGGAACCTTCACAAACACCTGCCCTGTTGCCATTCCCTAGGTGTTTCTTTGGCTCTGACAACTTGAATATTTATTTTCTTTTTCTCCTCAATCTCCAGGCCTTCCTCTTCCACAAACTCTCTCTTGTTCTAAAGGTACCATTCAAGAAAATCAGTCAAGACAAAAAAAAGATTAGTGGTTATGAGTCATGCTGCTAACCTTAAGGGTAGCAGTTTGAAACCACCAGCAGTTCTGCAGGAGAAAGATGAGGCTTTCTGCTTCTATCAAGATTTATAGCCTTGGAAACCCTATGCAGGGCCACTGTGAGTCGGAAGTGACTCCATGGCACACCACCACCACCATCAGGGGCTCAGGGGAAGGGGAGAGAAGGGTTAGGAAAAATGGATGGATGGGTTGGTGGTTGGTTGGTTAGATGGGTGGATGGGTGGATGGGTGGATGGATGGATGGATGGGTGGATGGGTGGGTGGGCTGGTTGGTTGGTTAGTTGGATGGATGGATGGATGGATGGGTGGTTGGTTGGATGATGGATGGATGGATGGGTGAGTGGGTGAGATGGGTAGATGAATTTTTTTGAATGTCCAAAAGTTATAAAATAGAATTTAGTTTAACTGTAAAGAAAACATAAAATTTAAAAAGAAAGATAAAAACTTAACTTTGAATATAAAAACAAATTCATCTTACTATGTACTAGGTCAATAACATGGCCATACAGGAAAATTAATTGATTCAAATAAGTTTTAAATACAATACTAAAAATATAATATATGCAAAATCCAGAAGAATTGTAAAGATACCTTGAACTTTGCTTAACAGTCTTTTGGGGGCAGCATTATTGGTTGTTTTCTTCCTGAAACTATTTTGTGTTTATTGTTTAAAAAAACAAGTGCCCAGTTCAACCTTCAGATTTGTGGCAGAACCTTCCTAGAGGCATCT
Organism: Chrysochloris asiatica; assembly: GCF_000296735.1. Classification (NCBI taxonomy): domain Eukaryota; kingdom Metazoa; phylum Chordata; class Mammalia; order Afrosoricida; family Chrysochloridae; genus Chrysochloris; species Chrysochloris asiatica. The sequence goes on from NW_006408525.1 coordinate 18,721,709, forward strand.
GCTGGATTCCCTAACTCTCAGAAACTCCTGTCAACTCTTCAACTCAAGAAAGTGAGGCTTCAGGGCTCCCATTCCCTAAACAGTTTCAGCTCAGAAGTTGCTTTTTTTCCGGGAAATGTCCCCATTTCCTCCTCCCTGCACAGCCTGAGGTAGACACCTCACCTGTATGATGCCCTCCATTGTACCTTTCCCCACACTGCACTCTGATTTTCAGTGCCCTGTCTCTCTCCAGGAACCAAGAACAGAAACAGAACCCTACTCACCTCTGGGTCCCATGCCTGGCACAGGGTCTGGGGAAATGTAGGTACTTTAAAATTTGGAGATGAGCCAATCCTTTAGCACTATATTATTTCCTCTGTAGCGGTGTGAGATGTGATTTCACAGATATCAGAGCTGTTACCATATGGTCAAGGTGCATTTTCTGCAATTGCATCTAGACCGATGGAACAAAACCTCCTAACAAAGTGTGAGATTCTGCAAGACTTCACCAGCTAGCTGTATCATCTAGAGCAGCCCCATGGTTTACCAGCTGTCTGCAGGGTTCTCAGGCTGTGATACATACCAGTGAGGCTGGCCGACAGCAAGTCCATTTGGCCAAGCATGACTTCCACTGGTTCGTCCTCTAGGGAGAGCCTCCTGTGAGCCTAGTACTTTCCTTGTCCCATGGAACAGGACATCAGGCATTGAGAAATGCCAAGCGAGCTGGCCCAAGGCAAACAAATTCCCAGAGCAGGTGGTATAAATTCAAAGGCTGCTTTAGCCATTTACCACAGAAAAGCCTTTTCCAAGGAAGGTGTCTTTCATCTGACAGTCTCTGTCTACTATTATTTTCCAAAAGAGGATGCTGGAGGAGCCTGGTCTCAGAGTAAAGGCAGTGCACGTTCCTGAAGGATCTTTCCTACCCCAGCAAAGGGGAACCCCATGAACTGACCATGCCTCACAACAGAGGAGACCGTCCCCCTTCCTTCTTTGTAGATATTAACATCCGCAATTGGGCCACAGTCCCCTCCTGTGCTCAGTAGCTATTCTCTTATATGTAAGGTGACTGCAAATATCTAATCATTCTCATGATGTTGTTGTTGTTGTTATGTGCCGTGGAGTCAGTTCCAACTCATAGAGACCCTACACAGGGTTTCCGAGGCTGTAAATCTTTATGGGAGCAGACCACCTCATCTTTCTCCCACGGAACCGCTGGTAGTTTCGAACTGCTGGCCTTGTGGCTTGCAGCCCGATTCATAACCACTACACTACCAGAGCTCCTAGGCTGTTCTCATTACTCATGTTCTAAAAGTAATTGGATTCTCGTAGGCTGCAGTTTACCATCCTGACATTTCCCTCATCTCTTGACCAATGTATCCCCAAACCAACTCATCATCCCCACTTGGATAGTTCACAAGAAATATCTAGTCTCCCTTCAGAGCCCAGTTAAATGGCACATCTTCACCTTCCAGACAAGACTATGCCGGATTCCCATTGTATATTCTCCTAGCGTCCTTACTCCTTCTCTTCATCCGCATTGCTGAAGAACTGTGTGATTCATTATTGAATGTGTTTCTCAAGCATTCAAATATATCTTTATGAGCAAGGTTCATTTAAAAACCTATGCCTTCACATAAAGCTATTGTTGTTAGCTGCTGGTGAGTCAACCCAACTCAAGGTCACCCATGTGCAACAGAACACAGTGATACATAGAGTCTTCGTTAGCTGATTTTTAGAAAGATATAGCCACACCTCTCTTTCTAATCTACCTCAGTCTGGACATTATGCTACAACCTGTGTGCCCTCATCTGTCCGTAGCATCACTGACAGATAAGTTGGGACTTGAACTCAACTCTCCCACATGGAAGGCAAGAATTCTACTATTGAACCATCACTAAGACACTGTTGTTGTTAAGTGCCATCAAGTCGATTCTGACTCACCGCGACCCTGTATAGGGTTTCCAAGGAGCTTTGTGGTTCAAACCAACCTTGTGATCCAGTGTTCATCCTACAGCACCACAACAGGACTCCATATAGTAGACACCCAATAAGTATGTATGGAAGAATGGACCACCTTGTTACCTACTATAGAATCTTATATCTGATTCTCCTCATTTGTGTTTGAGAAGACTAATAAGCATTTCCTACCCACCCCTTTGCATCCTGTAAATAAGAATTAAATAAGAAATAAACCCAAGGGTCAGAGAGATGGAGACAAAATGTCAGCTTTGTTAATGATACCGACTATTTGGGAGCAAGTGGCTAAGGTGCATTAGAAGTGAATTTGAGGATATCACCCACCCAGTACCCTGAAGTTGAATGGGCCCACCTAAACCACAGGTCTACCTTCCAAGAAGGGAAGGTCCCCTCATGGGCCAGCGAATCAGACAGCGTCCTCTCTGTGGGCAGTCTGTTCCCTGAGGCGCCAGCTTCACAGGCCTGCCTGGTTCCTTTTCCCAAACTGACCAATCAGACTAGTCATTCTATCTTTAGGGAGGAGTGCAGAAGAGGCTGAGAGGCCAGGCAGCATTTTCTCTGAGAACCTTCTGGTGAGTCAGAAGACGTGGAAGCAAGAGCTTCCCCAAGACCTGGGAGCTTGCTGACTCCTCTGTCAGAGTATTCAGTGGGCTGCTGTGAACTGTGGAGAGGATCCAACAAACTGGAGATTGTGAAGAGCTCCCAGGAGCCCGTACACACACCTAGCTGCCTAGCAATCTTGTCTTGCTTTCCTCCTCTTTGTTTAAAAAAATTAAAAGCTGTTCACTGATTGAGAAAGCTGGGCTACTGGCCCATGGCCTTGAGCCTCCAATGTGTCCTTGAATGAAGCAAGGTTTCCACCTGCCATTCCCCACCAACCAAGCATTGGATTGCTACCACATTCACCAAATATAATAGCCACGCAGATTGATTTGTGGGCTGGAAGGGAAAGAAGGACAAGAAGAAAAAACAACTCCAATTAAAAATGTGCTAAAGTCCTTTGAAAATTCATAAGAAATAGCTAAGGAACCTGTCTGACACTTACATTCTGACAACCTGACAGTTTCATTTGGTGAACTCTCTTGAAAAAGTAACTCGAAAACTTGTATAAATTGCCACTTTTATGTTTTAAGTCACACAGGCCTGGCACATGATTATTCATTACTTTGGAGAATGTGCTTGACTATTTGTTGTTGTTAGGTGCCATCAAGTAGGTTCCGACTCATAGCGACCTTATGCACAGCAGAACGAAACACTACCCAATCCTGGGCCAACCTCACTATTGTTGCCATGCTTGAGTCCATCGATGCTGCTACTTGGCCAATCCATCTCGTTGGAGGGGTCTTCCTGTTTTTCTCTGAGTTTCCCCTCCACCTTACCAAACATGATATCCTTCTCCAGTGCCTGGTCCCTCCTGACAATATGTCCGAAGTATGA
>NW_006408525.1:18725201-18726233 GCF_000296735.1 Chrysochloris asiatica
ATACCCATTGCTGCTTGAAAAAAAAAAAGGAGAGAGATTTACATCAAGGAAATGGACCATGCAGTTTTAGTAGCAGGCAAGTTCTAAGTCTGTGTGTCAGATGTCAGGGCTGGGGAGGGGTCTCCCGATACATGTACCTGCAGAGACTGGTGAAACCAAAGATCAAGTAGTGGCAGGCTTTTGGCTGAAGATGTGAATAAATCCTAGGTCAGCAGGTAAAATGGCATGCTGCTGACCACACCCTAGATCAGTACATGAGACAACAAGATACTGGCTGTAGAGGTGAATGAATACAAGGATGGCAGGTAAATGGCAGGTACTAATGACTCCCAGGATCTCCAGGTATTATGGGAGGTCGCTGGCTGAAGTCCAAAGAATCAGAGGTCAGATAATGACTCAGATGCAGGATCCAGACACAACCAAAAGTCAGTAAGGGTCCACATGTGTTAGAAGCTAGACCACATTCCAGAGAAAACTCCCTTTCACTTGATTGGCTGCGTTTTGCAGGTCTTATCCTGGAGATCTGATTTCACCATGGGGGATAACTACATCTTAACTTCCAAACCACTGACAATTCTGGTCCAGCCAAAGGGACAGGTGGTTGTTGTTAAGTAGTGTCCTGTTGGTTCCACCTCATAGCGACTCTCTGTAGGGTTTCCGAGGAACAGCTGGTCAGTTTGAACTTCCAACCTTGCAATCTAGTGCTTGTCCAACAGGGTCACAAATCACAGCCCACACGGTTTAAAATCTTTACTTCCTGGCCCGTCACAAGTTTGCTGCCACCTACTTGAGGATTTCAAGCCTCCCAACTCTTGCCTGTGTTGTTCTTATTTCCGGGAAGGCTGGAAGGCTGTTTCTTTCATGAGTGTTAACTGTTGTCTCATAAACTCTGAGAGCACTTCCTAATTGCTCCAGAGTTAGCTGCTTCCTAAGAATTGGTTTCCCACAATTCTTTCTATACTTCTACTTTGGCATCTGTCACATTGTATTGCTAAAGATAATTCAAAAATAGCTGCAACAATATATCCACAA
>NW_006408525.1:18736553-18806533 GCF_000296735.1 Chrysochloris asiatica
GAGTGTTGATAGTTGATCCAAGAAGAATGAAGTCCTTGACAACTTCAATCTTTTCTCCATTGATAACAATGTTGTTTATTGGTCCAGTGGTAAGGAATTTTTGTTTTCTTGACATTGAGATGTAATCCACACCAAAGGCTGTGCTCTTTGATCTTCATCAGTAAATATTTTAAGTCCTATTTACTTTCAGCAAGCAAGGTTGTATCATCTGCATATCACAGGTTGTTAATGAGTCTTTCTCCAATCCTGATGTCACATTTTTCTTCGTATAACCCAGCTTCTCAGATTATGTGCTCAGCATACAGGTTAAGTAAGTATGATGAAAGAATACACTGACTATGGGAGGGCGTTAATATCCCCAGCCGTGTGCCAAATTAATAAGAATTCCCATGACCTTCATGTTAGGGATTTGAATCAATAATGACCAAGTTCTTTCCCTTTTTTTTCACTTTTCATTGTGAGTTGGGTGAAGGCTTCAGAGCCGAGCATCGGTTATATATCCAACAGTTCATACACATTTGGTTTTATATTACTGTTTTAACCATATCACTCAGCAGTTCTATGTTATAAACAAATGTATGTATTCGTGTCTTTTTAAAAATCTTTATTTGGCCATCATAGTAGTAGCAGTAATAGCAACACTAAGAACTAACTATTCATAGAAACTGTTTATTCATAGTATTAAATGTTGTGTTGTTAAGTCCATTCTGACTCATAGCGGCCCTTCATAGGGATTCTAAGCCAGTGGGTTTGAACTGTCGACCTTCTGGATCACAGTCCCGTACTGATCCTACAGCGCCACACCAGGAGTCCAATATTATATAAGTAACTGCTATAGGTGGCACTGTGGGTTAATACACTACATTGCAAAGTCGATTGAACTGCAAGGTCAGCAGTTCAAACTCACCAGTCACTCCTCAGAAACCCTATACGGGGTCGCTGTGAGTTGGAACTGACTTGATAACACTTAACAACAACAACAACTGTATGTCAGGGCATTCTTCTAAGTATACATGTGTTACCTTACTTGATCTTAACAACAAAACAGTAGCTACTATTCTCTCTCCTTACTTCCGGGATGGGATGTGAGGGAGAAGGACTTGGAGTAGGCCAGTCTGGGTTGGTGGCCCACTTTCATCATCTGCTAGCTGTGGAATCTTGAGCAGCTCACTCGTCCATTCCAAGCCTCCGTTTTCTTGTCTATCAAGCAAATATAACATTAGTGCAGGTTCCCAGAACTGCTACGAGGGTCTAATGAGACAGTGTGCTCAGGGCAGGGTCTGGCACGTAGGAAGCAGACGGTACCACTTAGCAATATTAGTATGAATGTTTTTATTATGTTGGGAGTTCTGCGTCTGTCTTGTGTTGCTGATTTAGAACTCTTTGTGCCTCCATAGTTTATGGTAGAAACTCAGATGCATAGGTGTACTTGTCAACTTGCAGCTCACTGCAAGTAATGATGATTTAGAGCAAAACTGGTGCCTTGAAAGCATTTTATTTCTGAAAAAGATGCAGTTTATGCAGCTACTATGCATTCTTAACACTTAAGGACAGAAGGTATTCTGAAAAAGCTCTAGGGAAAATACGCAAGACCAAACAACAACAGAAAACTTTCAAGGTCTCTTTAAAGAGGATTTCTTGTCAGTCCTTTATGAAAACAGTAAGGATGTAGGTTCTTAGATTGTGAAAGAAGTCTAGCCCTCCTGAACCAGATCCTGGGTTGTTTTTGAAACAACTGTCAGGACCGCTGCCTAACAAAGGCTGTACCAGCTTCTAAGTACAGCAGGCCCGGCATTCCTCATGCAGCCTCACGTTGCTGTTGGATTGCAGCTTGTGGGCAAGCTGTGGCTGCCCTCACATCATGGGCCACGTGGTCTTCCTCTTTTTCACTATTTCCCTTGGCCTGGGGCTGAGCAATCCATTTGTGTTTTCTTTTTTTTAACTTTTTTATTGTGAGTTGAGTGGAGATTTATAGATAAGATAATCAGTGTTACATCTAACACATCCTACACTCGGCATCATCACAATGATTGCGCCCCCTCCCTGCATCCCTGCAACAACCGTTGTCCCACTTTGTCCCTGTGGCTGCCATCTCCATTCCACCCACCTCCCCAGCCCTTCTCAACTTTGTCCTTAGGTACATGTTGCCCTCTTGATCTTGAATGATTGACATTCCATGGTGAGCATGCCTTACTATGTTGTTGTCTACCCTATCCCTGTATACCTGTCTACTCATATGGCACTGTGGGCTGCTGCATCAAACTGCAGAGTCATTTGAACTGCAAGGTCGGTGGTTCAAACTCACCAGCTGCTCCTTGGAAATCCTATATAGGATTGCTATGGGTTGAAATCAACTCGATGACACTTAACAACAACAACTGCTTAGCTGAAAACTGGGCCATGAGTTCTTTACAGACCTGGAGGTTCGTCACAGGCCATCATTTCAAATTCCTCCTATCTCTTTCTGACCAGTAAATCTGGTCTTTTTTTTAATTTGGGAGTTTTGGTCCATATTTTCTCCCACTCTATCAGGGACCCTCTAATGTGATCCCTTTTTAAGAGCAGCTGGCCACTATCTAGTTCTTCTGGTCTCAGAGTCATGGAGATAGATGTTCACAGGTTCCATTAGTCCACTGGACTAATTCATTCCAAGCCTCTTCCATTCTTATCACTCTTCTTTGTTCCCCACATGGAAAGACCAATAGCTGCACCATGCATGTTGATCAGCTGGGTTAGGAGGCACCCATGATGCCGGGGAATAGTTCAGTCTTAGTGGATGTAACGATACTCTTGCTCTGTGGTGCAGTTGAAATATAAGAATGACTGAATGTGTGTTTTAGATAAATCATGTTGATCTGATGCAGTTTATTTGACATGTTGCTGAAGTCTGTCACTTCAGCTAGCATCAGGGCAGGTTGGTCTCACACACAAATGGTCTGGGGCACAGGCCTCCTTTATATATTCCTCAGTGGTTCAAACCCACCAGCCGCTCCTCAGAAACCCTATACAGGGTCACTCTGCATTGGAACCACCTTGACGGCACTCAACAACAATAATAGTATCCTTTACAAACCTCTATCATAACACTTAGCACCTTGTAATGTGTCTCATTAACTGTTTACTCCCACTAGCCTATGGGGTTTTTGTCTTTCATCTTCCTCCCTCTAACCCTGACTCACTACCTGACACATTATAGTTACTTAAGAAATATTGGATAAATGACCCAGTTGGTCTAATTGGGAGCGAAGCCCTGTCTCCATCTCCCCAACTCACTAGTTTGTTGTGGACCCTGTGAAGTTCTCTAAGAGAAACTTATTTTAAAAGACAATGGATAAACCAAACATCGTTAACAAGTAACAAGAAGAACAGATGGCACCCAAGACTTGTTGTCATTATCAGAGTATGAAAATGTTATTTGTTTAAAAAGAAAAAAAAAATGGTCAGGAATGTGCACATGAGTACAGAGTGTGTTCAGAGCAGCCCAGGGAAAGCTGGTGTGAGGAGGAAACGTGACTTTCACTTGGCTCTTGTTCAGACTTGCCATGCCATTACTTTTCATCACTGGCCCTTTCCTTTCTATTAACAAAGAATTCTCAATATCCAGTTCTGAGATCAGTTTGATTTTCTTTCTCGTTAAGGGGAAAGGAGCATCATCCCCGAGTGTGCACCCCTATGTGCCAAGCACTGCCTTAAGTCACTTCAGTGTAGGTTCCCATGGTTCCTTTCTGCCTTTCTTAATAAGCGTGAATGAAATTTCACTATACAGATGGGCCCCAGAGTAAGGACATCTGACTAACATATAATGCAGTTATAAACTAACCTATGAAAGCTATATAAATTGGTTCATAGTAATAGACAGACACTATTTTGTGACACATTATTATTACTGGATTATTATATATATAAAATTAATACACTCTAGTGGACATGTTTCTTTAATGGTTTTTTAATGCTGCACTGTAAATAACAACAACAACAACATGGAATCCTGGTGTGGCACTTAGGATAAACGCTGAACCGCTAACCACAAGGTCAGTGGTTCAAACTCACCAGCCACTCCTCAGAAACCCTGTACAAGGTCACTGTGAGAGGCAACTCAGTGGCACTTAACAACAACATATATTGTCTACTAAGACAAACCTTCGATTAGCTAATGTTGGAGAAGAACTATACCTAACTGTTCTAATTTACATACAAATGTGACTTCAAGATAAATTTAGGGATGAAATTCATTCATAATCTGGGGACTGTCTGTACTAATTTTATTAAAAAGATAGGGTGGCAGCAATAGCAAAAAGATCACTATTAGATGCAAGAGCAGGGGCTGAAATTCAGAGTCAGGAACCCTGACCTCATAAACGTACGTACCCAGGTAATCACACAATATCCTTCTTGTAGAAAAGTCCCAGCCAGCAATTCTAGCTCACTTGCCTTATTGAAAGCTGAGCGCTAAGATCAATGGAGCAATATTTTATGAAATTCAATTTATCAGGAGATTTGACATCTTAAAGATGATAGAATGTCTTATTTATCAGCAATCGTGGAAACTTCAGAAACGTTTGGTATAGTGAGTGTTTAAAGTCCAGAGTTAATTTGAAATTTCCTGTCCTTGAAAGAATACAGTAATGGAGAATTGCTTTTGAAAGCTACATCTCAATACTAAACCTCCACCACTGTTAGACAAGCAAGACAAAATCCCAGCCAAAATGAAAGTGTTATTTGCTATGAGGCAAAGGACTGCTTCTACCAAAAGCAAAAGCAAAAACAAAGAAAAGACAATGAGCACATCTTTACAAATGGAGATAAAATCAAACTCAGCCCACTTTCATCAAATCAGTTCTGACTCCTAGTGATCTTACAGGATTCTGAGTAAATCGTAGAACTGCGCTGTTAATTCATTACAGAAGCAGATAGTCTTGTCTTTCTCCCATGGAGCTGCTGGTGGGTTTGAACTGTCGATCTTTCTGTTAGCAGCCCAACTGCTTTACATGAGGCGCTACCAGAGTTCCCTACAAATGTAGATACCAGCCACTCAGAGGGAGAAAAAGAAGGTTGCTCCTCCCACAAAGATTTACAGTCTTGGCAAAACCGTGTGTCTGAATCCACTAACAGTGGTTTGGGATTTGGGGGTTTTTGGCAATTATTATGAAGAGTAAATGATGCAACATACAAAGTAAACTAGCAGTTAGTCAGTGTTCAATGTCCGTGAGTTGAATTTGGCTAAGGCCAAGTCAAAGTCAAAAGCCAAAGAAGGGAAAGTTTTAAAAGCGGAAAGTCCTTACCACAATACCTCCCGAGACTTTTGGAATAACGGAGTCTCCTCTCAAGGCCAAGGCAAACTGGAGAACGTGGCCTGTCGCTGCCAGCCAGAGAACTCTGGCAGGAGTTTGCATTGGGTTGGCTCAGCACAATCTATTTCTCACCTTAGGCAAACACCTCCTAATTAATGTATTATCACTTCAAGCCCTCTGACTCATGGGAAATCCTCATTTTGCAAATGTATTTCCAAGTTGCTTGAATTGACAGCAGTCTTACTTTTTTTCCCTAGGTAAGAATCATTTTAGATAAGAACTGCTTCGAGAGAGTCCTGATTCTGTTTCTAACTTAGTTTTTCTTATCTCTGGAGTTGGAGAAATAAATAATAAACAAAAATACACAAGCTGACATATTCATTCATCTTTCCACCTCCCTGCAAATAGATAGGTTGTGCAGCAAATTAAATGTCAGTGGAGGAAACTGTACAGCTCAGAGAAATTGAGACGCTTGTCCAACACCACTAAGCTAATAGTGGAGGAGCCAGAACTTGAACTTGACTCCAAGGGCTGCCCTCTTTGTTGTTACATTGCCTTTCCACTCCACTGATGTCAAACTGGAAAGGGCTGGTGGGAGGCCACTGTTTCCTGTCCGAGTCCCCCCTCCAGAGCTGTTACCCAGAGCGGTTGGGTAGCATACTAGAGAAACATCAGCTCATTATGAACACTTGAAATTAATTTCCACTTCTATCCTAAAGGAGCTCTGGTAGCATAGTGGTTACAAATTGGACTGCGAACCACAAGGTCAGCAGTTCGACACTACCAGCTGTTCTCCGGGAGAAAGAGGAGGCTTTCTGCTCCCGTAAAGATGTCCAGCCTCGGAAACCCTGTACAGGGTTGCTATGAGTGGGAACCGACTCCACGGCACATTACAACAACAAGAATCCTTAAAACCAAATAGATGTCATTTTTACCCAAGGGGGCTGATTTTGTAGAATCAAGCAAATACAACAAACCTAATCATAGAATTCTTGTTCTTATATTCTTATTATCGTCATTGTAAAACTATAGGTAACACAATTGTCAAGATTTTTCACTTGTACAGTGCAGTGAAATGAAGGGTAAGGACCGGACTGGTAACCACAGGGTCTGTGGATCAAACCCACCAGCTGCTCCTTGGAAACCCTATAGAGGGGGCCACTATGAGTCTGAACCAACTTGACACCACTTTCTTGTTAGAAAGATTACATCTATCATGTCTTGCAAACATCTATGGCCATGTTTTCTATCCATGCAAACAGAAACTCAATGAGTTATTATTACTCAAGGAAGTGTCGTCTCAAAGTGGAGCCTCTTGAGTAGACACCCAATGGGCTGAGCCCCCCACCCTGGCCCCTTCACTGTGAAGTATCTGGTTCAGTCTTACACCACATGGGCAACTCAATGTTGGCCTGGGTTCCCAGCACCCATTTTTACTTCCAAGTCAAGGGCCTGTAACTTCATGTTGTATGTTGTTTGTGTTGTTGTAGTTAGGTGCTAACAAGTCAGTTCTGACTCATGGTGACCATGTGTAGGGTTCACACAAGACTTCCATTTCTTCCCTAGTCCTAATAGCACCTTTCTAGTCTGGATTTCATACTTGGCACTGTTTGCCTGGAGCCCCTAGGTAATGCAAACACTCAATGTGTTCAGCTGCTAAGAGGCTGGAGGTTCAAGTCCTACAAGGGGCTTCTATTTCTGAGACATGAGCCATTGAAAGCCTTATGGAGCACAGTTCTACTTGGACACAGGGGGTCACCATGAGCTGCAATTGTTTAACCAGCTGCTGGTTACTCTTGCCTTCGCCTGACCTCAGTTTCTCTTTTCAGCTAGTATTTGTTCTTGGCTCTCAGGCTATCTATTCCTGACTTTCCAGGTATTCATCAGTCTGTCCAACCTGATCCATGTCAGCCCTCTGGGTGCTATCCCAGTGCACTCCAAGGTCCTTGCTTTTTTTTTTTTTTTTAACTAGGTTGCCTGAGCCCTGGATCACCTCCTCTATATACTGAAAAAGAGACCAACCCAGAGAGCGAAAGCTGCCTGGGGTGGGAGACTCATTAGCATTAAATGCCAAGTTTCACAAATAACCAGCTTCTTCGTTACAAGTAAATCTGAGAATGCTGCATTCCTGCAGTAATGGAAATATAATGAAGGAATTTATTGTCTCTGAAAGACAATATCTGCCACACAAACCCCATGGGGTATCTCCAGACAGTAAATACAGCTCCATGCCTCTAATTCCTCTGGTCCATAATTATCTCAGGAGGACCGTGACCCTGCAGTTCTCCCTATTAAAAGTATATTTCCTTACAAAGTGAACTGTGCTTTATTGAATTGCATCATTTTGATCACTGGAAATTGACATATTGGGCTCATTAGCCAGGAAGTTGCATAGTTAATTTATGAGGTTTCCTCCGAGCCTGTCCCTGACCACTCATCGAGGGAGCTAAACAGCCCACAATGAGATGGAAGAAAGTTACTCCGGCAGAGTTCCTTTATTTCCCTCTCATTACAGAGATAATGAACAGAAAACTTCCCTGGTGAAGATATTGCTTCCCACCCTGTACTCCCCTACCCCAGAATTACTTCGTTTTATTGCAGCCCGATACCATTTGATGGGCAAACAGTCTTATTTTGCTCATTAGCACTGTTTTTCGTTGAAAATGCTTCCACGCTGAGATGAAAAGACTATCTGAGTCTTCGCCTTTATCTTTAATATTTAAAACTGTTCACACAGCCTTTTAGAAATCAAATATTGATGCTGCTACCTGTTGTTCTTCAAAGGGAAGCAATTATATTGCGGCCCTTTGCGGCAAGCCTGCTTTTATTAGGAAGGAGAGTGGGGGGTGTTAGGGAGATGTTTCTTTCCCCAGCCTGCTTCAGCCAGAGATGGAAATCTGGGAGGCGCTTTTGGCTCTTAGTGAAGAAATGCGCTGAGGCAGACACCAGAAAGCACCTCGTGGGCAGGCTGGTGAGGGAGACAAAGATGCAAGAAGCATGCTCAAAGTAGATGCTGTACAATGATGCTACGCCTTCTTTGGAACTATATATAGCGTCCTAGGCTTTCCGCCCACCATAGGCCAACTTCTTTGAACCTCTACAACGTAGATTTGTGGAGAATGGCAGTTCTAGGCACTGGCATGGTTCCACACTGCCCTCTAGTGACGGTGTGCAGAAGCTACGCGTATCATGTGGTCTTCACCTTTGGGTCAATTGGAGTTTGAGTATTCCTCCAACAATCTCTTACTGGAGGGAGGTACGTCATATGCCAGGGACTGGGGATATTGAGGTCAACAAGACATGCAGCCTGTTCTCAGATTTCTTACAGTCCTTGGAAGGGAAAGACATGTAGGCAGATAATTACAAAGCAATATGGCTGTATTATTATGCAGACGAGACCATTCAGAATGTCCCTAGAACACATGGAAACGTCATGGCTGGTAGGAGGGTCTCAAAGGTCTTCAAGGAGGAATGTTGAAGGATGAGAATGGGTTTGTGTGCAGAACTTAAGGAGACTTGCGAAGCTTGTGAACCAGTACAAGGTTGTGGACGGGAGCTGTAAGAGCAAGTTAGGTGTTGACTTGAGCTATTGTGTATTGTCAATGTTTAAGATTCACATTTTCTCTCCACATTTTAATATCTCTTTGGGATGCCTCCTACAAACGATGGTGTGTTGTCATTTTATTTGTAGTATTTTTCCTTTTCATGGTGACACATAAAATTGTTGGGCATTTTACAATGGGTGCTGTCAGATTTGAGGCAATAACGGTGAGATAGGGGCTTATGTAGAACAATGCTGTGGGGACAGAGAGGAGGAGGGGATGTGTTCTAGAGGTTCTTAGGAGGTGGGAGGGTTTTTTTTTTGTTTTGTTTTGTTTTGTTTTTTAATTGGTGTGGTGCTGTGGGTTAATGCTCTAGACTGCACAGTCGGTCTGAACTGCAAGGTTGATGGTTCAGGCTCACCAATCGCTATGGGTGGCTATGGGTCAGAACCAACTCGATGGCACTTAACAACAATAACAATATGAAGGATGAGCAAGAAGAAGTTGAGGGTTCCTCTAAATAGAGAGAGAGAGAGAGAGTATGTTTGTGTGTAGAAGGAACTAGTAAAAACAGGTGTGGCTGTGAGTATGGTAAATCAAGGTCCATGCATGGAGAAAATGGTTTTCTACTTGGCTGGTAACGGAAAGGTTAGCAGGCTGCAGAACAAAAAGGGCTGGTGATCTACTTTGTAAAGAAGACAGCCAGGAAAACCCTATAGAGCAGTTCTCTGTAACATGAATCACTATGAGTTGGAATGGACTTGACAGCATCTTACAGCAACAATTCTGAGTTCATTGACAATTAGAGGCAGGATGAATTGATCATACAAAGAAGCCAGGAAATCACCTCAATGCTTTAGAAAAAATGTAAGGTTTTACACTGAAGTTGTATGATGGTGTAAGACTTGGGGTGTGGAAATGGCTTAGATGATGTCTTTCTGACCCTCTGGGTTTATGATTCTCTTCTACCCACAGGAAACAGGAGCATAGCGTTGCATTTCATTTGCCCTAATTCATCTGGAGAATCCACTCTCCTGTTATCACTTGGATCGATTGTACAAATAACTTCTCAGTCACTCAATACTTTTGTCATGAGTGAGACTGCATATCCAGGTTGGATATGCAGAGAGCTGCGATTGGGATCTCTAGATGGCAACAAAGAACCCTCTGCCCCCTCCCCTCCAAGACCCACACATCTCCACCTTCACTCGGGGGCATTTTACCACATTACGGACACAAACAGGCTGATGTAACTGCTGCTTTGAAGCCAGGTGCTGCGTCCAACTGAGCTACACATTTCTGAGATACTGGTTATTTTGGAGTTTATCTTCTCATCCCTAAGGTGAGGCTCGAGTTGATGCTGACAGCTACTTCATCATTTCATGGACTTTTCTTGGTTGTTGAGTTTTAAATTCCCTTCGTATTAGTCACAGACTGGGAATGAGGAGAACAGGTTTGACCGTGGTGGTGATGGTAGGCAGCCATTCCAGAGGTGGCACAAGAGTGGGGGGTTCTTCTTCATGTCGAAATCTCGCAAATCTGAAGAATCGCAGTAGCAAGAAAATTCTTTCTGCTCACATGATTTCTCAGCATAAAGGAAAGGATGGGATAGACATATATTCCAGACCTCCCTCCTTTTCTTGCTAGCTATGTGACCTAGGCAAGTGACTGACCCTCTCAGAGCCTGGTTTTCCTTATTTATAAAACACAAACAGTACTGCTTCATCCCTAAAGATTTTTAGGGAAAGTAAGTGGGATAGCTGAACATCTGTCCCACAGTGGTGTCTGGTACCTACTGTTCCAATTCCCTATGTGATCTCTCTGTGTTTACCTTCATGTCTGCATCTTCCAGCCACATGGTGACTTAGCTGCTGCTGTCATTCCCTCCATGTGCCTTGCATTTTCCATTCCCAGGTCTTCACAGATGCTAGTCCTTATTCTAGGTGTTGCTACATGTCCACTTCCCCTCCTGGCCATTTCCCAAGGCCCATTTCAGTGCCAGCACCTCTAGGGACTTCGCCACATGGGAGCCATCACTCCTTCCTCGGAGCCAATATAGCAGCTCTGTGTGCGGTCCACACAGACTCTTCACACACATCACCCCTGACACTTAATGCACTCTCACCTATTTACCCTTGCCGAGCCTCAGTTTCTTCATCAAATTGGTGATAATAAAAATATCTACTTCCTGGGGCAGTGGTGAAGATTAAGAATTTTTTGGTTGTTTTGAGGTGGTTTCTTTAATGTTTTGATTGTTTGCTTGTGTTATTTGGGAAACAAAAGATGAAATAATGCAATTTAAATTTTTTACCTGGTATTTAATTACTGATGTTCTGTGTCTTTTCATTTGGTGTCACTTTTTCACTTTTTAAAATCTAATTTACATTTCAAAGAAGCCACAGATAATCGCATTTTTTAAAGGAGTGCTGATGGTGCTGTAGGATAAGCACTGGACTGCTAAACCACAAGGTCAGCAGTTCAAAGTCTCCTGCTCCAGTGAAGTTTTACCATCTCAGAAATGCTATGCAGGGTCCCTATGAGCCAGAGCCCATGCAGTAGCAGTGGGTTTGGCTGGCTTTTATAGATAGATAGGACATATGAGGGGGCTTCATAAATCTGGTGGAGAAACGGAATGAAAAGATGATGGAAGTGTCCCACAAACTTTGGGAAGCCCTTGACAGAGCTGTTGATCACTGCGGAGTTGCTGCCTGCTTGGCGCTGATGCTTGGGGGCCGTGTGTAGCAGAATGAAGCGTTGTCTAGCCCTGGGTCAAGTTCACAGCCACCAGCATGTTCCAGGCCATCGCTGTGACTCTTGTGCCAATCCTGCTCACCGAGCTGGGGTTCTCTGCTTCACCAAACATGATGTCCTCAGCTGATTCCTCCCAATGACCTGTTCAGAGGAAGTGAGCCCCACAGTACTCTGCCAGGATCCTTAGGTTTTCATTTGCACTCATTTTTGGAAGCAGCTCCCCAAACCTCTCTTCCTAGTCTGACCTAGTCTGGAGGCACCCCTGAAACCTGTCCACCATGAGTGACCCTGCTGAAATTCTAAATACCAGCTGCCTAGTCTCCTGCCTCAGAAACAATCCAGAAGCCTCACACAATACACTGACCCACAAGGTGGAATGGGCTTATGCGTTACATTTGGATATGCATTGGTTTTGCATATGTGTGGAATTTGCATATTGTTGAATATGCATGTGCATTGAATTTGCATAGGCATTACATTTATTACATTTTTAAAGCATGCTAACTGGCATGAATGAGAGATGACTATCATTCATTCTTTCAAAATGTAATTGGTTCTTGATTTTGATTATGATTTGATTTTGATTATGGTCCCTTGGCCTGAGCGAGGGCTATGGCAGCCATCTTTCCTAATGCTGGTGAGGTCATTAGAAGAATGAGGTCATAATGACAGTCATAGTCCTCAGAGCCCTGATGCAATCCAAGTTGTTGTTGTTAAGTGCCACTGAGTCGGTTCTGATCCATAGCAACCCTGTATAGGTTTTCCGAGGAGCAGCTGGTGAGCTTGAACCTCCAACCTTGCAGTTCCAACGACTTTACAGTCTGGCGCATTAACCCATAGTGCCAGTTGTTGTTGTTGTTGTTAAGTGCCGTCGAGTCGGTTCCGACCCATAGCGACCCTGTACAGGGTTTCCGAGGGTGTAAATCCTTACCGTTAAGTCGGTTCCCACTCACAGCATCCCTTTGCACAACATAAGAGAACATGGCCTGATCCTGCAACAACCTTACAATTTTGTTACCTTTGATCCCATTGCGGCTGCCAGTGTGTCAATCCATCTTGTTGGGGGTTTTCCTCTTTTTCACTGGCTGTCCATTTTACCAGTGATGTCCTTCTCCAGAGACTGGAGCATGTCCGACAGCATGTCCAAAATGGAAGAGATGAAGTCGCCATCCTGGCTTCTAAGGAGCATTCTGGCTATACTTACTCTCACACAGATTTGTTTGTTCTTCTGGCTATCCATGGTACTTTTAAAACAGCCGGAGAGTACCAGCCCCTGACAAGCCCTGCTGATTACAGTTGAGGGTATTGATTTAGTAGTTTACTGAAGTACCTGCCTGATCCTAGTTCTCACTCTTTGGGGTGGGCTTATTTGCTGTGTATTTCTTTTTTTTATCTTTAAATTTTACTGTTTCTGTTGTTGAGCATATACCCCGATGCAGTAGTTACCACGTGCATGATTCGGGGACACGGATGACATTCTCTGAGTCATGTCACCATTCCTGCCCTCAGGTTCTGAGCTGTTGTTCCCTCATTAGCATAATTAAGCTCACTGCCCAGGCCCACTAAGGTTCCTCTCGCATCTTTGGTGTTGTTGTTTTCAATTGGATCCCTGTAGAGTTCTTAAAAAGCAGACCTTTTATTTATTTATTTTTTTTACTAGTTTAGCTAAACTGTGGTTCAGTTTTCAAAAGACTTGGGGTATTTTTGTTTATGGATTAAAGATTATTTCAGGGCAATATTTCAGGGATTTGTTTATTCTCCAGGACTCCAGAAAGTCTAGAGTACACGTAAGTTTGAGAGTCTGTTCTGCATTTTCCCCTCCGGATCAGAATTTTCTATGGAATCTCTGATTAAAATGTTCAGTAATGGTATCTAGGCACCATCCATTTCTTCTGCTCACATGGTAATGAAGACAGTTTGTTCATGGAGGCAATTAGACATACGTTCCATTGGCTTTTTGTTGGTTGGTTATGTGCCGTGGAGTCGGTTCTGACTCATAGCAACCCTGTATAGGGCTTCCGGGGCTGTAAAACTTTATGGGTGTAGAAAGCCTCATCTTTCTCCTGCAGAACAACTGGTAGTTTTGAACTGCTGACCTTGAGGTTAGCAGCCTGACTCATAACCACTATGGTACCTGAGCTCTTTTCTTATTCCTGACTCTCCTGTTTCCTCTGTTGTTCAAGTTGACTAGAGCTCACTCATGTACCTTGGATGTGTAAGATGTAATGCGCGTACAGGGGCAGACACATAGAAAGCAGTGTGTGATAGTGGTTTTGAGGTATTATTATTATATCTGGTGTTGTTGTTAAGTGCTGTCGAGTCAGTTCCGATGCATAGCAACCCTGGCTAGGGTTTCCAAGGAGCAACTGGTGAGTTTGAACCACCAACCTTGCAGTTCAAACAGACCTTGCAGTCCAGTGCTTATCCTCCAGTGCTGTATGATTATTTTCAGGATCAGCACTGGACTGTGAACCACAATGTCAGCAGTTCAAACCTACCCTCTGTCCTTGGAAACCACATATGTGGTCACCATGATTCAGAACTGACCCGACAACCCTTAACAACAGCAATAACATATTGTGTCTAGATGTGACCTATAGTCCGTAAACGGAATTTCTTGGTTGCTCACTTCTAGAAACACATGCTGTTCCTAGAAATGGGTGTCTTTCTTCCTGGTCAGCCCCTCCCTTGTTAGTAGTGAGTAGAATCGGTAGTATCGGTGGTACAGCTCACAACAAAGAGGTTAGTGGTTGGAGTCCCATTAGATTTCGGGTGTGGGTGATACTCATTTATCAGGTTAAGACCTTAAGCCTTGCTTCCAGGGTATGAGAAATGCTCATTATACCTACAAATCCCTGAGAAATGCAAAGCATGTGAAAGCTTGACAACAATGCAAAATCTCAAAAGCACAATCACTAACCGCCAAGACTCGGAGTTTTTATGAATATAGGAGAAATGGCTGACCTTCAAGATGGGAACAAGGACCCATGTTAGCTTGAGAGGAGCAAGAGGAAATGGCAAGGAAGCATGTAGAAGTTGAACATTCATGATCCTCAACAAACACACCTCTGAGCAAAAGGTTGCCCATGTGTCTGTCATCTCTCTTCCAGTTTATGTCATGATTTTCAGATCCAACTGGCTTTGTAGGAGAAAAATGTTGTTGTTAAGTGCTGTTGAGTCGATTCCCACTCATAGTGACCCTGTATGGGTTTCCAGTGAGAAACTCGTGGGTTTGAATCACCAACCTTGTGGTTAGCAGTCCAGTGCCTATCCTACAGCACCACACCAGGACTCCAGGATGAACGGTAGGAAGTTCATAATTCAGATAATGAGACACATTTTTAACTCTGAATAAACAACACTATGCTATGCTTCTCTGGATTTCAGAGTGCCAGTAGCTTTTAACTACCAGCTCAGGCGATGTTCATTTGATTGTTCCCTATAAAACTGTGAATGAATCACAAAGACATAAAAAGGCTCCACAGAAATAGGGGCCTGTTTTCATGTGTGGGAACCAGATCTGCATTTTGGGCACTCTATTCGTAAGTCTGTGCCCCCTTGAAGTCCCTGGGTGACACAAATGGTTAAATACTTGACTGTTAACTGAGAGTTTGGTAGTTTGAACCCACCCAGAGGTTATCTGAGAAGACTGACTTGGTCCCAGCCTGGGAAACCTAATGAGACAGTTCTGTTCTGTACACACGGGGCCCCTGTGAATGACAATCTACTCAGTGGCAACTAACATCAATGTCTGGCACCCTCAACAGCTGCCCCGTTGACCCCCTCACTGCTTGACTGAGGAAGAACTGATTGAAACCGAGGACTAAGCAGACAGTGCTGCCTGATGTGGTAACCACTAACCACATGTGGCTATTAAACACAAGGAAGGTGCTAGTCATAAATCAAATATGTTGTGAATGTAAAATACACATTGAATTTTTAAAGACTTGCTATCAAAAAAAGAACATAAAGCATTTCATTCATCATTTTGTGTCAATTACCTGTCAAGGCAATGCTTTGATGTTGTTGTTGTTGTTGTTGTTAGCTGGGATTTATAGCAACCCTAGATATAACAGAACAGAACACCGCCCGGCCCTGCGCTGTCCCCACAACTGTTGTCCGGTTGGAGCCCACTGTTGTTGTCACTGTCAGTCCACCTCCTCTTTCCCATGGACACTTCCCTTTACCGACCATGGTGCCCTTTTCCAGGGACTGGTCCTTCCAGACAACATGTCAAAGTACAAGACTCCAAGTCTCACCGTTGCACTTCTGAAGCGCAATTGACCACACTTCCTGCAAAAACATTCATTCATTCTTCTGGCCTGTTCTTCGATATGCTTTGCCAACATCAAAATCCAAATGTAGAGATTTTTCTCCAGTCTTCCTTATCCATGTTGTTAGGTACTCTCTAGTAGGTTCTGATACATAGTGACCCTGTATAGGGTTTCCAAGGAGTGGCTGGTAAGTTTGAGTCATCCATCTTGTGCTTCTAACTGGCCTTGCAGTCCAGTGTTTATCCTACAGCACCACACCAGGACTTCCTGTTTTGGATCGATCAGTTTAAATGGAAGGCAGGTGTGCCTTCTGATTCTACTTCTAGAGGACAGTGCTGCTCTAGACCCCTAGACCCCTGAACCCAAGTGTAGACTCAGACGGGATTGTCTGGTCCACAGAATATCTTATTTCCTAAATCATTTTGCTTTCAAAGTCCAAGCAATACTAACAGCACAAAACGATAAGCAAGTCTTGCACCCTTGCTCCGCCTTTGCCAAGCTCCCCTTGGTTCTTCTTCAGAAAGGCATTGTCATCCTCATGCCTTGGACACTCTTCTGGACATAACTGAGATGGGACTTGAGTTCCCCAATGCCCTGCAGTCTCCACCACTCCCTGTGTCTTTTACCTGGTCTATCTCACCTATTGATATAACCTGCCAGCCACTGTGGGCAGTCGAACATATCCTAAAACGTGGCAGCTCGTGGTGGGCAAGAGCCTATAAAAACAATGACACCGTGGGAGGTAAATGTGAAATCATTCACTTGCATATAATGAAAAGAGGAATAAAAGAAGGGACAGCCTATCTAATTATCCTGCAAACATTTTCTCTTTCTAATTTATTTGAAAAACTGACATCAAGAGTTCTATTATATGACCAGTGGGACCCAGCAACACTCACAGGGGAGAAAGCTAAGAAGAAGATCTATGTATCCTATCCTGTGTGCCCATGTGGTCCACAGATGCTCCTTAAGAGACATTTTCCTCTTTAGAGATGAAATAACTGGAGATTGGGAGTTATTTGCCTAAAGCCTTGTGAATCCGGGATCGAATTAAATGACATTAAACTAGAAATCGTCTTTTTAAGGCACATTTTAGTATGTTAATTAAGGCGGCCTAACCTTGAATTTTCACAGTTTAGGGTGAAACTGTGGCCTGGAGATGAATCAATGTAGAGCCCACTATATAGATTTGGAAAGAGCTTTTAGTACTATCAACCATATAATTATCTCAGCAATTCCTTAAGGCATGGAGGATGGAAAAAGGATAAAGGAAATAACTCTATATCATTATGTCTCCATCACCCAGCATTGAATATCTGTCAGGAACAGTTCAAGTGAGCATCAAGGGAAGATTAGACAAGGAGAGAGGCAGATGCCTGCGTCCTCCCTCAGACCTACAGAGCTGGGCAGAGGGAGATTGGACCAGGCACCCCGATGATGGGCCAAGTACTAGTCCTCATCCATATTTTTGTTTCAACAAAGCTTTCTTCAGGTGTTAGAGATGTCCCAGGAAACAAGAAAATCAAATCCAAACAAGTATGCCTTTATTAGCATCTCAAAACTATAAAGAGTTTAAAATAATGAACTATACCTGTGTGCACATATACATAGAGCACAAAGTAGGCTTAGAATCCCAAGTTTGATTTGAGCTAGTATGGATAGCTAGAGTCGTGGTGTGGCACTGTAGGATACGCACTGGATTGCAAGGTCAGTTAGAACTACAAGGTCAGCAGTTCAAATCCACCATCCATTCCTCAGAAACCTTATACAGGGTCCCTATGAGTTAGAACCAACTCAACAGCACTCATCAATTAGTAACAGTACAGATAGCAATGGTGGGCTCCCCTTCCATGCAAGGAACAGAGGGACAGATGTTTCTATCTGGGAAAATTCTACTAGTCGATCTACTGCTACCATTTGGGTTCTGTTTGCTCTATCTGATTGGCCATTGCAGGCATTCACTCACTGCCGACCCAACTCCATTGCCATCTTGTCAATTCTGACTCACTGGGATCCTCTCGGACCGAGTAGAATGGCTCCGTAGGGTGTACATCTTTCTGAAAGCAGACTTCTGCATCTTTCTGCCTCAGAGTGGCTGGTGGACTCACACTCTGGACCCTTCTGTTAGCTTTAACCACCAGGACTCCTTACCTACCCACTGTTGTTGTTCAGTGCTCTTGAGACACCTTGTGCACAATAGAATGAATCTCTGTCCAGTTCTGCACCATGCTCACTACTGTTGCTACACCTAAAGCCTAGCCACTCCTAGGAACTGACGATACATTACTAATGGGATCTAGACAAGTAACAGTGAAGGGTTTGGCAGGAATTTTATAAGCTATCAGAGTCCAAGCCGACTGAGGGTTAGAGCAGAGTTTGGGTCCAGGTAGAAGAATTAGAGAACTAATCAGAAACGGACCCTGGTTTGGCGCTGTAGGATAAACACTGAGCTGCCAATCAAAAGGTTGGCAGCTCAAACCCAGCAGGTGCTTGTCGGGAACCCTGTACAGGGTCACTGTGAGTCAGACTGAGTCCATGACACATAACAGCAGCAACAATCAGAAATTGAAGCTGAGCTGCAGTCTTAACACAGGGCCTGAAGCAGGAAAGGGACAGATTGAAGTCATCCAATCTGAGTTGAAGCCTTGGCTCTGTAACTCATTAGCTGAGAGGTGCTGGGTGAGTCACACAGCCCTCTATGTACCAGTCCTCTCATCTGAGAATGGGAGGGACCACCTACCTTACAGGTTTTATGCAGGCATTTCAAAAGGACATAAACCATCTGAGGAGACACAAAACGCAGGTTATTCAATGTATCTACGGCATTAAATCATCAAAATGATGGTTTTAAAAAGATCACTAGTTGGCAATGGTTTCACCTTAGGTGAATAGTACATAAGATTCATAACTGGAAACCCAGAAACCAGTATTATATTAGAAAAACTAACTTATCCCAGACACTGTTCACTGGGGCTTCCCTTCCTGGGCAGAAATGGCTCAGGACTTTGGAAAGGCTAAGTGTAGAATATTAGGTGAAAGGTTTCAACTAAATGTGGCAAGAACAGACTCCGCCCACTTTGGACCATCAGCCCCACCCACTATCTCCCTGGGAGTGATGAAAGAAAAGGAACAGTTTCTTTGCATATAGCTCTGATCTTTGTGGACCACTCAACATCTTCCGCATCTGGTCTTCATTCCTCTTGTCATCAACCTTGCCAGCAACATTGATCATGCTCAAGAGATGTTTTAGAATCCTGTGATTTTTTTGCAGAGAAAGTATCTATTATCTCAAGAAAAAGCATCCCTCTAAATAGGTTCTGTTTTTGTTTTAATAATAATTGTAGGGTTGCGGGAAGAATTAGCAGCTCTCGTGGTGTTCCTTTCATCTGGTTTTTCAGCATTTACTCCCAAGCCCTAGTCTCTCCACCACGGAGGAGTAGCAGATTGACATAGATGGGAGAGAGAAAGATTGGAGTACATTTAGCGTTGCTAAGGAAGAAATGCTATCCTCCCTACAGAGTTGTGAAGGCAAAGGGTGAAATCTTGGGGGTACTTCTTCAACCCTCCCACCCAGCTGTCTCCATGGTAACTCAAAGCAGATCACTCTGGTCTGGTTCCATTTCCTTCCTTACCCACATTTCAGCCACTTCCCTCTCACAATCCCATCCCAAGAGCCCCAAATATTTATCTTCCACTTTCTTTCAAAGCTGCATTGCAAAAAGACGTATTCCTAAAGCCCAACACCCTTTGCGTTCATTCTCTCTTCTTACTGTCTAATCATTGTTATGGAATCTACACAAAATAAAACATCTGGGTGGACACTGAGAAGAACCCCATATCCAGCTGCATGTCATTATGTAAATGATATGTCCAACTTTCAGGCTGAATTTTTCTCTTTTTCTATACATTATGCTATTCATTCATACTCTTAGTATTCCAGTGTTTGTGACTCTGAGGCAGTGGGCTTATGTACCCACAGCATAAAACCACAGAAAGGTAGAAATCAAACAATAGGAAGGAATAGAGTCAGTTGGTTAATGTCTAGTTGTGGATCTATCACTTACGAGTTGTGCTATTTTAGACAAAAGACTCAGCCTGTCTCCGTATCCAGTTCTGTCTAAAGAGTGGTTAAGCTTGGTGGTCCCCGAAGTTCTTCTAGTTCTAGTGTTGTTTTAGTGCTGTTGTGTTGGTTCTGACTCATAGTGGCCCTGTATCAGGTTTCTTAGGAATGACTTATAGATTTGAACCAGCAACCATTGCAGTTCAAACTAACCTTGAGGTCCACTGCTTATCCTACAAGTGCCACACGCTATCCTAATTTTGCCCTTCCATGGCTTTGCTATGCCACAGTTATTTCTGATGGATCGTTTCTCCTTGAGGTGATCCCTCCAGAGTGTCCACTTGAGCAAGCAACCCATCAGCTTTCTGCATTCGTTCTTTACAAATCATCCCTTTGACATCTAGAGCAACTTTGCAGCCAACCAGACTAAGCAGTATTCTTCAATCTCTGAGCCTCACTAATTATATTACAAGAAGACCTATTACACCTCTCAGCAGAGCGATCAGAGACGTGTCATAGGAAACCTCAGATGCAAAGAAAAACACCTGATTGGTACGACATGATTGTCAAAACTACTATACTAACCTCTCTTGGCTCACTCCTTCCAAGATTATGGACTTGGCCACCCAGCTGCTAAGCAAGCATAGGCAAAGTTGACCTATCTCTCAACTCCCAACAAACAGGGACTAGAATTGTCCCTGTGGTCCTTGTCTAGATACCCCCAAGTGTATCCAGAGAAAACCAACCACAACCAAAAAAAGACCCAACTGTCATCAAGCTGATTCCAACTCAGAGTGACCCCATGTGTGCAGAGTAGAACCGAACCCCACTGAGTTTCCAAGGCTGTAACTGTATGGATTTTAAGACATGTGCTGTCCACTGTGTTAAGAGTCCTGGTGTGGCGCTGTGGGTTAATGCACCAGACTGCAAAGCTGTTTGAACTGCAAGGCCAGTGGTTCAAGCTCACCAATCACTCCTCAGAAACCCTATACAGGGTTGCTATGGGTTTGGAACTGACTCAATGGCACTTAACAACAATAACTATATGGATTAAATGCATATCCATGTAGACACCATATTTTGACTTTGAGTTAATCTCAAAACCACCATGGTTTCCCCAATACTGTCTTGGCCAACTTTTGACTTCTCTTTTAAGATAAGAGCAGCCGAGTTTAGAATGAAACATGCCAGGCCTGAACTTCTGGCTCTGCCAGTTGCTGACTGGTAGGTCTCTTTGAGCTTCAATTTCCTCATCTGTAAAATATGCATAAGAATGTCTGCCTCACAGGGGCAGTGTAAGGCTTAAATTAAATAGCATTTGTGAAGTTGCCAGGTAACCCTCATGCACCTATAGACCCTTTGCTGTTATTGAGGATGTTATAGGTATATTGTTGTTGTTATGTGCCGTGGAGTCAGTTCTGACTCATAGCAACCCTGTACAGGGTTTCCAAAGCTGTAAATCTTTATGGGAGCAGAAAGCCTCATCTTTCTCCCATGGAACAGCTGGTAGTTTCGAACTGCTAACCTTGAGGTTAGCAGCCCAATTCATAACCACTACGCTACCAGTATATAAGGGGATATTATCCAGCCACCCAATTGTTTACTCAAATTACAGCAAAAGACAGTCTTCTGAGGAAGAGACCATAATCTAAAGACAAGAATGCTAGCCTTCCTATGTTACAAGGGAACCAACTCCATATATTTATAAAAACGTAATTAAAAGGCCATTATTACATGTCTGAATTTTTCAGGCTCATGGAGAACGAGGGTGTGATCTCTGTGTGGTGACTTTGAAGTTGTTCTCTGGCAGTTAGAAGACCAGGTGTTTGGGATGATAAAGACCACTTTTTGAGTTCTAGTCTCTTCACTTGCTTTCTTTGTTCTTCTGTGTCACCCTTAGTTTGTCTATACCTTGTGTCCTGATCTCAAAGGTGGCCTGGTATATGACACATAGTTCTCCCTGCAAGTCTGAGGAAGCCGTCCACCTTCCCTCTCCCAACTCACTGCATTGAGGATGCTAGTCAGATGACCACCTCTGTTTGGAGTTCCATTTCCTCTCAACTGCTACATTTGTAATATTAGGTTTTCGTTTAAACTGTGGAGAATTGTTTCTGAGTATAGTAGAGGAAATTTGGGTCCGATTTTGTTGAGAGAGAATGTAATAGAAACCTCACATAAGCTTTGTATCACAATAAGCAAGTAACTACTTATTGAATCTTTTGGAATTTCCGAAGCTAAGGTTTACTGAAGCTTAGCTTTCTGTAATAAAATCAGCCCTTCAAGCACTGTCGCCATTAAAACCAAAAGACCTTCAAGATGTTTGTTTGAATTGGGTCTTTTTTAAATGGTACATCACCTGCTTTATTTTTTTCCTTCCATCTAGAAATGTGAAGTTAGATGACATCTAAGACCGCCAAACCATGAGTGGGGGGCATAGACTCGAATAGTCTCTGAGGTCCTGTCTAAACTCAGGGATGAATTTGCTTTGTTTCGCACATAGCTTTTTAAAAAGTTAAATTGTTTCTTTACAATTGTTCCAAAAATCAGGCTTCTGCAGTATTTTAAACCAACTCTTCTCCTGGAGGACCAAGGCAAGGGTGACATCTTCAGTACAGCTCGCTGTTTAAATTAGGTGGTTTAGGAAAAAAACATTTATATGTTCTTATTTAAATTCAGAAAAGGTATGCATCAAAGTTGCATCCTTTCACCATATGTATTCATACTGCATACTGAGCAAATGATCCGAGAAGCTAGATTATATGAACTAGGACATGGTATCAGGATTGGAAAAAGACTCATTAACAACCTACGATATGCAGATGACACAACCTTGCTTGCTCAAAGTAAAGAAAATGTGAAGCACTTGCCCATGAAGATTGAAGAACATCACCTTGAGTATAGATTACATCTCAATGTAAACAAAATATAATTCCTGACAACTGGACCAAGAAAAAACCATCATGTTGAATGGCAAAGAAATTGATGTGTCAAACAACTTCATTTCCCTTGTATCGACAATCAATGCCCATGGAAGTAGCAGTTAGGAAATCAGTGTATTACATTGGGCAAATCTGCTGCAAAAGATCTCTTGACAGTGCTAAAAAAAACAAAGCTATCACTTGAGTGACTAAAGTATGCCTAACCCAATCACCATAATGACAAAGGAGGACAGAAGAATTGATGCGTTTGAATTGAGGTGTTGGTGAAGGATATTGAATGCACCACGGCCTGAAGGAAGTGCAGCCAGATGCTCCATAGAAGCCAGGATGGTGAGACTTCCTCTCACATACATTGGACATGTTATCAGGAGGGACCAAGAACACCAGGCTTGATAAAATAGGGAGTCCGCAAAAGAGAGGAAGACTCTCAATGAGACAAACTGACACGGTGGCTGTAACAATGGGTTCAAACATAGTAACCATTGTGAGGATGACTCAGGAGCAGACTGTGTGTCATTCTGTTGTTACACAGCGGGCCTGCTGTGAGCCAGAGCCCACTCGCCAGCACCTAACAACAATGAAGCAACAGCGATGATTTTATTGCTGGTTGCCAGTGAATTGTCTCCAACTCATGGTAACCTCACATGTAACTGAACAAAATGTTACCCATATACATAAAATAAAATATCTTTGTGATTCTCATATGTTTATCAACCCATCTGATTCAGGGGGTTTCTTGTTTTTGTTGGCCCTCTACTTCATGTTCCACATTCTAATTACCAGTGATGTTTGCGCCTGTTACTTCTCATTTTGAGTCACGCCGCATCAATAAATGAAGTTCCTGAAGGCTTTGACGCCAACCACATTATTAAAGTTGACTCAGTTTAAGGAGGCAGCTCTCTCTGTCACGTCTGAGAGCCTTGCAGCCTAGGAAGCTCTTCTCCCAGCGCTGTATCAAACAGTATTCTTTTGGGACCCATCGTGTTTCCATGGCTAATTTTTAGAAGTAGGTTTTTATGTCTGACTTCCTAGTCTGCCTTAGCCTGGCAATCCCATTAAAATCTGTCTATCATGGGTGACCCTGCTAGTATTTGAAATATTGTTAGCTTTCAACTTCACCGCAACACTTAAGTCACCACACTATGACAAACCGACAGATGAGCAGACCACACACACACACACACACACATACACACGTAGTCCCTGACTTACCTGATTCTGTCAGAATCGGTTCTGATATAGTCAAATACTTCTCTCTTTTATAAGTTTTCATTATTATTCCCTCAGTATGTTTATAAGCCCAATATTTATCTTCGGTGGTTGGTATGGGAATGATAACATCAGCAGATTACACACTGCAACATTGTATATAGAATATCCTCCTATTGCTGATGATGTATGAAACAAAACAAGAGGGTCACAAGTGCAGTCAATCATAACTCAAATACATCATATTTTAGGGACTACCTGTATATATGTTGTTGTTAAGTGCTGTCGAGTTGGTTCTGACTCATAGTAACCTATATAGGGTTTCAGAGTAGCAGCTGGTGAGTTTGAACTGCCAACCTTGTGGTTCAAACTGATGTTGTGGTCCAGTGTATTATCCTGCAGTGTCACACTAGGAAACACGCTCCCTCATAGTCACTCGGTATAGGGTTTTCAAGGAGGAGCTGGTGGGTTTGCACTGCCAGGCTTGTGATTCATAACCTACTACTGATTCTATAGTGAGGCATCAGGAGGCCATATGATGGATTGGCACAGTGGCAGCAGTAATGGGCTCAAGCTTGGATATATATGTGTCTATGTGTGTATATGTATGGATGTATGGATGTATAATGTTGTTGTTAGGTGCTGTTGAGTCAGTTCCGACTTATAGCAACCTTAAGCACAACAGAAGAACAACAATCGCTGTTAAGCTTGACCTCATTGTTGCTGCCATCTTGTTGGGGGTCTTCCTCTTTTTCGCTGCATCTCAGCTTTACCTAGCATGATGTCTTTCTCCAGGGACTGGTCCCTCCTGACAACATGTTCAAAGTATGAGAGATGAAGTCTTCCATCCTGGTTTCTAAGGAACATTCTGACTTTCTCTTCCAAGACAGCTTTGTTTGTTCCTCTCTGGAAGTCCATGGTACTTTTAATATTCTTCTCCAACACCGTAACACAAATGCATCAATTCTTCAAAGGTCTTCCTTATTCACTGTCCAACTTTCACATGCATATGAAAATATTGAAAATATCAAGGCTTGGGTCCAGGCGCACCCTAGTTCTTAAACTGACATCTTTGCATTTGAACATTTTAAAAGGTCTTGTGCAGCTGATTTGCCTAATGCAGTACGTTGTTTGATTTCTTGATTGCTGCTTCCGTGAGTGTTGGTGGTGGGTCCATGCAAAATGAAGTCTTTGTTGTTTTGTCCCATCAAGTCTGTCTGCTTCTTAGTGCCTAGTGTAGCTTCTAAGAAGTGACTGGTGAGTTTGAACTATGAACTTGCAATGAACAGTCCAGTGCTTATCCTACAGCGCCACAGCAGGACTATCTATATCTTTATCTATATTTATATCTGTACCTATATGTTGTTATTGTTAAGTGTTGTCAAGTCAGTTCTGAGTCATAGAAACCATGTATAAGGGTTTCCAAGGAGTGACAGGTAGGTTTATTGAAGGTAGCAGTCCAGTGCTTACCCTGCAGCTTTGCACCAGTATATATATGTGGGTGAGTCAAACATTATCTGCACTCTGGCTGTAGAATTTATTTTAATCAACTTTTAGAAAAGATAAACACATTATTTTTCGATTTAATCCTCTTGCTTTTGGATACACTTTATCCATCTGCCAACAAACTTTCGTATTCCCTTATTTTAAAAAGTTTTAGGCTAAACTGTAAGACACACACATCACTGTCTTCAACGTAACACTTCTTCATCAGAGGTGAAACTTCATTCTCAAAATACTTTCAGGGGACTAAACAGGTGAATGTCCAATGGAGCAAAATCAGGACTATTCGGAAGATGCTTTCACGCCTCAGAACAAAGTTTCTGCAGAGTGTCAACAGTGTGGGCAGAAGCATGGGCACGTGCATTGTCATGCAAGATCACAACGCCCTTGGAGAGCAGTCCTCTGCGTTTAATCTGAAGTTCAGGCTTCATCTCTGCAGTGAGCATCTCTCTATCTTTTTCCTGATAGTGTTCCAATACTGGCCCTTGAGAATCCCAGAAAAGTAATAGCATCAATTTTCCAGCTTTTGGTTGACTTTTGAACTTTTTCTTGGTCAATGACTAAGAATGTTTCCATCCCATACTCGGCCATGTGTCTCAGGTATATAGTGATGAATCCATGTCTCATCACCAGTAGCTTTTTTTAAAAACAAAAACAAAAACAAAAACCTTACCTTCCTTTGAGTATTAGTCCAAATTTTGTTTGCAGATGCCCAAATGCTTCTGTTTATGCTCTTCTGAGAGTTGTTTCATTACTCATCTCACACAAACTTTTCAAAACCCAAGTCAGTAGTGGATTATTTCACAGGCAGAGCCGTGGCTGATTGGCAAAGGATTTGTCATATAGTCCAATGTCACCCATCTATTTGACAGAATCATTTCACGTGCACGCTCAATGTTGTCATCAGCCATGGATATGGACATGAGTTTTAATGTTACTGGAATGTGGATAATGTTTTCCTCATCTTTGTATACTTCGAAAAGTTGGTGAGAAAATCCAATTCTTGTTTTAATTCCATTTTTCCATGAACTTTTGAAACCCCTTATGTGTATGTGTGTGTTTGTATATCCATCTAAGAGTGGTACCCGCATGGTTCTCTGTTTCAGAGCTGTTATACATTAATGGGGTTTGAACACAAGTGATCCTAAACACCCTTGACTCCAAACTACCATTGACTAAGACACTTGTATTGTATTGTTAGGTAATCAGCTATGCAGTCTAGTCATTTCCAGTACTTTACACACACAGGCTTTCAAACCAGAGCTATCTAGGTTCACGTCCAGCTAGTCCACTGATGGGCAATTTGCCTCTAGGCAGAGAAGTCCCATAGAAGCCAGGTAGGACAGGCGAGCCCTGTGGGTGACCACCGCTCCTCTCCACATGTGGATATAGACTAATACCTTCCCATCCAACATGGTATGGATCGAGCACCGCACTGCGCTCGGTGCTGGATTTGGTGTGAGGATTAACAGAGGCAACTCAGGCTCAGAACCAAGCATCGCATCTCCCAATATGCAACGTAAATTCTGTGCACTACACATTAGTAAGTAAGCACAAGTAAGCCCATGTTTACCTTGCTTACTGGCCCCTCCATCCCTGTCCAGGACTGTAGATTTGAAAAGAGGTTTTGATTCTCTAGGAAGATGCTGGGAGTTTGGGAGCAAGACAGATGCAGAATCTTTGATGTGGTAAAAAAAATACATATACTTTAACAAGAATACTAATAAAATCGTATTCTTTTTAAATTATGAAATTGTTTACAGCAGATTAGTAAGAACAAGCAAGCATTTGCCTAACTTGCTTAGTGGGTCACCTGACACAGAGTAAATGTTCAAATGAAGATGCCAGCAGTTCTGAACAGAATCACTACTGACGTTTAAAAAATGAAAACTCTCCTTACCTAAAAAATGTGCTGACTGGACTTAATTCTCTCTAAGAGAGTGGAGTTCTGTGTGTGGCACTATAGGATTATCAGTGGACTGCTAACTGCAATGTCGGTTGTTCAAACCTACCTGGCACTCTTGGAAACCCTATGTAGGGTCACTCTAAGTTGGAACTGACGTGACAGCACTTACCAACAAAAGCAGCAATAGAGTCCTGGTGTGGTTCTGTAGGATTAACTCGGGACTGCTAACTGCAATATTGGTGGTTCAAACCCACCAGCTGCTCCTTGGGAACCTACAGGGCTGCTGTGGATCAGAACCAACCCAAAGACATTTAACAACAATAAAGCAGTACCAAAAGAATGGAGTCCAGTACTAAGAAAGCCAGTGGCCATCAATTGGCTCATGGTGGTCTCATGTTGTCAGACTACAACTCTACTCATAGGATTTTCAATGAGTGTTTTGTTTTGTTTTGTTTTTTTGAAGGAGATCAGCAGAGCTTTCTTTTGGAAACATCTCTGGGTTGTTTCAAACCTCCAATCTTTTGGGTAACCATTAAGTGTGTTAACACTTGCACCAGCCAGGGACTCCATCCATTAATAAAAGGTCCTGCATCAGGATTGGAGGAAGGCTTCTTAACAACCTACAATATGCAGATGGCACAACCTTGCTGGCTGAAAGTGAAGAGGACTTGAAATACTGAAAACGGTCAAACACTACAACCTTCGGTATGGATTGCACCTAAATGTAAAGAAAACAAAAATCCTCACAACTGACGAACAAATAACATTATAATAAACAGAGAAAAGATTGAAATTGTCAAATATTAAATTTTACTTTGATCCATAATCTTGGAAGCAGCAGTCAAGAAATCGAACAATATATTACGTTAGGCAAATCTGCTTCAAAAGACCCCTTTAAAGTATTAAAGAGCAAAGGAACCACTTTGAGGACTAAGGTGCACCTGTCCTAAACCTTGATGTTTCAATCACCCCATATGCATGTGACAGTTAGACAGTGAATAAGGAAAACTATTGAATAATTGGTGCATTTGAATTGTGGTATTGTGTAAGAATATTGAAAGTACCATGGCTTTCCAGAACAAACAAATCTTTCTTGGAAGAAGTACAGCCAGAATGCTCCTTATAAGCACGGATAGCAAGACTTTATCTTTCATGCTTTGTACGTGCTATCCGAAGAGATCAGTCCCTCGAGAAGGAATTCATGCTTGGGAAAGTGGAGAGTCAGCGAAAAAGAGGAAGCTGCTCAACAAGATGGATTAACACAGTGACAGCAACGTAACCATTGTGAGGTTGGTGCAGGACTGAGCAGCGTTTCATTCTGTTGTGTAAGAGGGTCTGTTAGGCCCCCTTGTGGCCTAATCCAGTAGGAGACCCCAAAAAGATCATCAGGACTCGAGTTCGATGCAATAGCAAGAGGTTTATTTCCAACACGCTGGGGTCCACCTTCACAGACTCCTAAAACAGGAAACAAAGGCGACCCCGACTCACTGTACACACAAGTTATTTTAGGGTTTCAGGGGGCATAATTGCACAACACTATAGATACAGTCTCTGATTGGTTGACATTTGGCAAAGTATGAGAAGTTACAGTTTAATTGGTCATTACTGGTGGTCTTTTGTTCTTAGGCTAGGATAAGGAAAACATCTGGCATCTGGCCTTGGGTTGTTCTGTCTACTGCTTATCTAATTCTTGCTGTTGCTAGGGGTGAAAGGATATTCTAAGGCAGCAGGAGCTGATTTAGCACGTTCCTGGAACAGGAGGACGTGTTCAGGCTAATGTACAGAATGGAGTCTTTTTCTTGGTCCTACATTCCCTCTTTTACAAGAAGCTTGACTATTCCTATCCGTCTGGGTCAGGACCGTTATGAGTTTCTCAAGGATTATTTTGACATTGGGGTTTTCAGGGCTGACCGATTGGCCTCATCTCTGGAGGGAACTGAAAACTGAGGCCTTGTCTGTCCAAAAGGTTCTTCTGAAGCCTGACTAGAGTTTAGTCAAGTAGTCTCGAGTTAGGTATAATCAGGTGGGTCCTTACAGGTCATTATGAGTCGGAACTGACTCCAAGGCACCTAACAACAAGAGTGTTACTTTAGATTGTGCCCAGTTATCAAGAGAATATTGGCTGACATACATTCTTGATAGGCATATCTGTAAAGCTATTGTTTGTTCCCCTCAAGCCAAGTCATCCTACTCAGCCCTGAAGCAATATCACTGTCTGCAGGTGAGGAAGCCAAGGGGCTTCCTGACCTTCAAGCTTTCTCCAGGTCTCCTCTTGGCAGGATGAACATCAGCAGCTTAGTGTCCCTTTCCAATTCTCTGTTTTCTTAAAAAAAAAAAAAAAAAAGAACTCTACTGCCTCATAACTCTCCAAGACGAAGACATGCATTCACACCTCAGAGAAGAAATGAAAATTCCTGGTGTCTTTTTCATCTCATCTGAGATCCCTGCATTTGTTCCAGTTAAGACTACTGGACTTGAAATCAAGAGAGCTGAGTTTGCCACCTGCCAGCTGTGGATCCCGGTCATGCACTGAACTTTCACCATCCTCACAAACCTCCCTCATTTGTAAATTGGGCATCACACACATCTGTCTCTGCATTCACAGTGAATTCAAATAAAGCCCAAAGAGAACTGAGGGGCAGCTAGGGGCCACTTGGATATCCCCTGCAGTTTCAACTTCTCCATTCAGCTGTTTCCTGGTCTGCATAATACAACTTCTTCCAACATGCTGTGCACCAAAGTAGTTCATTGGAAACACAGTAATTAGCATTACAGACAAAATGACACTACTGAATGTTAATTACTAGTGCAGATGTACCGTTAGATATCATACATAATGTTGTCAAGCCCTTATTTTTAAATTAAAGTGCAACAAACCGTACCCCGGCTACACAGCTTTTTTTGATTAATACAAATTAATGTTATTTTGGTGTCTAGGGAAAGGGTGGGGACCAGGGGAGTGTTAGAGCTCATTGTAAGAGTCCATAGTCCAGTGATAGACTATCAGATGGATTCCCCATAACCCTGTCCCCACGGTGGGCTCTTCTTAATGGAGAGCGTGGTCGCCACAAGGTCAGAGACCATGCTTGGTTTTGCTCACCATCCCATCCCCAGCATCTAACTCACTGTCGGGTGTGCAGTAAGTAAGCATTTGCTGAATAAATGATGGAGTCATGAAAGAACGAGGATAGAGCCAGGCATACAGAGAGATGTGGAAGTGAAGTGAAAGAACTAGATGGCATATGATTTATGCCTGAATCCCCCAATTTCGTGTTTGCTTCAGGGCCTTCAAAATTATCTTGATGCTTCCCACATCTAAAGCTTTCAAATCTGAAACGAGAGATGAGTGAACCGTCCCAGTGAAGAAGCCAGTTCAAGCTTCTCATCGTGACTTTTGGCAGCAATGCTACTTCCCAGTGGTCTCTAGTGGGTGGGGAAGATCAGAGAGGCACCCATTCAGTAAGCCAAAAGGAAAGGAGAGAAGAGAATAAACCTTTTTGATTAGTCTATAAGAAGCTCTGGTAGCGTAGTGGTTACGAATCAGGCTGCTAACCTCTAGGTTGGCAGTTTGAAACTACCAGCTGTTCCATGGGAGAAAGATGAGGCTTTCTGCTCCCGTAAAGATTTACAGCCTCGGAAACCCTGTGCAGGGTCACTATGAGTCGGAACCGACTCCACGGCACTTAACAAGAACAATACCATATATTATTTGCAGAGTCCTGGTGTGGTGCTGTAGGTTTAAGCACTGGGCTACTAACCACAAGGTCAGCAGTTCAAACCCACCAGCCGCTCCTCAGAAACCCTATACAGTGTTGCTATGAGTCAGATTGCAGTTAACAACAACATATATTATTTTCAGGTGAACGTTAATGCTGTCGAACAAATACATTACAACATACTAATAAAAGGATCAGAAGTGACAAGAAGCCCTTCAGGAATTATGTAGAATAGAAGGCTGGGCCTAAAGGAGTCACAATAACCAGGAAGAAAATCTAAGTAGCTAGGTAGGTCAGAAGCATTCCATCCAGGCCCATTCAGAGTGTCCCCTAAGCTTCAGCTTCTGCTTCCAGCACTAAAGACAACCCCACAGAGGAAGGCATAGAGGCGCAGGTAGAATCCAGAGTCTGAGAGTCAATTGTGGAGAGATGCCAAGGTCATAGTTAGAAACATGAAGTGAAATTTCAAGACCAAAGAGAGAAGATGGCAGTACAGCCAAGCTGTAAGGTTAGTTTGGGAGGTCTGAAGTAAGATGGAATCAGGGATGAGGAGTACGTCTGGGAATCTGTGAAATGGGAAGCTTTGTCACACTCCAGCCATGAGCTGTGGAGAAGACCTAGAGTTCTCATTTGGGGGCAGTGTTTGGTTGTAAGGGTGGGAACAGGTCCTAAGCAAGATATAGTGGATTGAACTCATGAGACTTTGATCTTAGACCTTTGGTCTCCCACTATGGTTTGCTCCTATTCACCCACTTTCACTTCCTTGTTCCTCATTTGACCTTCTTAGCAATTCACCTATGGTGTTTTCTCCAATTTCTCACAGTTGAGAAATGGTCCTTTTGTAGTACCTGTACCATATAAGGTAAAAGAGACAAGTTAATTTTTATGGTAAAATTTGTGATACAAGGGACAAAGGATAATGTATAAAATGTTAGTTACAGTGTATGAAAAGTCTCCTTTGGGTTCCTACCTATAATTCCTAGCTTACAGTGCTGTTTATGTCTTAGAGGAGGGACCAGGAGCACCCTCAGTGGGGGTTACCACTTCCGTGCCACATGTGAACTTGGCCTAACATCTCTCCATCCACTGTGAAGCTAATGGCATTGGTCTCAGCGCCATGCAGGTGTTAGTGGGAAACGGAAGGAACGAGCCTTGCATGATGTGTTGCTCATTTCTTGCAGGTCAGCGGGACCATGTACAACACTGGAAGACACGTGTCCCTCCGCCTGGACAAAGAGCACTTAGTCAATATATCAGGAGGGCCCATGACATACAGCCACCGGCTGGAGGAGATCCGGCTACACTTTGGGAGTGAGGACAGCCAAGGTTCTGAACACCTTCTCAATGGACAGGCCTTCTCTGGGGAGGTAAGTAGGTTGTTGAAAGTCCTAAGAACTGAGAAGTACTGAGTGCCAAGGTAGATCAAAGTTGGAAAGATTTCTCTTGAACCTATGAAATGAGAAGGTGTGTGTCTCCTTTCTTCATCTGTCCTTTGCAGATTGGAGTGGAAGTCTTTAACGAAAGCCCCCTATTTTCTAAAGGAAAACCCCAGTGAAGCTGGTTATTTCCTACGGAAGCAATAGTGCACCTCCCCTGTGAGGACATTCCAGGGCATTCTATCACCTCATACCCAAACGTTTATGTGTATCTTCACTTACACCCATCTGGGATGCCAACCTTTTATATGTCACGTGTTATAGCATTAAACAAACCACTGCCTTCAAGTTGATTCTGACTCACAGTGACCCAGCAGCCCAGAGGAGAACTCCCCCATAGGGTTTCCAAGGGTGTAATCATTTTGGAAGGAGACTGCCAGGTCTTTCTTTTGCAGAGCTGCTGGTGGGTTCCAATCACTAAACTCTCGGTTATTAGCCAAGCACTTGAGTGCCTCCAAGCCTTCTTTGTCATAGCACAGATCCCATACTTCTCCCTTCTGGAAGAGTGGATCTTATTTGTATAAAACTATAACATGCTGTAAAATAAATGTCAGACAGCTAAACTGTCCTTCTGAGCTTCTGTAGAATGGAAATGTCATTGAGAGTCATTAATGACAAGTGTCACTGAGTGCCACCATCAACCCAGACCTCAGGACACAACCACAGTTTCAATTATAGGGCGAGGGCTTCCGTTAAACAGATGTCATCGATAATATGATGCTTGGCTAATGGGGCATAATTAATTTGACCCATTTTTGATCTTGGCATATGAGAGTAGCTATCAGCTAGAGACTGGCATCCCTTATATGCTAAATACCCTGTAACTGCATTTCTGCTTGAGTCCTCAATATCTGCCTTCAGGGAGACTTTGGAATTTCATGAATATGATCTCATTACAAACGTGGCTTTTTTTTTTTTTTTTTAATCAAAATCATTTTTAAACCTTGCTGTTTTTAATATGGCAAGGCCATACAGTGAGAAACAGATCCACAACCTTGATGAGTCTAGGGACCGTATTTTAATCTGTGTTTAAAACTTACTTAGGCACTTGCCTGGTTACCTGGGATACAGAGCTTTTTTTTAAGGGGTCGGGGAGGGGAATCAGCATTTCTATCAAGAAGAGCTCAAAGTCTAGTATAATACAACATTTAAAGTATAATAATCATGTTGTAATGGAGGTACACGAAGGCTCCGACAAGCTCAAAGAAGGTAATGACAGATTTGACTCTCAGGAATCAGAAAAAGCTTCATAGCAGAGCTGCCCTGTGTGAGCTTGGCTGTGAAGGAGGCAATGGAGAAATGATTTTAAGAGCATCTGCTTTGGAGTCAAAGGACTTGAGTTAGTCTCTGCTTTGATACAGGCTAACTGTGTGATCTTGGGAAGATGACTTAATTCCTCAAAAGGTCAGTTTCAGTACCTTTCAAGGTTGTTTGAGAATTCACTGGGATTGTAGATGTGAGGAACCTTGGAAATACTGAGTGGTTGACAGATCACAAAGTTCTATCAGGGAACTTAGCGTTTCAAACTCAGAGACAGCTTGAGCAAAGGCACTGAGGCATGGCAGGGCACTGTGTGTTGGGGAAGTTGCACACAGATTTCATCTAGCATGTCAGCTCTTATCTATTAGTAATGGCTGCACAGATGACCTAGTTGAACATGAATGTGAGTCTACTTCCTGAATCTGTCGGAAAAAATGATTAGAGATTGATTAGAGATGTCTACCAAAGGCACTAAACTAGAACGGTGAAGGGAATATGCTAAAAACAGGGCAATGACAGTCAAACTGAGAGTAACAGGGGGACTGCTAAAGAGCGCTGGTGGCACAGTGGGTAAAGCAGTGGGCTGCTAACCAAAAGGTCAGTGGTTCAAACCCACCAGCCTCTCTGAGGGAGAAAGATTAGGTAATCTGCTTCCATAACAATTGACAGCCTTGGAAACCCTGTGGGGTAGTTCTTGTCTGTCTTATAAAGCCATTTGAATGGGAATCAACTCAGCACTAGTGGATTAGGTTTTATTTGGGGGTGGGTGGAGGGTTTGAAGTAGAGAATACTTTGATCACTCTTCTTCTTTAAAATATAGATGGATTTAAATTTTAAAAATTACTTTCTTAAGTAGTTTCTTTTCATAATTGTTTTTTTTTGTTGACTCACTTGTTTATTTTGTTGATTTGTTTGCTATAGTGGCTTTGTTTTTCTCTCCAACCGGATGTTATTTTCCAACGCCTGTCACCATGTTGCCTCAGGGTAGAAGTGTTTGTTAAATAGGTTGATGGAAAAAAGTTAAAAGATACTAGCTTGTAGAATTCCTTAGATTTCCTTGTATCTTTAAAAGACAATAAGGTTCTTTTTATCCTGTAAATGAGCTTCAAGTTTGTAGGAGAAAATGAGTGTTTTCAAATCCTCAAGAGAAACATATAGCGATTTAACCCCTTAGTGTCTTCATTTCCTATACCCACCCCAGGCCAAAGGTATTAGACCCAAGGGACGCTAGGAATCTGAGATTAGGAGTTTATAAGTGAGTTGGTCATTAGGTTTGTGAAGCACCCTCTCTGGTATGTTTATTAAGAAGTTCTTTCAGTGAAGAAAGTATTGGACAGAATTATACATTAGAATTAACGGGAGTATTTGGTGCTGCAAGATCAGTTTGAATTGCAAAGTCAGTGGTTCAAGCTCATCAGCCGCTCCACGGAAACCATATATAGGGTCGCTATGAGTTGGAACAGCCTCTACGGCACTTAACAACAACCATTTTCAAAATATTTATGTTTGACTCCTTCCCCAAACTCTGAGGATAAGAATATCCAGGAATTGGGGTCCATATGTGAGGATTTATTTAAAAATTCCCCAAGGAATTCTGGTTGGGGACCACTATATCAGTTCCAGCTCACGTCTCTAAATGATGAAGACTTCAAAAAAGAAAGCGAATAAAGTTACAACTGAGTATTTATAACTCATAGCCACCCCACGTGTGTCAGAGTAGTACTCAGTTCCTCAGGATTTTCAATGACTGTGATGTGACTTTTGTAAGTGGATTGCCAGGACTTTCTTCCAACACATCTCTGGGTAGACTTGAACTGCCAACCTTTTGGTTAGTAGCAGAGCGTATGAGTCATTTGCACCACTCAGGGACTCCAGTAGGGACTTAATTAGAACCTCATCAATGTACTACAGAGGGCAACCAGAGGTAATTACAAAT
Source organism: Chrysochloris asiatica (assembly GCF_000296735.1). Taxonomy (NCBI): domain Eukaryota; kingdom Metazoa; phylum Chordata; class Mammalia; order Afrosoricida; family Chrysochloridae; genus Chrysochloris; species Chrysochloris asiatica. Next base: position 18,772,377 of record NW_006408525.1, read on the forward strand.
GGAAACTTAGGGTGCTAGGACTGATTGGGTTTGGGGAGCAGTTTCCTGAGCAGAGTTATCATACACACAAGGAAGGCTTGAGAGCCTACCACAGTGTACGTACAGTTAGACCTTGCTCTGTATAGACCACCTCAGCGGTATTACAGTTTTTTTGAGAGTGATCTGTAAACAAACTGCTGTGGGTTAGGCACAAGAAATCAGAAAATTCAAGGCACTGAAACAATATCATGAGAATAGCAGTTGAATCAGCATCGGGCCTTTGAGATTTTTAAAAGGTATTAGAGTCACTAGGAGTCTGGTATGGTGTTATAGTTAACGCGCTGAATTCAGTGTCAGTTTGAACCGCAAGGTCAATGGTTCAAGCTCAATAGCCACTCCTTGGAAAACCCTATACAGGGTCGCTGTGAGTCAGAACTGACTCCATGGCATTTAACAACAACAGAGAGTCAGTAGGAGTCAGCATGAACTGGCCATGAAAACCCGAGGGATCACAGCGATTCCATCCCGACATGCCAGGGGTCCCCATGAGTCTGGGGCCAACTCAGCAGCCCCTGATTACAGCAAGTACAGCAGGAAGAGTTTGGCATCTTCTGTGTGGCCCAGACCCAATGGGTGGAAGCTCCAGGAAGAAAGGATTCAGCTAGCTATCCACCAATGGAATGAGCAAGAAGGAAACAGTGAGCTACAGTCACAGGAAGTATTAAGTATGAAACTGAATTTGGGGCCTTCATGAAAGTGACTTGCATCCTAATGATTGGGTAGACACTTAGCTCCTCATGCTGACATTCTACACGCTCCATGATTTCCTCGTAGAAAAGTTCACCCAGTTGGGTTCTACTGTAAGTATCTCTCTTCCTATAGGTTACCTCTTTAATTTCTTTCGTGCTACCTTCAAAGCTACCTCTCTTTGGTCTCTATTTTTGGTTATCCTTTGAGAGGACCCAAGTAACCACTTCTAGCAACATAGCTTTTGTTGACATGATGTTGTTGACAGTGAATAATCGCATTGCTGTGGGTCCCATCTATCATTGCCGATGGTGATAAGTCAATTAATGCCAGCCATTCTTCCTTGGCATGATGTAACACTCGTTATCTGAAGCGCTGTAGAGTAATTGTAGTCTTGTCTAGTGAGGTTATTGTAATTGATGGTAATCATTTGCTTTGTTTTCTAAAGCTGCGTGGATGTACGATACAGTCAGCAACTGCGTTTTTATAAAAATTATTCATGTCCTACTCAGAGAACTCCGGACGTCTTGTTGGGGGTTGGTGATAAATGAGCATATTCAGGGATTCAAATGTCTCGATTTTTTTTTTAAGAAGAGAAAATTAACTGTTTTTAATAAGTAAGACCCTTGGCTTGCTAATCGTGTCTAAGTGGTTAGATTAATGTCCGGTAGAAAGTAGGGTACTTATGAAAAGAAGCAAATGCCTTCACAGGGCAAGAAATAATATTTGAAAAGAATGCATGCCCATGGATTGGTGGCAGTAGGGAAGCAGAAGAGTCCCTTAGTAATGCATGTGGCTAACACACTCGACTGCCAACCAAAAGATTGAAGTTCTAACCCATCCACAGGTGCCTACAAAAAAAAGGCCTGGCGACATGCTTCCAAAACATCAGCCGTTGAAAACTCTGGGAACACAGTTCTCCTCTGACACAGTGCGTTGGAGATAACGCAACAAAAGTTGGTTTGACTTTGTTTTTACTGAGATTGGAAAAGAAGAATCCTATTTAGGGGAAATTGGCCAAATCCATACAAAAACTTTCTTTAAGGTTTTTTTTGTTTTTGTTTTTCCCCAAAGGGAAAAGGGAACATATTGAGAATTGAAAACAGCCACTTCACACAGCTCTTAGGCTTCTGCTGTGTACTGGGCTCTGATTTAAGCACTGGTTGGTCACAGCCCAGCTCCTACCCGTGGGAAGCATGTTTATCATAAAATGCAAAACCAGTTGTGAAGTCCATCCCAGCTCATGGTGACCCCATGTTGTCAGAACAGAATCCTGTGCTCCACAAGGTTCCCATTGGCTGATTTTCTTTAAGTCGGGCAGCAGGGCCTACTTCCAAGGAATCTCTGGGTTGATTTTGAACCTACAACCTTTCAGCGTCTTAGCTGTTTGCACCTCCCAGGGACTTGTCACACAGGGTAAGGTGGATTTTATGTGTGGATTGGTCCCGGGGAGATTATGAAATAGTTCTCTCTGGGTCATATGAAGATGATGTCATAGTTACCTAGCGCCTATATAGCACAAATTCCACATGTGGAAGGTTTTAACAAACAGAAATGTATTCTTTCTCAATTTAGAAGGCTAAAAGTCCAAATTCAGAGCAAAGGCTCTTGGGGACAGGCCCTTGTCTCCTTTCAGCATTTGTAGGCCCAGCATTTTCAGAGATCTCCATGTGTCTTGACATCACTTCCTGGATGTAGGAGCTTCATGGTGTCGCTTCACTCCTGACTCTTGTGTCTTGGTAATATGAGGTCCCACTGACCTCTGCTCACTTCTCTCTCCTTTCATAGCTCGAAAGTGATTCACTCAAGAAACAACCTAACCCTATAGATTTTATCTTATTAGCATCATAGAACTGAGGGATTATGACACAAAAGACCACATCATGGGGGTGACTGCATCATATTAGATGGGGAGATGATAAGCTACATCTTAAACTACTTACTAAACCATTGAGAATCCTGGTCCTGCCAAGTGGCCACAAGCCTTCACTATCACATGATGAACAGTGAGCGGCATGACCAACTTCCTTCGCTGCTTCTGCTGAAAATAGAGCCGAATCCCATCACCCTCTCAAGATCTCAGCCACTGGGAGTCTCTGATCCTGCTCAGCTCAAGTCACATTCCAGGGAAGAAAAAGTCCATAGCTGTTGCTATGGTGATGGAGATAAAATTTGTTTCATTAAAATGGGGAGAATAAAAGTCATATGTAAAATATGAGCATTCTTTTTTGTTCATGGCTTGGAATCCTAATAGAGAAAACAATTATCTCAGAGCTAACAACTGAGACTAAGAAACAGAAAACACACATCATGTCCTCTTCAAGGAATCAATTATTTGCATCCTTGAGAGACTGGTTTCACTAAAGCAACACAAATCATAGGAATAAGTTGTTGTTGTTGTTAACTGCCATCGAGTCAATTCCAACCCATAGCGACCCTGTATAGGGTTTCCAAGGAGCAGCTGGTGAGCTTGAACCACTGACTTTGCAGTTCAGATGACTTTGCACTCTGATACATTAGCCCACATTGCCACACCAGGACTCCTAAGTAACTAACCCCAAATTGTCCTGCACTGTACTGGGGAATGAAAAGTGCTAAGGAGCACAGAACAGACACTGGCCCCCAATGGGCATGACATGACTCTGGGGGAAATGCTTCAGCAGTCTTACTAGACTTCTTCACCAGAGTGGGACCTCCTAGAAGAGATGCTCTGTTGACACACTGGGAGATCTGAGGGGGGCAAGAGCTGAGATGTTTGAGGATAAACAGGTCCACAGATATGGAAAAGCGATGTTGGTGCTACAGTAAAGTTCTGCCTGGAATGCCAGCTTCATCTCCCTCCCCCATAATCCCCAACCTTACAGCACCCCAAGCCCTCTTCCCTTCTCCCAGCCAGTTCAATGCTGCCTCCTCACCATTTTCAAAATATATCTTGTAAAAGAGGATTCAAAAACTTCATGGAAAAATGGAATAAAAAAATACGAATTTTTCCTACAAACTTTTTGAAGGACCTTCATGTATTCTTTTGTTACAGGTATCTATCAGCCAATAGGTTAAATATACTCAAGCTAAGAATGCATATTTAAGAATGTACATTTAAGAATGCATAGCCTTCAGTATGGATTACATCTCAATATAAAGAAAACAAAAATCCTCACCACTGGACCAATAAACAACATTCTTATCAATGGAGAAAAGATTGAAGTTGTCAAGAACGTCATTCTTCTTGGATCAACTATCAACACTCACGGAAGCAGCAGTCAAGAAATCAAACGACGTATTGCATTACGCAAATCTGCGCACAAGATCTTCTTAAAGTGTTGAAGAACAAAGATGTCAGCTTCAGGACTAAGGTGCGCCTGACCCAAGGCATGGAGTTTTCAATAACTTCATATGCATGTGAAAGCTGGACAGTGAATAAGGAAGACCATAGAAGAATTGATGCTTTTGAGTTATGGTTTTGGAGGAGAATATTGAAATTGCCAAAAGAACCAATAGATCTATGTTGGAAGAAGTGCAGCCAGAGTGCTCCTTGGAGGTCAAGATAGCCAAACTTCATCTCTCATACTTTGGACACATTGTCAGGAGGGACCAGTCACTGGAGAAGGATATCATGTTTGGTAAGGTGGAGGGTCAGAGAAAAAGAGGAAGACCCCCAGTGAGATGGATTGGCCAAGTGGCAGCATCAGTGGACTCATGCGTGGCGACGGTAGTGAGGTTGGCCCAGGATCGGGCAGTGTGTTTTGTTCTGCTGTGCATAAGGTCGACATGGGTCGGTACCAACTCGATGGTACCTAACAGCAACAAAAAGAATGCTTTACATTTAAAAATGAGGGAGAATCTGCAACAGAGATGTAGACGGCCTGAAAAGCATGAAAATCTGCTGCCTCTTGAGCTACTGTCTTTCCATTACTGAGTGTTCTAACTGTTTATTCCCACTTTTGTTTGATCTTTGTTAATAGGCATTCGATTCTGATCACTACTCTTTCCCCAGAAGAATCCTGGAGTGGTGCTGTGGGCTAAGGCATCAGACTGCAAAGTCATTTCAACTGCAAGGTCGGTGGTTCAAGCTCACCATGCTGTTCCTTGGAAACCCTATAAGGGTTGCTCTGAGTCAAAATCGACTCAACGGCACTTAACAACAAAAACATATCTCCACACTACATACATTGTCTGACATATGGAGGGCAATCAATTAATATTTGCTGAATAAAGGAATAAGGGAACTTGGTAAACTCCTTAAGGGTAGGGGTCTTACACTACCCGCCTTTGAATTGTAGCACAACTGCACACAGTAAGTGCTTTCATGATGTTTGTGGAACGAGTCATTCTATCACTGAATGAGTCAACTACTGGTCTCCTAGGGTTACAAACTATATGGACATTTTTCCCTTGGAATTCTGAGGTGAGGTGCATTCACTGACTGTTCAGGAAATAATGTAGCCCATTTAAATTGAAGATGGTTGGTGGTGGTGGTGTACTGCGGAGTCAGTTACGACTCATAGAGACCCTGCACAGGGTTTCCAAGGCTGTAAGTCTTTACGGGAGCAGAAAGCCTCATCTTTCTCCCGTGGAACATCTGGTAGTTTCAAGCTGCTCACCTTGAGGTTAACAGGCCGAATCGTAACCACTACACTACCAGATGTTGTTGTTGTTGTTAAGTGCCATCGAGTCGGTTCCGACCCATAGCGACCCTGTACAGGGTTTCCGAGGGTGTAAATCTTTACGGGAGTAGAAAGCCTCATCTTTCTCCCGCGGAGCGGCTGGTAGTTTCGAACCGCTGACCTTAAGTTTCGCAGCCCAATTCGTAACCACTACACTACCAGAGCTCCTTTATTTTTATAATTAAGGCTGTCCAACACATCAGATTCCACTGGAAACTGGAAAAGAGGAAGAGCAGTCAAGTTCACTTTTAAGGAGCCTAAAATCTAGTAGAGGATCCTGTCTTCCCAAACAGATGATTAACTCCCAACAGAGAGTAAGGTACATTTAAAAATATTTCCCCATACGCATAAAGGGCATAAGGTAGATACTATTGAACAAAGAGATTGAATTAGTTCAGTGAAGAAATCTAAAAGAGTTTCAGAGTACCTAAATTATGCCCTGTGTGGTGGTGGTGTTGTTATGTGCTGTGGAGTTGGTTCCGACTCATAGCGACCCTGTACAGGGTTTCCGAGGCTGTAAATCTTTACAGGAGCGGAAAGCCTCATCTTTCTCCCATGGAACAGCTGGTAGTTTCAAACTGCTGACCTTGCAGTTCGCAGCCTGATTTGTAACCACTATGCTACCAGCACTCCTTATATCATGGCCTGTATATCATGATTTAAATTCTGTAGTCATAATGGAAAACCTAATAAAGTTAATGTGAATATTAGCAGAAGTTCTAGGGTTTTTATGTTAAATTAATCACAAATCAAAGCTAAGAGAACGCTTCAGGGCACTGAACAATTGCTGGAGTCTTCAGTTTGGCCTTGAAAGTATTCCCAAGATCAAGAAGTTTGGCTTTGACAGTGTCAGAAGCTAAAGTTCTGGACCGCTAGCCAGTCATAGCTAGCATGAGCAAACAGAAGTCAGGAGCCCAGGAGGTAGGGCGGATTATGAGGTTACCATTGTTCAGATGATGAGCTGGTCCAAGGACAGGAGCCTTTTCCCTTTGGACGTTGTTGTAATGTCTTGAGGGAGAGGACAGTTGCTTCTTGAATGATCCATTTTAGATGGATACAGGAACGCAGCCTAACGCAGAAGACATTTCATTTGAAAACAGCTTGCTCATCTGTCAGTTGGTCATATTGTAGTGGCTTGTGTGTGACTGTGATTCTGGAAGGTGTCCCATGGGTATTTTACATACCAACAGGGTCACCCATAGTGGACGGGTTTCAGATGAGCTTCCAGACGAAGAAAGATAGGAAGAGGGAGAGATGGACTATTTCCAAATATTCAGTCACTGAAAACTTTATGAAATCAGTGGAACACTATCACCACCAGATTATTAAATATTAAAACATGATGAAGAACACCAGAATATTGTCAGATATAGTGCCAGAAGATGAGCCCCTCAGGTTGGAAGGCATTCAGAATAAGACTGGGGAAGGGCTGCCTCCTCAAAGTAGGGTTGACCATGATGGCAAGAATAAAGTAAAACCCATGGGACCTTCATTTGCTGAATGGGGCACAATTCAAAACGAAGAGAAACAGCTGTAAACATACATTAACAATCTGAACATGGAATTATGATGTATGAATCTAGGAAAAATAGAAATTGTCAAAATGAAATGGAATGTATGAACACCAATATCCTAGGCATTAGTGAGCTGAAATGGACTGGTCTTGGCCATTCTGAATCTTACAATCACATGGTTTACTTTGCCAGGAGTGACAAATTGCAGAGGCATGGCATTGCATACATCATCAAAAAGAAAAGTATAAGACCAGTCATGAAGTACAACACTAATAATATCTATACACCTACAAGAAGACTAATTAATATCACTATTATTCAAATTTATGCACTAACCAATAACCCAGTCATGATGAAATGGAAGGAATTTACCACCTTCAGTCAAATTGATCAAACATGGAATCAACATGTATTGATCATCACTGGTGATTGGAATGCAAAGGTTGAAAACAAAGAGGAAAGGTCAGGAAAATATGGCCTTGGTGATAGAAATGATGCTGGAGATCACATGATAGAATTTTATAAGACCAAAGACTTCATTGCACATACCTTTTTAAACAACATAAACCATGACTATATACATGGATCTCACCAGATGGGATACACAGAAATCAAAATGACTTCATCTGTGCAAAGAGACAGTGGAAAAGCTCCATATCATCAGACAAGACAAGGCCAGGGGCAGACTGTAGAACAGACCATCAGTTGCTCATATGCAAATTCCTTCTGTAGCTGTGAAGAAAATTAAAACAAGTCCGTGAAAGCCAAAATATGACCTTGAATATTTCCCAATTGAATTTAGAGATCATCTGAAGAACAGACTTCATGCACTAGACTCTAAAAACCAGAAGAATAGTGGGATGACATCAAGAACATCATACAGGAAAAAAGCAAAAGGTCATTAAGAAGACAAGAAAGAAGGAAAAGGTCAAAATGGATGTCAGAAGAGACTCTGAAACTTGCTCTACAGCGTAAAGATGCTAAAGCAAATGGAAGAAATGAGGAGGTAAAAGAGCTGAACAGAAAGTTTCAAAGGTCAGAAATTAAGAAGACAAAGTCAAATATTATACCAAATGTACAAAGACCTGGGGTTAGAAAACCAAAAGGGAAGAACATGCTCAACATTTCTCAAACTGAGGGGACCGAAGAAAAAACTCAAACTTCGACTTGTGATATTGAAGGATTCTCTGGGCAGAATACTGAACGATGCAGAAAGCATCAAAAGTACATGGAAGGAATACACAGAGTCACTGGACCAAAAAGAAATGGTCAATGTTCAGCCATTTCAAGAAGTAGCATATGATCAAGAGCCAATGATACTGAAGGAAGAAGTCCAAGGTGCATTGAAGTCATTGACAAAGAACAGGCATTGGGAATCGATGGAATACAAAATGAATTCTTTCAACAAACTGATGTGGCAATGGAGGTACTCACTCATCTATGCCAAGAAATTTGAATGACAACTACCTAGCCAGCTGACTGGAAGAGATCTGTATTTGTGTCCATTCCAAAGAGAGGTGACCCAATGGAATGAGGAAATCATCAGACAATATCATTGATATCCCATGCATGTAAAGTTTTACTAAAGATAATGCAAAAACGACTGCAACCATACATTGACAGAGAACTTCCAGAGGTTCAAGACAGATTCTGAAGAGGATGTGGAAGGAGGGATATCATTGCTGACATCAATTGGATCTTGGCTGAAAACAGAGAATACCAGAAAGATGTTTACCTGTGTTCTATTTACTATGCAAAGACTTTTGATTGTGTGGATCATGATAAGCTATGAACAGCAATGGAAAGTATGAGTGTTCCGGAACACTTAATCGTGCTTATGAGAAATCTGTACATAGACCAAGAGACAGCTATTTGAACAAAACAAGGGAACACTGAATGGTTTAAAATTAGGAAAGATATGTGCCAGGGTTGTATTTTTTCACCATACTTAATTCAGTCTGTATGCTGAACAAATAATCCAAGAGGCTGGAGTATATGAAGAAAAATGTGCCATCATTGGAGGAAGACTCATTAACAACCTGCAATATGCAAATGATACAACCTTGCTTGTTGAAAGCAAAGAGGACTTAAAATACTTACTGATGAAGATTAAAGACCACAGCTTTTGGTATGGGTTGTATCTCAATGTAAAGAAAATAAAAATCCTTACCACTGAACCAATAAACAACATCATGTAAATGGAGAAAAGATTGGAATTGTCAAAGACTTCATTTTACTCAGATCAACCATTAACATTCATAGAAGTAGCAGTCAATAAATCAAACAATGTATTACATTGGGCAAATCTGCTGTACAAGACCTCTTTAAAGTGTTGAAGAGCAAAGATGTCAGTTTGAGGATTAAGGTGCACCTGACCCAAGTCATGGTATTTTCAATAACCTCAGATGCATGTGAAAGTTGAATAGTGAATAAGGAAGACCGTAAAATAATTGATGCATTTGAGTTATGGTGTTGGAGGAGAATATTGAAAGTGCCATGGACCACCGAAAGAACAAATAGATCTGTGTTGGAAGAAGTACAGCCAGAGTGCTCCCTGGAAGCCAGGATGGCCAGACTTCATTTCTCAGACTTTGGACATATTATCAGGAGGGACCAGTCCCTGGAAAATGATATCATGTTTGGTAAAGTGGGGGGTCAGAGGAAAAAAAAGGAAGACCCCCCATCCCAGCAAGATTGATTGGCACAGTGGCAGCAGCAATGGGCTCAGACGAGACACGAGGTGGCCCAAGACTGGGCAGTGTTTTGCTCTGTTGTACATAGGGTCGCTATGAATTGGTACTGACTCGATGGCACGTAACAACAACAACAACCTGCTGAGGTCAAGTCATCATCATGTTAATCCCATTCGAACCTGCTTCATAATTCTGACCTGATCTCACCAGAATGGCCTATGGCAGCTACCACCTGTCTCCATGCTACTCTGAGTGTCTTCCCCCTGGAGTTTGGCTCAAACAAGGGGGGAAGTGTTAACTGACAAACACAATATTAAAGACAGGCATTAAATGTGAATTGATGAGAGTCCAGTCCAGGACCCAACTGTTACCATGGAGACCATCACTGGTAACGGGTTTGCAAGTGTTGTTGAATGGGGCCTTCGTCTATTCAATAACCAGCCAGTGATACTCCAGTTAGAAGGATGGAAACTGCTCATAACATTTCTGAAAACTAGCTGGGCTTTCTGGTTCATTTCCAAAGATGCTGGAATAAAAGCAATTGGAGGAGAAAGTGCAAGTCAGAATTATTCTTGTTGTTGTTGTTAAGTGCCGTCGTGTCGATTCCGACCCATAGCGAGCCTGTATAGGGTTTCCAAAGGAGCAGCTGGTGAGCTTGACCCACCGACCTTGCAGTCCAAATGACTTTGCTGTCTGACACATTAGCCCACAGCGCCCCGTTCACTAATGAACTTACTGGAGTCCTGGTGTGGCGCTGTGGGTTAGTGTGCTAGACTGCAAAGTTGGCTTGAACAACAAGGTCAGTGGTTCAAATTCACCAGCCACTCCTCAGAAACTCTATACAGGGTCTCTATGAGTCGGAACCGACTCAATGGCACTTCACAACAACAATACACTCACTAGTCTCAACAATTCATTAAAATTTGTAGAGGTTACACAAAAGATCACATCTCCCTCTTCAAGATGTATCAATAAGGAAGAAAAGCTGCTATTGGGAAGAACTAATCTGCTCAAAGTCTACATCTAAAGAGTCAGAGTTGGAGACACTATTGAGGTCATCTGTTTTAACCTACCTAGTCCCACCAAAACAAACAAACCCAGAATCTACACAGGAAAAATCAAACACCGGAAAGGGCAAGAGACTCCTCAATGTTACCAAGATGTCGTTACAGAAGAAGGAACAGGGTCCCAAAGTGTCCTGACTCTTAGCATGGGATTTTAAATGTTTCATATAAAGTTATATCAACTCCCAGAATTCAAAAGGCCCTTCCATCTAGGTCCTCTGGTTTAATTCCCCAGTAGCGGGAGGAATGTTGAATGACTACCGGAAGAACAGATCTGAGTCTTGGAGGAAGTGGAGCCTAAGCTCCTTAAAAACAAGGATGGCAAGACTTCATCTTGCTTGCTTTGAACATGGTAACTGTAACCGTGGGCTCAAGCCGATCAAGCAATTGTGAGGATGGCGCAGGCATAGGCAGTGGTTTCTGCTGTTATACATCAGGTTGCCATGAGTTGAACTTAACGCTAGGGCAACTAATCACAAAGCAGGTGTAGCCTGAAAATCAATCCCTGCATTAGTGAGCAGAGCTCTTTACCTGCATTTATCCAGAAAATCTCAACAAGGCCAGCTATTGGCAGATCCTTCTCCAAACAAGCAATGATAAACATCCAGAAGGAAATGGCTTTGGAAGTAACCAAATCACCCCACACACAAATAGCACTGTGTTTGTATGAGAACCTGACAGAAAAATGAAAGCTAGAAGCCTAACATGGAAACTGCAATACCTTAACGAGCCTTCCTTTGGTCTCAGTATCAGAAGGCAACCATACTTATTGTTATATGTGCTGTGGAGTCGGTTGCGACCCTGCACAGGGTTTCCGAGGCTGTAAATCTTTACGGGAGCAGAAAGCCTCATCTTTCTCCTACAGAACAGCTGGTAGTTTCAAACTGCTGATCTTAAGGTTTGCAGCCCAATTCATAACCACTATGCTACCAGAAAAACCTAAAGACATAGCGATGTTTTTGTGCAGTTAGAGTCCCCCAATTCACACACCCTCATAACACTCCACAAAAGCTCACTAATATTAAATATAAGTCAGCCCGATAATAATATTGCAAAATTAAATCATTAGATGTCTAGCTGTTCCATGTATGCGCTGCTATCCAATTCAAAATAAAGCCGTTTAAAACCCCCAGATTCAAATGGCGTATTGATAAACTTTTGCTGAAACAAAGCTAATTATCTCAATGGGCTGACTTAATTGCTCACCAGTTGACAGATAATAAAACAGACCTGAGGATTAAAATATGAACTAATTACTGTACTCAATTTCATTTACTTGATTTCATGTTCCATTAATTTTTTGCATCGTTTCTGATGGAAGCCTTAGATTTATGGTCACCCAAAATGAATTATGACACTTAGTTGCCTGTGGCATGCTCATGTTCAGTATTGGCTGGAAAGGGCGGCAGTCTGGGCAGTAAATATTTAGCTGAAGCAGCCTAGGATATAGTAAGCAAAGGTAATTATCCATTTCCAGATACCAGCCAGAGCCAGCCTCTATAAATCTATCCCCATCTAGGAGAACTTTCATGATTATTCATGGAGTTGGCTTGTTACAGGCAGTCTCCAAGACAAGTCTTTGTCCTGGTGTGGAACTGGGCTGCGGGGGAGCAAGGACAAGCACATCATGGGGGAAGAGCATTGGCCCAGGGGTCAGACACTCAGGCCACCTGACAGAGGTCAACATTGTGGCTTAGATCTAAGTTCAAGATCCCGCTCTGTCACTTACTAGCTTTGTGTCCTGGGTAAAAGCAAAATTGAACATGTCACTCACTGTTTTGGAGGCTTTTAAACTGTGAGATGAAGCTTGTAATGTGGTCTTCCATATGTGTGTCAGAGTAGAACTGTGCCCCGTAGGATTTTCAACGGCTGGTTTTTCAGAAGTGGAATCATTAGGAGGCCTGGCTTCAGTGGTGCATCTGAATTAACTTGAACCACCAACCTTTCAGTTAGCAAGGAGCGTGTTAATCATTACAGTCAACTCAGTGGCAACTGGTTTGGTGTTTTGGTATAAGTGTTCTAGGGGAATTGTGCGGCACAAAGGAAAATCTCCTTATGATGGGCCTTCTTAAACTATGAAGTGCTATATAAGTTAGTTATTAGCCAGTTTAAACCATAGAACCTGTTGCAGATAAGATATATTTGGATGGTCACAGTGAACTAATAGGACTACAACCGTTAGCGTTTCGTTTACTGTGCATGTACTCTGAGCCAGACATTGTGCTACGTGCCTTATCACACCCAGTCCTCACAATCAGCCTGAGCTAGTTCTCATTAGCTCCAATTTACATATGATGAAACAAGCCTAGAGAGGTTGAACGAGCCTGCATCCACTCACACTGCTGGTATGGGGCAGAGTTAGGATTTGAACGTAGGTCTCGGATTATGGTTATGCACTGTGTCATCTTAGGGGAGTCACCTCACCTCTCTGGCTCTGCCTCTCTAAGTATCTGCTGTAGATGCTCTATCACCTACCTGTCCAGGTGACCTGAGCTGCCCCTCTCAGGATCACACCAGCCTTAAGGATGGTATGTTCTTGTTCTGGTGGAAAGTCAGACAGGAATCTCTTTCTCCAAGTGTGAAGTATGATGGTGTCTTTGTGTGTGTGTCCTCTCAGGTGGACAGTAAGCAGGAGCTACACAGAGATCCACAATTACACTTTTCCTCTCACATCTTTAAAAATCTAAGTAAGGCATTTCTAGACCTGCAAATTCATGTATGTATAAGCACATCTATTTTCCTCTGCAAAACAGGAGAAACCATATTACTTAGTCTCAGAGGTAACTTGGGTGAATACAATCTCTTGCTTTGGATCTATTTGCTGAGCTACAAATTTCTAGATTCAGCTTTGAAAATGAATCCTGCAGGAGCTGTTTGGCAAAATGAGCTCAGCCAGGAGGTTTTCAATCACACTGCCAGCTAGGGAAAGGAGGAAGGCCCAGAGATCACCAGATCTGCATCACAGCTCTGCACCAGACGTTCAAAGCAAATAACGGGAGTGCTTTGGGAAAGACGCATTGTATGTGGACCCCAATGGCTGCCCCAGAGCAGCTGCTATTTCAATAAGATCCTCTGTGGGGACCAAGCAGTTCTTGTCTGATGTACCTGCCTCTTTAGGACTGATGTGTCCCCTGACCCAGGTGAGGAGCTATCTCACCTTCTTATATGGGAAGCAGTTAATTGTAGAGGTTAAGATTGTTGGAGTTATTCATTCCTATTCTTTAATCCTGACTCTTATCACATGCCAGCTGTGGTCTTGGACACATTGGTTACTCAGCCTTTTTATACATTATTAATAAAATGGTACTCATAGTGGTTCCCAAGTCCCTGGGTGATGCAAACAGTGAGCGCACTGAGCTGCTAACTGAAAGCCTACAGGATTGAGTCCACCCCAAGGTACCTCAGAAGAAAGGCACAAAATTTTTGATCTACTGCTCAAAAATGAGCCAGTGAAAGCTCTGTGGACACAGTTTTACTCTGATACATGCGGGGTTATCGTAAGTCCATGTCGACTCTGCAGCAACTGGTTTATAGTGGTGTCCATGCTGTAGGATTATCACTCCTAGCTTTATTGGCAGGGGGCCGAGCAGTGTTTTGTTCTATGGTACATAGGGTCTCTATGAGTCAGAACAACAACAACAACTTTATTGATGTATCCAAAAAACCCGCTGCTATCGAGTTGATTCTGACTCATAGTGACCCTATGTAGGGTTTCTGAGGCTGTAAGCCTTTATGGGACCACAAAGTCTCTTCTTTCTCTCATGGAGTCCCTGACCTTGTACGTTGCAGTTCAGTGCATAACCCACCATGCCACAGGACTCCCTTCATTGAGATATAGCTACATACAATAAAATCAGCAATTTTAACTGTATAGTTTGATGCATTCTCATACAAGTATAGTCAGGATGGGGAGATGTCGTGTCTCATACTTTAGACATTTTATCAGGAAGGACAAGTCCTTGGAGAAGAGCATCATGCTTGGGAAAGTGGAGGGTCAGCCAAAAAGAAGAAGATCCCCAGCAAGATGGACTAGCACAGTGGCAGCAGCAATGGGCTCAAGCTTAACAACAATTGTGAGGATGGCGCAGGACCGGCAGTGTTTCATTCTGTTGGGCATAAGGTCGATAATGAGTCTGAGTCAACTTGACAGACAGCACCTAACAATCACAACAACATAGTCATGTAACCGCCACCACAACTGTGATTCAAAGTATTTCATTTCCCCCAAAATTCCCTCGTGCACCTCTACATTTAATCCCCTTCAGCCTGACCTCTGGCAACCACAGCCCTGCTATCATGATTGCCTTTTCTTGAATTTCAATGAATGGAATCAAACAGTATGTAGTTTTGTTGTTTGTTTTTAAAAAAAAAACAAACCCAAACTGTATTTTTTAAGTAAGCCTAGTGTGGTGCTGTGGTTGTTTGAACTGCAGAGTTGTTTAAACTGCAAGGTAGGTAGTTCAAGCTCACCAGCTGCTCCTTGGAAACTCTATACAGGGTTGCTATGGGTCAGAATTGACTCGATGGCACTTAACAACAACATAGTAAAATAAGGACTCCTAGTGTGGCACTGTAGGTTCAGCACTGGGCTGCGAACCACAAAGTCGGTAATCCAAACCCACCAACTGCTCCTTGGAAACCCTATACAGGGTCACAAGGAGTCTAAACCAACTTGACAGCACTTAACAACAACATAGTAAAATAAATGTTGTAAATAAATTTTTCCTCCAGGCATGCAGTTCCATGTGCTCTCATAATCATCATAGTAATCATGACATAGACAGATTCCATCTTATAAGACTGTTTTGAGGATTAAGAGAAGCAATGTATGTCTCTTTCTCAGAATGATGCCTGTCACAATATGCATGCTCCAAAAAAATGTAGCTTTTTTGAGCAACAGCCTGTTTCTTCAGCATTTTGATCACCTGTACGTCTATTTTCTTTCCACATCAAACAGGAATCCCCAAAAGCATTGTCCAGAAGTTGAAATTCCTAAAAATTGTATCAGCCACTGTGAGTTGGTTCCAAACACCCTCTACTAAGAAGCCAGGTCTGCCATCTTTTGGTGATGGCCATTTTCTTGTCAATATCAATGATTCTGGAATGGGACTTCCCTGAGGACAGGTACAAGTTACCATGGAGTCTGCTCAGACACATGGAGATCCCATGTGTGTCAGAGTAGAACGGTGCTCCATAAGGTTTCCAGTGGACGAGCTCAGACAAGCAGATGGATCATCAGGCCTTTCTTTCCAGACATCTAGGGATAGATTCCAACCTACCTCCAACCATTCAGTTAGCAAATGTGTCTGGTAACCATATATACCATGTAAGGACCTTTGCCTATTCTGCAAAGGAACCATGTACTTACTGGAGTGTTTGTCCTCAAGACCGTCTCTTTTCCTAATCCTAACTGCGGCCCTGGACAGGTCAGCCAGTTCCTGCTAACGCCAGCGTCTTGTTGTTGTTAAGTGCTGTTGAGTCGGTTACAACCCTGTACAGGATTTCCTAGGAGCAGCTGGTGAGCTTGAACCAACCTTGCAATCCTGCACATTAATCCACAGCACCACACCAGGACTCCCAACATCAGCTTGTTGTTGTGAGGTGCTGTCGAGTTGGTTCTGACCCATAGTGTCCCTGTATAAGGTTTCCAAGGAGCGGCTGGTGAGCTTGAACCGCCAACTTTGTGGTTCAAACCAACTTTGCAGTCCATCATGTTAACCTACAGCGAGTGCCACACCAGGACTCCTGGGGAAACATGTGAAATTGAGTACATGCAAAGAAGTGCCCTTTCCACCCCGGCCTCTTGGGGGAGCCCTTCTTCCCTGTCCTCAGAAGGTTGCAAAGGATTCCGCAAGTAAAGCATTTCTTCACTGCCAGTAAAACTGAGGCAAAGCCTGAAGCTGTCTCAGTAGGGTGATCCCATGTCCTGGCTTGCCTGGAAATACCCAGGTTGACGCCAATTGACCCTAGTAATCTTAGCTCCTTCCAGTCTCCAAAGTGCCCTAAGTTGCCCAATAAATCACACTGTCACTCTGTCTAGGTAACCTTAGACCAGCCACTTAACCTCTCCGCATCTCCTTTCTCTCATCTGAAAAAGGAAAGCCTTGGAGGAACCATTCAGAACCCTTCTAGTACCAAGAGACTTAGAGAAGTCAAAATCTTCTTGCATAATTTTATCATCATTGATAAACGGTGACGGAGGGGTCACCTGCAAAGGCAGAAATATTGATCTATAATAAAACCTTTACTGTATAATGGAGAGGTTGCCCCAAAGGTGAAGTATACACTTTAGAAATAGCCACCTCAGACTGCTTTTAAGACCTATTCTTTGGCAAGAAAATGCATTTATGTGACACCAGAAACTAAAGATCAGATTGTTCTGTTCACTGGGGTCATGGCCTTCCCTTGTTCTGATGCTTCAAATGTGGACCCACTACTCCTGCCCGCTGTTGTTACCACACACACCTGCTCACATCCACACACGCTCAGTCATTCAGTTCCTTCCCAATGCCCCTGTGCCTAATCAGTATTTTAACTGGAAACCATGGCTTCCCCTTGTACCATTTTGTATATTTTAATTACAATTTAAGTGATTTCTCTCCACTGAGCACCCCTAGGAAGAAACCCCTGGAATCATCATCATCCACTTAAGCTTTGTCCCAACTCTGGTCTTCAGAGAGCCTGTCACCCTCTGCTCCTATTGAAGGCATTAGTCATCTCTGCCTTAAAACAGAAGGAAGAGAGTGCACTGCTGCTTCAAGAAGCAGTTGCAGGCTCTGCATCTAAAACCTCCGAGGCATCTAAACACTCAATCCCACCAAGCTCTAGAAGTGTTGCTTCTAGAGCATTCATTTCACTTGATTTACATTATTTTAATTTTCTTAGGGGTGTCTTAACTAGCTGGAGGGTGATTTGTTTTCTCCTTAATTAAAGAATCAGTCGATTCCAAAGCACACAGAACAAAACAAGCCTTTTTCATATCCCCGGCTCACTCGTCACTCCCTCCTGCTGTTCTCTCTCTGCTGAGTGTTTTTCTGTTTCTCACCACACCTGGTTTCTCAGACTGGAAACGAGATGGAATGACAGCGAGGCAAAGCACATCCTTCAATGAAACCAAGCAGCCCTTGGCTTCAATTTATTTCATTTCCTGGAGCTTATGGCAATTGGGGGAGAGGATCAGGTAGTGTTATCTCTAGGTCTGCGATAGGAAATTGACTCAGAGCAATTCGACACATATGCATGAAGGTGAACATGGCTCACCAGTTGCCACTGAGTTGAACGTGTGCGTCAGAGTAGAACTGTGTTCCATAGTGTTTTCAATGGCTGGGTTCTTTTCCAGAGTAGATCACCAGACTTTTCTTCTGAGGCATCTCTGGGTGGACTTGAACCTTCAGCTTTTCAGAGAGAAGCCAAACACATTAAGCACTTGTACCAGTCAGCGACTCTGTCCCAGCTGAGGACTCACATGAACAGACCCAGTTGTGTCTTCAGGAAGTTCTTGTCTTGACATCTGAGGGGAGGTGTTTGGGGGCACAAGTAACAGGCTCACTTGAGCCTCTGGGATATTGTATGGAAGCAGTGAAGGGGCTGAAAATTAGAAGTGAAATAAGCTCAGGAGCCTGGAAACTGCACCTACATCATTTCTCATCTCTGTGGAGCTACTTGAGTCTCCTTCTATCTGCTGTTGTTGTCAGTAAGCTGTTGGCAAACTGGCCCCTTAATTAGATCATTGTGATCCATAGCGTTTTCACCACTTGATTTTGGGAATGCAAATTGCCAGGCCTTTCTTCCTAGTCTCCCTTAATCTGGAAGCTCAGCTGAAACTTGTTGAGTATCCTAGCAACAAGTATCCAGCCTCCAGTGACAGACAGGTGGTGGCTGCATGTGAGGTAAACTGTCTGGGAATCAAACTCGGGCCTCCCACAGGGAAGGCAAGAATTCTACCATTGAAACACCACCCCCACCCCCCATTTCTCCACAATCTGTCTTTCTCTCATTCTCTTATCCACTTGGAGGGCTGGAATGGCCCCCTGAAGATCCCAAATATATATCCCCTCAGCTCAAGACCGCCCTAGACTAGCTAGCTGGCAGGTTTATCAACCCAACTCCAAATTCTCCAAAGAAGAGACTTGGTTTACTTAGTATATATCTCATGTCTTCTCTGACCCAATCAGTGATGGATGGGATGGAATCAGCAGGTCTGGGGAGAACTGGCCCAATGATAGGGAGAACAGGTATCTGGAGAAGGCTCTAAAGGAGGAGGATAGATAAAGATAGAAACGCACCTTTTCTGTTCCACCTGACAAAATCCACCAACTAAAGTGCTGTGGACACATAGGACTCAAAATCACGGACTGGATGAGGCTTTTTGAAGTTAGCTGGATTTTGAAAGAGAAGTGTGAGCTTGAATGCAATTAGATGAGAGCATCCCAGACAAATAGAATATCACGCTAATAGAGTAACTGTATTTGATTCATAACGTTCACTCAAAGAACCTGGCATCTGGAACTGAGTGTCAGAACAGCACATCAGTGGTGTATGATACCTTGCACCTCCCTTCCTGGCTGCCACCATTCTCTCTCCCTCCCTCCCTCCCCCACCCTCCCCCTCACTCTCTCCATCCCTCCCTCTTCCCACCTGCCTGCCTATGGGAGACTCAGAGTAGGCATTAAGGAAACACAGGTTTGAATAGTAGCTCTGCCATGTGCTACGTGCCCAATGGCAAGTTAGACTCTTTCCAAATAAAAAAATGGTAATAATTATAATAAAATTGCCTCAGAGGGTTGCTGCTTGAATAAAATGAGATAATGCAAGATCAGAAACCTTAGCACTGTCTGGCACCGAGTGGTGTCAGGAATGTCTGTTTCCAGTCCTTCTCTTCTCCATCTCTTTTCTCTGCTAGCAATAGACTGGTGAGATATATTGGATTGAAAAAATGCAGACCTTTGGAAGGACACATGCTTTAACACTGGGACAGAATAATTCAAATAAAGATGTTCTCTTGCAAAAAGAGAAGGAACACTTCTTGCGCCATCATCGGCCTTCAGACATGTCTGACCTCTTGGCCCGCTGTCAGTTCCCAAATCTCAAAGCAAAAAGGATTGTTTATGCTGTTCTCTGTTGTACTTTGATGAGGTTCCGTTGTCATTTGTTTTCATGGGGAACCTCTTGAATGGGAAACAGCATCTATAGTCAATGCTCCCAGCTCACTGCCCATCTGGCCGCATCTGACCCATCTTTGACAACTTCAGAGACGCCAGAAACACCCCAGGACTTATTCATTCTATGTGTTGATTTAACTTTTTAAGACTCCCAGATGTGGGGAATACCCTAAGGACCTTCTGAGTAACTAAATCCAGGATATCCACTGGGATAGCTTTTTCATTATTAATGTTCTGAAAAATGCCAACAGGTTAGAAACACATAGCTTTCTTGGGCAGAGGCTAAGCTTCATCAATACTGCGGATGTATTATTTAATGTTGGTGCTCATTTTAATTAAAAGAAAAGTTCAGTTACAGTGGACCTTTAATATTGAAGAGGCATTTTTTTTTTCCCCAAAGTGGCATGTGTTTGATTTCTTTTTCAAAGGGAAAAAGAGTATTTGCTTGAGTTAAGAACAGGGATCAGAGTAAAATTTGCAAAACCAGCTACTTCCTTGGCTATGTTATGACTTGCTTCACTGCAGATTTGCATTAATCCCTTTAATCACACTTAAATCTCTGTTGATTTTTGTGTCCAGAATTACACAACATTTCTACTAAGAAACAATGGCCAACAACTTCAGAATGAGTTTCCAACTTGGGAGGATATATTCCTTCATTTTCAGGTTTGACAACACCTCATCAGCATACCTAATCTGTCATCCAAGAAACTGAAGAATGACCAATGCAAAATAATGAATAATATATTTTATAATACATGCTATTTATTCCATATATTTGAGGTCCTACTGTGTGAATTAAGGAGCTCTGGTAGCGTAGTGGTTACAAGTCAGGCTGCGAACCTAAGGTCATTAGTTCGAAACTACCAGCTGTTCCGCGGGAGAAAGATGAGGCTTTCTGCTCCTGTAAAGATTTACAGCCTCGGAAACCCTATGCAGGGTCGCTATGAGTCGGAACTAACTCCAGGGCACATAACCATCACCATGTGAATGATCTTATCGGTCTTTAGGTTCATGGACGGAGCCTTGGTTTCACAGTGGTTAAGCACTCGGCTACCAAAAGCCTAGTGGCTCAAATCCACCAGACAAAGATGTGGCAGTCTGCTTCTATAAAGGTGGCAGCCTGGGAAACCCTGTGGGGCAGTTCTCTGCCTGGTGGATGTTTGGGGTTAGGTTCAAATATAATTAATGTACAGTCTGTGTCTTCAAAGAGTGTCCACTCTGGAAATAAGACATTTTCAGTTCATTTTGCTGAGTGCTGTGCTAGGACAAAGTACTGCCTGGAATGGAAATGCAGAATAAATCACAGTACACTTTGCATTTTCATTCTTCTTGTTGATAAGTGCCGTCGAGTCCTTTCTGACTCATAGAGGCCCTGTGTAAGGTTTCCAAAGAGCAGCTGGTGGGTTTGAACTGCCAACCTTGTGGTTTGCAGTTCGTTGCTGATCCTACAGTGCCACACCAGGAGTCCGGTGTTACATTCATTATCATCCATTTGATCTGGCCTCTTGGTGACCCTGTGTGTCACAGAATAGAACTGCTCACTGACTACAATCCTAATGCAAGCAGATCAGCAGGCTGGCCTTCTGTAGTAGCTTTGGGTGCGTTCAAGCCACCAACCTTTAGGGTAACAGTTGAGTGCAAATCATTAGATTCTCAATACGTACTCAGTAAATAGGATGAACATACAATGAAATCAGTAATAATGTCTTTAAATGAATCAGTAAAAGTGAATCAGTGAATCACGGGAAAGACTGTCCACTCCTGGGTACATAGCTGTGATAGTCGTAACTCAGCTCGAGACCCATCTGAGGAGGCACTTTCTGATCCTGGACCTCGTTGGCATGCAGCCTCCTACGTTCATAAAGCTTTTCCCAATCAAAGGCTCAGGGACAAGGGAGACTTCATTTAAAAGTGAAAAAAAAAAAAAAAATTCATCACTTGGTGACATCTTATTAATCTAGGCTCATTAAAAATGTGTGGGATCCCCCTCCCACTCCACATCTGATTATTACTCTAGAAACACTTGCCAAGGACAAGGCGAAAGGTCTTTCTTTCTGAAGAATTGAAAGTGAAGGTAGAAGATTAAGTCACGTCTCCTGTCCCCCAGTGCCAGGTGTTCTGTGAAAAGTGTCCTTAGGAGGCTCTGGAAGGAGATCGTCCATGATGAATGAGGCTCAGCCTCTGGAAATGAAGCTTCTTCTCCCTTAAAATGAGACAGGAACTCCAGAGAGAACAGTGAAGAGGTTTAGTTAGTGACTGAGGAATGAGCAACATTGAAACAAGGCTGCAATTGACACACATCACACACAGATGATATTAACGCATCTATCCATGCATCCATCTCTCCATGGGTCTATCCACGCACCCATCTACTCACCTAATCGGCAAATAAGAAAATAGGCTCATGCAACCAACAGAGAGAGCGCTACCTGAGACCTGGGTTCGAATCCCCCTAAGTCACCAAATGGTTTCATGAATTTAGGTAATTCCTTTCTTGTTTCTGGGCCTCATGTTGTCAAGGTAGCTCTCTGGGAAATCTAACTCCTTTTCTGAACACTGACAATCTCATGTTAAGTTCATAGTTGGGCTTTCTAAGTACTCTCTGCTCTGTGTGTCGTAATATTGGAGCAGAGTTTGTGTAAGTATATATTCCGTGTTCTCTAAGAGCCACCTGTGTCATTAAGTGCCATCGAGCCAGTTCTGACTCATAGAGACCTATATAGGGTTTCCGAGGAGTGGCTGATGAGTTTGAACCACCCTCCTTGTAGTTCAAACCGACATTACAATCAAGTGCTTATCCTACAGTGCCACACCAGGACTCCACCTGTGCAATTGTTGCTGTAGTTGTTATGTGCCATCGAGCTGGTTTCAACCCATAACAACCCTGTATAGGGTTTCCGAGGAGCAACTGGTGAGCTTGAACTACTGACCTTGCAGTTCAAACCAACTTTGCAGCACATTAACCCACATACAGCACCATACCAGGGCTCTCTATACACACTATAGGTAGGTACCAGCACAAAACACTAGATGCTTAAGTCTAGATGAATAATACTACAGAATTACTTTAAAAGAAGGTCAGGCTGTTTTCTGGGGTAGTCTAGGTTAACTTCTTGGAGAACTTGGGGCTAGTGCTGGACCTTAAAGGATGTACCAGAGTCACAGAAACAGAGAAAAGTAACTTTCCAAGCATACTTCCCTGAAAGCATCGTGTTCCTTTGCACCTCCACACCTTTGAAGAGGAAATTCTTTTGCTTGATGTGCTGTGCCCCCTGACATCATCTGCTTTTCAAATTCTTCTTCTCCTTCAAGATTCAGTGCAGATGTCCATCTCAGCTGTGACGACTTCGCTGAATGACTAAGTTGGTGCCCTTGCCCCACCAACTTCCATGGTTCCATTCTAGACACAGTTAATGGCTCTGGGGAGCTTCCACAGAATGTGCACTTGTATTCTTATTACACATCACGTTTTTTAAACCTAGAAGTCTTCAGGCCTGAGACTGTACAGACTCTGTGTCTTACTCGTCTCTTTGTCTCTACCAAGGGCACAATGCCCGGCAGAGTTGTTATTGTTAGGGACTGTTCAGTTTGATCTCACTGGTAGTGATCCCTATGTTAAATAAAACGAAACACTGCCCTCTCCTGCACCACACTCACAATTGTTACGTTTGAGGCCATTCATTGTTGGTGCCACTGTATCAGTCCAGCTCAGTGAGGCTCTTCC
Source organism: Chrysochloris asiatica (assembly GCF_000296735.1). Taxonomy (NCBI): domain Eukaryota; kingdom Metazoa; phylum Chordata; class Mammalia; order Afrosoricida; family Chrysochloridae; genus Chrysochloris; species Chrysochloris asiatica. The sequence continues at coordinate 18,795,926 of NW_006408525.1, forward strand.
TCTTTTCTCACCTACATTTTCCCAAAGCTGATGCCCTTTTGTGGGGATTGATTCTTGCTGACAACATGTGCACACTATGAAAAATGAAGTCTTGCCATCCTCACTCCCAAGCAGTATTCTGGCTACACTTCTTCCAACACAGATTTGCTTTTTCTTCTAGATGTCCATGGTACTTTCAGTATTCAGCAACATTGCAATTCAAATGTACTGATTCTTCTACCGTCTCCCTTATTTATTGTCAAAATTTGCATGAGTATGAGGCTATTGAAATACCATGGCTTGGGTCAGGTGCACCTTGGTCCTTAAACTGATGATGTATTTGCGCTTTAGCACTTGAAAGAGATCTTTGACATCAGATTTGCCTAAAGCAATATGTCATTTGATTTCTTGACTGCTGCTTCCATGAGTGTTGAGTGTGAATACAAGCAATATAAAATCTGACAACTTCCGCCTTTTCTTCATTTATCATGATGTTATTTATTGGTCCAGTTGTGATCATTTTCATTTTCTTTATATTGAGGTGCAATCCATACTGAAGGTTGTGGTCTTAGATTGAATAAGTGTGGTGAAAGAATACAACCCTGGTGCACACCTTTCGTGATTTTCAACCATTCAGTGCCCCCTTGTTCTGTTCAAATGATCGCCTCTTGGTCTATGTACAGGTTCCTCCTGAGCACAATTAAGTGTTCTGGAATACCCGTTCTTTGCAATGTTATCCATAATTTATTATAAGCCTCTCAAATAAACATCTTTCTGGTGTTCTCTGCTTTTAGCCAAGATCCAATGATGTCAGCAATGATATCCTTTGTTCCACATCCTCTTCTGAATCTAGCTTGAATTTCTGGCAGCTCCCTTTGATGAACTGCTGCAACCATTTTTTAATTATCTACAGCAGAATTTTATTTGTGCATAAAAACTATATTGTTGGATGATTTCGATCTTCTGTTGGGTCACCTTTTTTGGAATGGATGTATATATGGATCTCTTCCAATTGGCTACTAAATTTTCCAGATTTGAGGGGATAAATGATTACGCACCTCCCGCGCTACATCAGTTTGTTGATTTAAATTTGTATTCCAACAACTCCTGGATCTTTATGTTTTACCAATGCCTTCAGTGCAGCTTGGACTTCTTAACTCGATACCATCAGTTTTTGATCATATGCTACACTTGAAATAGTTGATCATCGACCAGTTCGTTTTGGTACAGTGATTCTGTATATTCCTTCCATCATCTTTTGATATTTTCTGCATCACTCAATATTTTTCCCATAGAAATGACCTTTTGCTTTCTTTTAATGACCTTTTGCTTTCTTCATGTAGGATATTCTTGATGTTGTCCAAATTCTTTGATCACTCATGTCTACTGTATCAAATTTATGCTTGAGATGGTCTCTGATTCCAGGTTGGATGTACTCAAGGTGATATTTTGGCTCCAATCAACTTAATTTTCTTCAGCTTCAGCCTCAAGTTGCATATTAGCAATCGGTGGTCTATTCCACAGTCAGACCCAGACTTGTTTTGGCTGACGATATAGAATTTCCTCATCATCTCTTCCCACAGATGTAGTCAATTTTATTCCTGTGTATTACATCTGGTGAGGTCCATGTGTATAGTTACTGTTCACATTGTTGAAAAATGTTATTTGCAATGTATAAGTCATTGTTCTAACACAGTTTAATCCTGTGACGTCAGCATCATTTCTATCACCAAGGTCATATTTTTCAACTACGGATCCTTCCTCTTTGTCTTCAACTTTGGCATTCCAGTCATCAGTAATTATCAATGAATCTTGATTATATGTTTGATCAACTTCAGACTGAAGAACTTAGTAGAATTCTTCAGTGTCATCATCACTGGCTTTCATGGTTGGTGTGTACATTTGAATGTTAGTGGTATTAACTAGTCTTCCTTGTAGGCGTATGGATATTATCATATCACAGACAGCATTATACTTCAAGACAGATCTTTATAATGCTCTTTTTGACAATGGATGTGATGCCATTTGTCTTCAATTATAGTAAACAATATGATTGTCCGATTCAAAGTCACCAATTGGTATTGGTGACTTTATGCATTTTTATGCATCTTTATGCATTCCATTTCAGTTTGATTACTTCCAATTTTCCTACATTCCTACTTTATCCCTTCCACGTTCTGATTGCTAATGGATGTTTGCAGCTGTTTCTCCTTTTGAGTTGCCCATCCAATGAAGGGTCCAAAAGCTTTGCTCCATCCACATCACGGTCAACTCAGCAGGGAGTAGGCACTATATAGTAATGAATTGAGGAGCAAATGGATGGATAAATGAACAAACATATAAACAATGTTTGTAAGAATGAATCCTGAACCAGATATAGCTGCCCATCAAAGCCTGCCTTCTGCTCAAGCCTAAGGACGGGTACACAGAGTAGCTGGATGAGACAAAAACCGTGAGAGGGCAGAGGTCCCACTCAATGAGCAAACACTGTCCTTAATGCTAGGGAAAAGAAACCAAAAGTTCTCCTCCCCCTGTTAGCCACCAGGTGTCGTTTGGCACCTCCCACATCCAAGGGCTATGTGGGGTCTCCAGGGTGGGCTACACTGCTACTTCCCATGGAGCTATTTACTCCTTTGTATTTAGTGACACGCTGGGCAGCAGTACTCACCTCTCTGAAAGCATGGAGATGGTGCTGATGAACCCCTGACATTTGCTGAACTGGACAAAAGAAAGAGGCGCATCCTATTAAGTTCAAGCTAGAACAATGGGAAAACCAAGAGACTGGGCTGGCTCATTGGCCCTTTCTCATGTGGATTATTTCCAAAACTGTTTTCAGAGGGTGTCTGGCATGTTCTATAGTATTGAACCTGTCCAAGTGGGAATGGAGAGCACCACACAGTGGGTTACAGTAATGTGTACCCTATCTCATGTGGACATCACAGATAACTTAATGTGGAACATGAACATTGGCATCTAAGAAACTGGAATCAAGTTCTCGCCCTGCCATGTACAAATGGTGCGGTCTTAGAAAAGGTCTTCATCATTTGGAATCTCTGACTGATGGTTTGTAAAGTGGGGACATAATTCTTTTCTTGCTGGTTTGTCATGAGGACTAGCAATGCTGACGATACGGTACCCCCTGCCAGTGCTGGCTCCCAGTAGACACTCTACAATTTATTACCATTATTATTAGCTATCATGATGTCCTGTATTTATTGAGTTACCGGTAGGCTCACACCAACGTGCTTGACGCTAGGGAGACACAGATGTTTGAGGGAAATTTCATGGAGAAGATGGTGTTTTCCCTGGGTCCTCAGGAATAAGAAATAGTTTAATTTTGCTCTCAAGTCAGGAAGGGAAACAGTCTCTCTTACATTGTAGTTTCAATTGCAAACGTTCATTCTTTTAGAGTGCAAGTAATTGTTTTTCTGTATTGCTCAGGCATCATAATAATATTCCAAGAAAACAAATAAAGGAAAAGTTTACCCACAATCCTCCACCCCTCACATATAAAACAGGGCTTGATTTCCCAAGTTCACAGTGGAGTGCGGTTTCATTAGGCAAAGGCAGATGTGTGGAATGGTATTTGATTCAGAGGCAGTGGGCCTCTTACCAAAAATGGGACTACTAGCCCATCTCCCATTTTTGTTGGAAGCTGCCAGGATTTGCAGAAAAGCTCATTCTGCATCTCCATCTTACTTTAAGCTTCATATTGAAACTGTTGTTTAACTAAGTGTTGTCGAGTTGGTTCCAACTCACAGCAACCCTGTATATGGTTTCCAACAAGTGGCTGGTGAGCTTGAACTGCCAACCTTGCAATTCAAACTGACCTTACAGCCTATTAACCTCCAGAGCCACACCAGGACTCCAGATCCTAACAAGGCCCTCCTAAATAGACACATGGAAACGGTTTCCTAAGTAGAAAATTAGTAAGAAGAGATAACCTCAAAACAGCTTCCAACCCAAGGATGTCCTTAATTATGGCAATATTCATCCAAATTGTATCAATTATGTAATGCACGAGACTATGTGTGCATGATAGTCTGCAAGAACAATATAAACTTCACTTTCTCAAAATGTCTTCTTTCATTTAGAGTGGCTGTTTATAATATCTCTCACACGTTCAAATTCCATTCACCAAAACCACATTGCTCTCGAACTCTCTCAAAACTCTATCCTCCTGTAGCTCTGAATTCTGTGCATTGAGCCTGTCTGTCTGCTGCCTCTGTTTCTGAGACTCTGTCAGCCCTTCAGTGCTGTAGGGGGCTGGAATTCAGAGCAGGGGATGCCTGGGCCACCAGCGTTTCTCACAGGTGCCCAGGGCAATGCCATGCACCCCATGAGCACCTGGTAAACATTGACGGACTTGTTCCAGCAGTGCCCAGCTAATGAGTACTAGGCTTTTTATCTTTACTTAGAAATGTGAGGACAGATGGAGGAAGAGGGCAGAGGGAGGGAAAAGAGTCTCACGCTGAAACCCAAATAGCATTGCTCCAGCATAGTCATTGGATATAAAGGATTCTGATTTCAGCAAAGATAAAAGGGTCAGCAAGCATCCCATATGAATGGCAAGTAGATTTTAAAAGACTGCAGTCTGATTCTGCTTTTCCTACATCAAAGGAAAGATGAACTGACTGACTTTCAAAAACTTCCCCAAAGACCAAAAAAATAAATGAATAAAGTACACATGCGCATGCAAGGGGGCTTCAGAAAGTTCCTTGAAAAATTCCATTATTTTTTAATTCCATTTTTCACAAACTTTTTGAAGCCCCCTCTTATAAATAAATATGCATATATATGTTTTGCATATTTATTTATATGGCACATAACAACAAAAAATGTGTATTATATATGGAGTCTTGTTAAGTGCTGGCCTTGTGGTTCAAACCAACTTTGCAGTCTAGTGCTTATCCTACAGTGCCACCCTAGGACTTCATATATAATCCTACACCTAGGACTTCATATATAATCCTACACCTAGGACTTCATATATAATCCTACATTCACCCTAGGACTTCATATATAATATATGTGTGTGTATAGATGCAAGGCCATTATTGTTAAGTGTCGTCGAGTTGGTTCCAACTCATAGTGACCCTATACGAGGAGGCTTCAAAAATAATGGAAGAGCTAGGAGTCCTGGTGTGGTGCTTTAGGGTAAGCACTCGACTGCAAGGTTGGTTTAAACCACAAGGTCGATCATTCAAACTCATCAGCCACTCCTAGGAAACCCTGTACAGCATTGCTATGAGTCGGAACTGACTCGACAGAACTTAACAACAGCAACAACAATGACTCTTTAGGATAAGCACTGAACTTCTAACCACAAAATCGGTGGTTCAAGCCCACCAGCTCCTCTGTGGGAGAAAGCTCAGGCTTTCTGCTCCTGCAAAGATTTACAGTCTCAGAAACCATACACAGGGTCACTGAGTCAGAACCGGCTCGATGGCCCTCAACAACAACAACTAGTCTTACAATTTTAAAGAATTATGTATATATGTGTGGGTGCATGTGTGTTACATATATGTTGTTGGTGTTGTTGTTAAGTGCCGTCAACTCATTTCTGACTCATAGTGACCCTGTATAGGGTTTCCAAGGTGATACTGGTGAGTTTGAACCTCTGAGCTTGCGATTCAAACTGACTTTTACTTCCCTGACATGTACATTTTCCCCGTAGTTGACACCTGTAGGTTAATTCAGGAATGACATGTTCATTCTAACATGGTACCTCCAAGTCACATACTTGTCCCCACACCACAATAAAGGCCCTGCATAGCACCTGCTTGCTGTTCACATCCTTGTTTCGGAACCACTGCTGCCTATGCTACATCTAGTCTCTGCTTGAATCTTTTGGCTTCAACTTCATGACCCATTCTTACTCTTTGTACTTGACATTCACCACTACGTTTTCAGTTCTAACTTTGATCTTTTCTGTGCCTGTTGTGGTTCTTCCACCAAGTAACTACATGATCTGAGCTAGGTTGAGTAAATGCATGCTCTTGTTTGACCCAACCCTGACATTCTTCTTCCCTCAGATGTCCAATGGGCAACTTTCCCATTTGGTGTAGTCTTTTGAGTGGGAGTTGGGTACCATCTTGAAAGGTTCAATGACACAGTTCAATTAGTATTGTTGGTTTAACTATATTGTGCTAACCAACTAACCATTCTTTGTCCCAACAAGAGGGAAACTTAATTTTTAAAGAGCCCGTATTTTATAGATGGTGTTATGGTGTGGGGCAAGCGGGGCGCACAAGAGTAAACCCGGATTTGCTAAAAAGAAAATTTGCATCTGAGACCTAACTGATGATAGTGAAAGGCAAAGAACTAAACTAGGAATCGAGGAAAATGGATTTTAATCCCATTTTGACCCCAGATCGTGTGGCTTTAGGCAAGTTACTTTCTGATACAGGCTTCATTTTCTGATTATAAAATGAAAAGATTGTGCCACATACTGTCCAAGATACCCTCCAGGTTTAATATACTTCGATTCCTTTATTATTAGTCAATCTTTTCTGAGATTCCATTTCCTCATTTTGGAAAATAGTGATAATATGTCTAGTTCAAACTTTCTCCCATGGCTATTTTGAGTGTCAAATAAGAAAATATATAAAAGTACATGGCATGCTGTTAATTTTGATAAGGGGGCAGGAAGACAGGAAGCCCTGAAGCCATCCCAAACCTATTCTTTAGTAGAATTCCTCATAGGAACAGCATCTGTGAATATGAATCCAGGATCGGACATTGTTTCGTTCTGCTGTGCATGGGGTCGCTATGAGTCGGTTCCGACTCGATGGCACCTGACAACAACAACAACAACAACTCGCTTTTTCAAGTAAAGAACATTTCAAAGTGTATCTGGGATTAATAGGCTACCCACATTTGTTCTGCTGGAAAGCTACATGTTGGGGGTATAAAGTCACACACCTACAAAGTTGGAATGAACCTTGAATTTGGAGCAAAAGGTTGGACCATTGGGTGCACACCAGATTATTGAAGGGATTGGGAAAGCAAGCATGAAAACAAGCATTCATATAGCACATGTGTGGCACTCTAGAATCAGCACTGAATAGCTAACCACAAGGTCATCAGTTCAAACCCACCGGCTGCTTCTCAGAAACCCTATACACGGCCGCTATGAGTCGGAACCAACTCGACAGCACTTAACATCCAGGTACATTGTACAATGTAGTTTGAAATAATGCTATGAAGGTGGAATCTTTATTTTTTTCTATTGTTATCACAATCTCTACTGTGGAAAACCAGGGTTCAGAGATAGTTACTATGTTCCAGAGCTGAGAACCAAACTCTAACCAGTATGTCTGGCCTTGAAGCCTACCTTATCACCTCCTTAAAACCAAACCAAATCAGTTTCTGTTGAGCTGACTCTGACTCATTGTGTGACTCCGTATGTGTCAGAGTAGAATTGTGCTCCAGAGGGTTTTCAGTGGCTGATTTTAGATCACCAGGTCTTTCGTCCAAGGCACTTCTGTCTGGGTAGACTTGAACCTCCAGTCTTTTATTTAGCAGCTGAGCTCGTCCTCCATTTGTATTACCCAGGGACTCCTTTAAAGATTAGAAAACCCAGGTTCATCTCCATCTGTACATTTTTAACCCCTGATGTCACCAACATAGAATTTGGATATCATGTAGAAAAGACATCTCTGGTTCTTAGCCTCTCTTGGGCAGAAGCAGCTCTGTTCCCCATTTAAACACACTTACTGAGACTGACTAGGTTCCAAGCCTGTATTAGGAGGCAGCATGGCCTTCAATTTTCCAATAACTCAACATCTCTGCCTACTTTTTAGCAACAGACGAAACTCGGTGTCACCCACATCCAGGAGTGAGTGATGTAGTTATCACACACGTTTTGTGAGGACAAGTTGAAGAGAACAGGGTGGGGAGCCATCTGGGAGTTTAAATTTTCATGTCTTCATGCCTTGATTAGGATATATCATGCATCATTTATGTGGGTGATTTGGTGGCATCTATTTTATTCAAAGTCCATTTATCCTGGACTTATTCCAGTACTATGTAAAATTTTATGATTTATCAAATACCTCCTTCTCCATAATTTACTTTTACACACATGTTGATATGTGGTATGTACAAGTGAGCACCCAGAAGAGAAGTGGGAACTAGAATGAGGTCAGAGGAAATGGTGTGACTACTTTTGGAAGTGCCTGTGACTTCCTGTTTATAACATCATGGTGTTAAAGGAGGTGCAGCCAAATTCCTCACTGCAGTAGGGTTTCAAAGATGGCAGCAACTATTACACAAGTTACTCACATAACACTGAACTACTTCCTGTTTATAACATCCTGGTGTTAAAGGAGGTGTAGCCAAATTCCTCACTGCAGTAGGGTTTCAAAGATGGCAGCAACTATTACACAAGTTACTCACATAACACTAAGCTACTTCCTGCCCCTTATGATTGCCTTATGATTGCCTTACCTGTACATTCAAAGCTAGAAAAACCAAATACTGGACCTACCGTGAACCTGGCAATCTTGGACTTCCTAATGGAATATCAATTCCCTTTCATTGTTCAGTAGCAATTGCAGAGCTATAAGGTTAAAGAATGCATAAGGGAAAGGATTTTTTTTTTTTTCACTTCTACAATATTTATTGAGTTCTAGAGCACAGTGGGGAAGACAAGCATCTGCTTAAATAACTCTCCAACAGGATGATGTGGGGTGAAGAACAGCTAAATGAGATGACCAGGTTCGTACAGCTAGTGGGTGAGCCAGTACTTGAACCATCTACTGACATTACTTGAGGATCAACAAGGGCTTAGTCCTGACAGACCAAGCATAGGCAGAAAGGGGATACAAGAATAGGTATCTTGTCCCTGAAGAACATCGTTTATGAGTTCAAACAATGCAGGATTCAAATTTGACTCTTCGGCCTGTCTGCTCAGTGTATGCCCTAGCCATTGTTACTGCCATATTAAGCAATGGCCAGTCAGAAGCCCCTTCTTTCTTCTGGCCATGCCTCAAGTCTAGCCATTAGTTATTTCCTTGGCCAGGGATGTGAGGCACAACACCTCCCATGTAGTGGCAGCTCCTAATTCTTCAGGAACTCAAAAATAAGATAGTACTTTTTTGAACAGTCATCTAGTTGGACAAGTAAGTCTTCATGTTCCCCAAGAATGAAAGTTAGACTTGTAAATAATTTTTTTGGCTGAGTGTCTCAGGTACCTTTCTGTTCACAGTGTCAGGAAAGTCTGTGAAGGTCCAAACAGACTAATATACAGGTGATATGGGCACCAGGACACAGAATTCCTACAGTAACTATGTCCTGTCCAGGAAAATTCACTCACTCTCCTCTACTCACAGAAGGTGGAGATACTCTTTTGGTTTGGGCAAACTCAAAAGCGAAGTCACCTCACATAATCTGGACTTTTAGTAGCAAATGTTGTGAGTCAAGATCTCTAAAATGGCTAGTACGTGGAGAAGACACAGGTTTTACCTCTAGTTCACAATTTCTCTAGTTAGGGAAGCTCAGAATCTTCATTGCAAACTATGTTGGAAGAGAAAATAATGAGACACTTGCTCTAGGTTAGCTTCACTTTATGTAGTAATTATTCCTGAAGGCGTGTCCATAGGTCAGGATCGCTCCTTTATACCTAATGACTTTATCACACAGATCCAGTATTGCTGTACCTTTACATAGAGTAAATTTTTATTATTATTGCTGTTGTTGTAAGGTGCCGTTGAGTCAGTTCTAACTCATATAGCGACCCTGTGTGCAACAGAACAAAACACTGCCCAGTCCTATGCCAACCTCACAATCGTTGCTACACTTGAGTCCATTGCTGCTGCCACTGTGCCACTCCATCTCATTGGGTGTCTTGCTCTTGTTTGCTGACCCTCTACTATACTATGCATGATGTTTTTCTCCAGGGACTGGTCCCTCCTGATAACAGATTTGAATTATGAGAGATAAAGTCATACCATCCTGGCTTGTAAGGAGCATTCTGGCTGTACTTCTTCCAACACAGATTTGTTTGTTCTTCGGGCAGTGCGTGGTACTTTTAATATTCTTCTCCAACATCATAACTCAAATGCATCAATTCTTCTGTAGTCTTTCTTACTCATTGACCAACTTTCACACATGCAAACAAGGCTATTGAAAATACCATGACTAGAGTCAGGTGCACCTTAGTCCTTAAATTGACATCTTTGTTCTTGCATGCTTTAAAGCAGTCTTGTGCAGCAAATTTGCATAATGCAATACGTTGTTTGAATTGTTAGCTGCTGCCTCCATGAATATTCATTGTGGATCCAAGCAAAATGAAATCTGGCAACTTCAATCTTTTCTTCATTTATCATGATGTTATTTATTGGTCCAGGGGTGAGGATTTTTGCCTTGTTTACATTGAGGTACATGCCTTACTGTGTGGTCTTTAGTCTTCATCAATAACTATTTTAAATGCTTTTGGCTTTCAGCAAGCAAGGTTATATCACCTGCACACCTCAAGTTGTTAATGAGTCTTCCTTCAATCCTGATGCCATGTTTTTCTTCATATAATCCAATTTCTTGGATTATTTTCTCAGCATACAGATTGAGTAAATATAGTGAAAGAATAGAACCCTGGTGCACACCTTTCCTGATTCTAAACCATGCAGT
>NW_006408525.1:18808368-18808955 GCF_000296735.1 Chrysochloris asiatica
GAATAATAGTAGTATTAACTGGTCTTCTTTGTAGGTGTATGGATATTATCCTATCACAGATAGCATGGTACTTCATAACTGATCTTGATATGTTACTTTTGATGATGAATGGGATGTCATTTCTCTTCAATTTGTCATTCCTGGCATAATAAACCATGTGATTGACTGACTCTAAATGGCCAATACCAATCTATTTTAGCTCACTAATGCCTAGGATATCAACCTTTATGTGTTCCATTTAATTTCTGACGGCTTCCTATTTTCAAGGATTCAGGCTTCGTACATTCCATGATCTGATTATTAATGGATACTTGAAACTGTTTCTCCTCATTTTGAGTTAAACCCCATCAGTAAATGATGGCCCTAAAAGCTTTACTCCACTCTCATCATTCCAGTCAACTCTACTTTGAGAAGGCAGCTCTTCCCCGGTCGTATTTTGAGCCTTCCAATCTGAGGAGCTCTTCTTCCAGTACTATATTTGAAAATATTCTGGTGGGGAAGGAGCTCTGGTAGCGTAGTGGTTACGAATCGGGCTGCGAACCTTAAGGTCAGCGGTTCGAAACTACCAGCTGCTCCGCGGGAGAAAG
>NW_006408525.1:18809055-18838580 GCF_000296735.1 Chrysochloris asiatica
GAATAATAGTAGTATTAACTGGTCTTCTTTGTAGGTGTATGGATATTATCCTATCACAGATAGCATGGTACTTCATAACTGATCTTGATATGTTATTTTTGATGATGAATGGGATGTCATTTCTCTTCAATTTGTCATTCCTGGCATAATAAACCTTGTGATTGACTGACTCTAAATGGCCAATACCAATCTATTTTAGCTCACTAATGCCTAGGATATGAACCTTTATGCGTTCCATTTAATTTCTGACGGCTTCTAATTTTCAAGGATTCAGGCTTCGTACATTCCATGATCTGATTATTAATGGATATTTGAAACTGTTTCTCCTCATTTTGAGTTAAACCCCATCAGTAAATGATGGCCCTAAAAGCTTTACTCCACTCTCATCATTCCAATCAACTCTACTTTGAGAAGGCAGCTCTTCCCCAGTCGTATTTTGAGCCTTCCAATCTGAGGAGCTCTTCTTCCAGTACTATATTTGAAAATATTCTGGTGCTATAATCTGACAGTGTTCCACTGCTATCTATAAGACTTTCAATGGCTAAACATTCAGAAGTAGTCCTCCTTTCCTTTAAAAAAAAAATTTAGATGCTTTAAATCCTTTAGCTCTAAATGTCTCTGTTTCCACCTGTCAAAGAAAAAAAATTGGTAAGAAAAAAACCAAATTACTAAGCATTTTCATGTGCCTTTACTCTTTTTTAACATATATATTATTTAAATTTACTCTTATTTTGGGGGTGAGTAGATGGATGGGGTAAGTAATTCTTTTTGTGTTCTGGTTAGGACTAAAGATACTGTTAAGGGTAGGAGTTGCGCTAGGGCTCGGAGTAAGGCTTAATCTAGTTTTAGGGCTCCAGTTAAGTTTATTTATTTAACGTTCTTGAAATCTACTTGATTTCCCTTTCATTTGGAAGTTCTATAACTATATTATTCCCCCACTCTTTTTTTTTTTTTTTTTTTCCCCTCTTCTTTCCTCTCCCGGTCAAGCTCCGATCATCCAGTCATCATCTGGTCCAGGTCACGTGGGTATCAGTCATTGGTGCTTCTTTAAACTTTTTTTTTTTTTTTTACTTTATGTTGTGTTGCTACAAACTGTTATCTCTGGCTCCCTACCTTCATTCTTCTAAGTTTGTTTTCAGAGTCTTGGTGGCACTGCTGGTTATAATGCAACAGACCACAAAGTCGCTTTAAACCATAAAGTCAGCGGTTCAAGCTCACCATTTGCTCCTTGGAAAGCCTATATAGAGTCACTATGGGTTGGAACCGACTCAGTGACACTTCCTAACAGCAAGAAGTTTGTTTCAGTTTGAATACTTCTAAATCTAGGTTGAGTTCTGGGTGTTAACTGCCCTGTATGTTTATCTCAGGTTGTTGTCTGCTGTTTTGGGTTCTCTGTCTAAAGAATTTTCTTTAGTATTTTTTGTAAGGTTGGCCTGGTTTTTGCAAAATCTTTTCATTTCGGTTTTTCTGGAAATGTCTTAATTTTGCCATCATATTTGGTGTACAACTTTTTTTGGTATATGATTCTTGGCAATTATTTTCTTGGCAAGTTTTGTGTGTATCATCCCATTGTCTTGCCGGCATGGTTTTTGCTGAGAAATCAGAGTTTAGTCTTATTAGTTCTCCTTTGTTAGGTAACTTTTTGTTTTTCCTGAGCTGTTCTCACGATTTTCCTTTGTCTTTGGTTTTGAAAAGTTGATTATAATATGTCTTGGTGATTTTCTTTTGGGGTCTATCCTGTTTGGAGTTCCTTTAACTTGCTGAATGACTATCTTCTCATCTTACATTATGTTAGGAAAGTTTTCTTCTAGCAACTCTTGGACAATTTTCTCTATTGTTGTCTTTTTCTCTTCCTATTCTGGAATTTCAATCACACGTAAGTTATTCCTCTTGATAGTATTCCACACAAATCTTAGGCTTTCTTCAGATTTTTAAATACTTTTTTCTGATTGTACTTCTCAAAAGTGAGTATTGAAAGATTTATCTTCAACTTTACTGATTCAGCTTTCCATTTATTAAATTCTAATTTACCCTTTCAATGTATATTCTATTCCTGAAATCTAAGTATTAATCTTCTGATTGCTGTTTTTGTATGGTTTCCAATTTGTCATTGATATTGTCAGTTCATTCATATATAATTTTCCTAAATTCTTTTTTTTGTTGTTGTTGTTTTCATCAATCTCTCTTTCAATTCTTTGTTGTTATTGTTGTTAAGTGCCCTCGAGTCAGTTCTAACCCACAGCAACCCTGAATAGGGTTCCCAAGGAGTGGCTGGTGAGCTTGAACTGCCAACCTTGCTGATCAAACCAACTTTGCAGTCCAGAGCATTAACCCATAGCACCACATCACGACCTAAATAGCATTCTTTTATATTCCTTATCAAGTAGTTCTGCTTCCATCTCTGACTCTTATATTTTGGTCACTTGTTTGAGGCACGCTATCTTGTTTCTTCTTGTAACCTGAGCTTGCCTGTTTTCTCCGAGACATTGCAGTGCTATTACATTTATATTTATTTGATGCTTGTATGTTGGTATGTTCTCAGCACTCACCACCTGTCTCTTGGTGGATGTGCTAGAGATTGGAAGGAGGCCTGAGCACAGTTCTTAGTTTGCTCTTTGTGTGGCATAACTCAGAGTGATTCACACACCTCTGGAAGGACCCCAGGCAAAGGCAGTGGGGGTGGGGGGGTGCAGCTGGCCACTGTGTTGGAAGTGGTGGGACTGGTCATGCCTCGGCTACCAGAAGGGCAAAAGAGCAAGGGAGGACTCCACCACCACCACCTGCCCTTGTCTCCCATCTACAGCCAGCCCTGTGCCACAGGCTGGCAGCTACTTGGAAAAGTTCAGGATGGCCACACCACTCCACACCAGCTGACGGCCTTCCTGTTATTCTTCTCTCGCCCTCTTCCTGTTCAGTTTCCTCTTCTAGTCAGAGCCCAGTCCACCTCTATGCCCTCTCTTCTGAAATTCATCTGTATCTATTTCACCTGTTCTTCATGTCTTTGTTGCAGAGCGTCTGCTCAGTGCATCATTCCTGGCCTTCTTCTCACCAATGCACTTTTCAATTTTCTTCAAACTTCTTCATTATAAGCCCCCATGATCATCCTGTGTCCTTCAAGAAAATCTATCAAGAGTGCCCCTTTGGAATCACAGAGAAACAGTCTCCATAACCCTCAGAGCTGACCCCTCTGCTCTGAATTCATCTTTGAGGTGTTCCTGACTTTCCTTCAAATGCTTGTTCCATCTGAGAACTGTCCCATCTGAGAACTGTTGTTTAAATGGGGCAATATTCCCATAAACTCAATGCACAACTTCAATGATTTGGAAAGTTGTCCACTTGAATTTTGTTTAAAATCTGATATTAGTTCTCAAAATTGTTTGTTTTTTTCATGGCACACACACAAAAAAAATTTTTTTGAAGGCACCCTAGCAAGACTAAGACAAGTGTATTACTGAGAAAACTTGTATCAGAGAGACATGTTTAAACATATTTTGTTTGAAATCAACTGATACATGTATGAATTGAAACTCAAGTAGCAATTATTTTTTTCATTTATTTACCCTGGTATGCCCTTTTGTGGTTGAATTCTTTCACTCCGCATGGTGTTTTTAAGATTAACCCATGTGTGCTTTACATCAGATTTCATTTCTGTCTGACTGAGTAGTATTCAATTGTATGGATACACCATATTCTGCTTCTCTAGTCCTCTATTGATGGGCACTCCACTTATTCCCACCTGTTTGCTATTGTGAGAAGTGCTGCAGTGAACATTGATGTCCAGAGTCTGTTTGTATCCCTGCCTTCACTACTGGGATTGCGGGTCATATAGTTGTCCTGTGTTTAGCTTTTGAGGACCTGCTAAACTGTTTTCCATAGTGGTTGTACCATATTATATTCCCATCAGCAGTGGAAGAGGGTTTCAGATGGATGTTTGTGAAATGTTTGGAAAGGGTATGAAAAATGTTTCATCTCCAGTTGACATTGTAAGTTATCTTTTCAACATTCATTTAACAGATTGTTGGCTGAGATGAACAATACAGTGTCTAGACCGTGGAGTAACTCACACTTTACATGAGTTTGTTTATCAAAGGTAACTGTCAGCTCTGCTCTTGCTTGAGATCACCCAGCAACCTCTATGCGGTTGAGTAAAATAACTCCCTGCTCAAATCCCATCTCCAATTGGCTATGACTTTTGCTGCCCTCTCTCCTGGGGGCTTACCTTCCACTGAATGTCCCAGGAGCCCTGGTTGCACAGTAACTAAGTATTCAGCTGGCAACTACAGGGCTCCCAGTGGCTCTGTGGAAGATAACGCCTGGCAGTATTACAGCCTTAGAAACCCATACGGGCTCAGTTCTACTCTCATATAGATTCATGATGAGTTGGAATCTACTCGATGGCACACAACAACAAAGAATACCCAGAGCAAAAATTCTGCTTCTAACCAGAATTCCACCCAGAGGTATCTCAGAAGAAAGCCCAAGCATTCTACTTTTGAAAAGTCAACCATCGAAAGTCCTATGAGCACAGGCCACCATGAGTAGGGAGGAGTCAGCTCAATGGAAACTTGTGGTTGTTTTTAATGGCCAGGAGAACACATGCCCAACACGCCCTCCCACCTCCAGCATACTCTCACAACCAATGATGATGGGTACAGAAGGACTATGTAATGATTGGACCCCTTGCCTCAATTTGGAACACAGTCCATGGATTCCCTGTAGGCTCAGACTGAAACTGTCTCAGGCTGATTCCACATACTTCCTTAGTTTTCTGCTTCACCCCACTTCTCTGTGGAGCATGTCTTCAATAAATCATCTGCGCTGGACTTACCATCTCAGGCTTATCTAAGGGAATCCAACCAAAGACAAACCAAAGTTTGAGTTTCTCCTGTAGCCAAAGAGTTATAAAACACAGGTCATTGAAAATAATCTATATTCAGTGATTTCCCTCATTCAGACTGTGCCCTCCCTAAAATTAAACACAATCTTCAAGATATATTTGTTTTGGCATGATTTTGTTTGTGTAAGGAAACCAAGTAGACTCTTCTAATATTCAAGATGATTCAAAAACCATGTGATCATTGCCAATTTCCCCTTAGAGTCTAAGTCCAAACCAGTTCTTTGTGAGAGTGTCACACCCACTGGAAGGAGTCAGGAGGTTTTGCTTTTGAGTAATGATGCTAAGAAAGTGTGAGCAGCAGTGCAATTAATGCCCTGCCTGATCATTTCTATAGGGCCTTTGGTGAAGTTGATGTTGAGCTTGTTGGGTAATTATCTGTTTTTTAAACCTCTAAAGCATCCTTTTATACATTGCGATTTCTGTTTGCAAGTTTAGCTTCACGTTTACTGAACCATTTAATTAACTTAAGTGTTTAAACTTCTAGAGGTGTTGATTGATTCTAATCAGTATTTTCTGCTACTCTAATTGAAGGCTTCCTCTCTTGGACTATTGTCAGTGAAGCAAAGAATAAAAAAATAAAACAAAATGCTGTTTAGTCTTTGGCATAATCTAAACATAAATTTAGTTCTGCTTTTAATTGCATGAACTTTGGGAGGACAGAACGGAGCCAATTTCTCTGTTTCCTTTGAAGTTGAAGAGCCAGACCCAGGAAGGGAGATTGTGCAGCAGACACGGACGGAGGTTCTTGCAACCTCGCACCAGGATTGACTTCAAGCCAAGTCACTTTCAGGGTTGGCAGTTTGCATTCTTCATAGACATGCTATGGGAGGGTGTGTTTCAGAGACGCTTGCCACACAGAGAAAGTAACTTTCTCTTTTAGCATCCCTTTTCTAAGAAAAACAAAAATCACCCCAAATCCTATCTCTTATTATAGCACCCTAGGCAAACACAAACCTAAAATCTAGCATAAAACCTAGCACAACATTGAGCTTGGTGGTGGTGAAGATGGAAGCTGGGCTTTTTAAAGAAATCCTGGTGTTCAGACAGGCTGGGCATTGTCTCTATCTACGCTTCAGAGTCCCAGCTAAAGGAAAGGAGAGGGGATAGCCGTGTCAGAACAGTTCTGGAAGCATCTCCAACCTGCAGGCACCTGAGACATGGCCCCAAGAACTACTCACCAGCTTCAGCCTTGGAAGATCAGGTTTCCTGTTAGCTTCAAACAGATTTGTTGGCAAGCTGCTGCTGGCCTCTCCTGAGACGATTCTGTTCTAGTTGACTTCGGTTCAGCACAAAATAATGTATTATGGATATTGCATTTTTCTGCTAAGAAAATGTTGGCTGCTAAACTAGATCAAACCGCCCTCCAGTTCTTCAGTGCTGACTCATTTTAATTATTGAACTTCTCTCCCTGGAAAGTGCGCTTTGTGCGGTTTGCTGAGAAACTGGCAGTTTTAACACAATTTGGAAACTTTTCATGGATTGATCACCCCAGGAAAACAGGCAGCTGATTGCCAGAGAAATTCTGCAGTTGAAATTAGTTTGCTACTTGATGACTCCGAAGAAATGAAATGTATGAGATTTTTCTTCCCCACCATGCCTCTCGGGCTGCTTGCAAAACAGTGCCCTCCTCTGTGTGCAATCAGCAGCTCCTTGTTTCCTAACTTTGAGGATCCAGTTCTAGAGCCATGGCAAACCCACCAGCTCACCTTGGCCAATATAGTCCCTGCCCACTTCTCCAACTGTATCTTCTATCTCCCTCTGCTCCAGTCACCGCCTTTTTTTCTACTTTGGGAACACTCCAAACTTTTCCCTACCCCAGGGCCTTTGCACTTGCCATTTCACCTTGAAATTTCTAGTGTAGGTTTGTGGCTGGCAACACTAACTACACATTAGAATAATCTTAAACTTCATATCTAGACCAGTTAAATCAAAACCATTGGAGATGGGACCGACCATAGTATTTTTATAAAGATCCCAGTTGGTTTGAATGAACTAAGAGAGTTACAGTCATTACCTTAGATCTTCATGTAGCAGGCTGGCTCCCCTGCATTTGTCAGGTCTCAGTTCCAGCATCTCTTCCCATAGAAGCCTTCCCTGGCCATCTCATCTAAAGTAACTTGATCTCTAAACCCCCAAACTCTGCACCACATCACTGAATTTAGTATCTTTCCGATACTCATCAGAGTATGTGTTCCATGCATGGCCAACAGACCAGCAAGCCAAGATTTTACATGTGATCCCTCCCTTTCCCTCGTCTTCCCTCCCATAGTACCAAGTAGTGCCTTTTGTCATTACTAGTCTTCCATAGAATCTGATTAGAAGGACTCCTAAAGATCATTTATGATCACGCAAACAGCAAAGAGTGATCATGTCTTTTGGGATGGCCCATTGCGTCTCTTGCAATCTTCTGGTCTTCACTCCCAGATCTCCCTTGGGTTGTGTGGCTGCTTTAAATGCTTCAGTGAGAGGTTTAGCCCCACCATGCCTTCACCAGGAACCTCCCAGCAACTCACCCTTTGTCCGTTTGTCTCCACGTGGTCCCTCCTGAGCACCACTTTCCTCGTCCTCAGCACTGCCTTCATTGTTTTTCTGTATAAGTTAAACCATGGTTCTCGAAAACAAAAAGAAGGCATAGTCCCAGATACGGTTCAGACAGCCTTCCAAACTGGAGCCCATTTTCTGCATGAGAAACATATGTATTCATCCACCAAGTAAGTGTAATGCCTCATGACACAGGTGGTAGGCAGGAGACTTTGCTTTTTCTTACCTGTGCTTGGTGATTTATGTACATCTGTGAATATGTTCCTGATTAAGGGAACTGAGAGATATTTCTGGTGACCTGAGAGAGCTCTTTCAGCTCCAGGAGTTGAGTAGCTGAATATTTATACCATATCAGAGTGTGACTCAGTCTCCACCTATGTGAAAATGGGTCAGAGTTGTGTAGTTTGGAGCTGGGTATTGGGGCATCTCAGGTCCAGGGTAAACTCAATGTGATGGCACTTAACAAAATTAGCCTAGAGAGTAATGATTTGCCTAAGAACACACGATCACTTAAATGATGGAGACAGCACTCAAACCAGGTCTTCTGACTTATAGTCTTGTGCTTGTATCTACTGCCTCAGTTATCTGTATGTACATGTAGACCAAGATCTTTCAAAACCACTGACTGTGTCACAGTGAGTATTTTACTTCCAGGGCTTAGCAGTAGTATATGTTGGATGGATGGATGGACGTTTGGAAGGAAGCAGTAGTATATGTTGGATGGATGGTTGGAGTGCTAAGCAAGCTCTTTCTTCTTCAATCCTCAAACTTGCATAGCAACAGTTCAAAGAGAACCAAACTTCCTGACCTTCCTTCCCACAAAGCATATCCTCTAGTCTTGGCAACTATTCTTGGGTCACGACATCAGTGTGATCCCACAGGACATCTTTCTTTACCTATAAATATCTGGAGACAACCCAGGTCCCTGCCAGAAGCTGATACCCTCACTCCCTCCCAACTTTCCGTTGTGTAAGATTGCGAGCATCCTGGATCAGCCAGGTCATTGTATTGACATCTTACTCCTCCTGGAGAGAGGAGCCTCGCTCTCTAACTGTCCAAATCGAATTTTAAAAACTTTAATTAGGTCACCATAAAGATTTGTCTCTGTTAATGGCAGAAAGCCCAGTTTCCTAAGTGCCTCCTCAGGAGCTCATTCTTCACCACCTGCTACTAGTGTTTACCCCGTATCTCATTAAGGGAAGACTCCAAATGGAATGCCGAGGAAATAGTATCTCATGTGACAACAAGCATGGTGGAAAATGGCTCGGGGGCTATTGCTAAAATGCACCCTTGACAAACATTCTCTTGTTGAATCCTCCCAACCATAAGAGGGATATGGCCTTGTCTCAGTTTTATAGACGAGGAAAGTGAGACCCCACAGATTAAGGAACTTGCCCACCACAAGGCCAGAACTCAGGCTCGGGTCTCCTAAGGTGCTAAAGAAATCTTTATGGAATGACTGAGTGAGTGATTTCTGGGATCCCACTGGCTTTCAGATGGTTGGAGTCTGGTTCTCTAGTCTGGTTGGCAGGTCCTGTGAGAGGACCAAGTCCCAAGCTGAGCGTGAGACCTAGGGCAGGGTGAAGGGTTGGAGAAGACTTGTGTTAGCTGTGTCTACAGAAGGAAAAGGTGCTGAGAGAAGATGACACAGCTTAAGAACTCCATCTCAAGTCATGTCCTCTTCTGTCAGACGTGACAGCCTATCTGTAAGCGGAAACGAAGTAGAAGCTGGAAACTTTGACAGAACATTCAGTTTGTCAAAATAGGGTTTTTCTGGCAATACATTAGAAATGACTGTGAAATTATTTTCTTGGTCAGTTCCCAAACAGCAGTAGATAATTGAGAATTAGCTTTTCATTTGTGGATACAAATAATATCTAAAGGGTGGGGACTTGAGGGGGGAAAAGCTGGCATTTGTTGAGTATCTTGGGACATGCTGGCGAAGCAAAGTACCACCCCTCACAGAACTTACCCGGCAGGGGGAAACCTAAACGAGCAACATTGTTGTTGTTGTGAAGTGCCATCGAGTCGGTTCCGACCCATAGCGACCCTGTACAGGGTTTCCGAGGGTGTAAATCCTTACGGGAGTAGAAAGCCTCATCTTTCTCCCATGGAGCGGCTGGTAGTTTCGAACCGCTGACCTTAAGGTTCGCAGCCCTATTCGTAACCACTACGCTACCAGAGCAACATAGAACAAATTAAATCATGTTGTAAGTGCAATAGCAAAAATAACACGTTAGAGCAGAATGAGTCAGAGAAGGAAGGTGGGAGGAGGTAGGCACACATTACTGTGGAATCAGAACCTGGGAGGGGTCTCATTGAGAGGGTGTTAGTGTTTGTGTTTGATGCCGTAAGTCAATTCCAACTCATGAAGACCCTGTGTGCTCCAGAGCAGAACTGCTTCACAGGCTGTCATGTTTGGGAAACAGATCACCAGCTTCTTCTTCCGCGGTACCGCTAGACGGGTTCAAACCTTTAGGTCAGCACTAGAACACAAACCATTTCATCACCTAGTAAAAAAGACGAGCCATGGTGGCACTGTAGGATAAGCACTGGACTGGAAATCGCAAGGTAAGCTGTTCAAATACACCAGCTGCTCTTGGAAATCCTATACAGGGTCTCTATGAGTTAGAACCAAATCAGTGGTACCCACCAACAGTGAAAAGGACTTGAAGGTAGTAAGCACAGACATGGGAAGAGCTGGGTCAGCAGAGGAAACAGGTACTGTTGAGGCTCTAGGCAGGGCACAGTGGAGCCGCCTTAGTTAACAGACATCAAGGTATCTGTTGTCATCCAGAAGATGAAGAGGAGGCTGGTGAGGTTTGCAGGCCAGATCATGGGGAACTGGGACAAGGCCATTGTTAGGGCTTTCACGGTCACCCTGAGTGGGGTGAGAGGTTTGGGGACAGTTTGAGTAGTGTGGTAGCACAGCATGAAACACAACATACAATACTCACTCTGACTGCTGTATTGAGAATTAATGGACACAGGACAATGATAGAAGCCAGAAGCCGAGAGGTCTGCTTGAAGACCTCTGCAGCAACCAAGCTAAGAGTGTTGCATGTACATGCATTGTCATGGATTTCCCCCGGAGGATACCTGACTAATTGGGAGCAGGGCCACTCCCACCTGCAGCACTCACCATCTGCAGGCCCAGCGCTGGACCACCAGCCTCAGTGTGCATGCACTCTGAGAGCTTGTCTACTTTTAGGCTTTCATCATCCTCAGCTCTCACAGGGATGTTGCAAGAATCAAATGAGGAAACAGCTGTACAAGCATTTGTGAAAATGCATAAAGCACTAGATAAATGCAAGTGATTGGAATTAATGCTAATAACTATCACCCCTCTCTTCACCCTGCAACTGCCAGCGGAGAAATACCACCCACACAACGTCTTCATGAAGCGATGGATCCGCACCTGGAGATGAAACTGGAGTACACATCTGTTGGGGAGAGCTTTTCATTTAATAGATTTCATTGTAACAAGATCAGTAGTGCCCTGTTTCCGTGGCCCATCTGTTGGGATGTGGAAATAGCTTGTCATGCAGAACCGGACCTTTGAAGAGAACAGCAGCCTGTCAGCATGGAACAAGCTGAAGACTGAATTTGTTTACCATGTTGTTATTTTTCAGTGTTTTGGGTTTTTTTAAGTTTTTTAAAAGATGACCACCTTTGTCTTTCCAGGCTCTGAAGGGATACCCTGGAAGAAAGGAAGTAAAAATTTGGTGTAGGGGACCAGAGCATCTGCTGGCAGACAGGAATTTGCATGAGTGGTCTGAACTGAACTGGAAGCTTTGTGTGGTTGAAGGAAGAGCGAGGAGATTGGTCCAAAGGAAATTTGAAGCAAAGACCAGAGAGGAGGAAAGAACAGAGTGGGCAGGATGGTGTCTCCTTAGCAGACACTTGTCATTGTTATGTGCCGGGAAGTTGGTTCTGATTCATTGCGACCCTGTATAGGTCTCTGAGGCTGTAAATCTTTGCAGGAGCAGAAAGCCTCATCTTCCTCTTACAGAGCAGCTGGTGGGCTCAATCTGCTGACCTTGTGGGTCATATTCCAGTGCTAATCCTAAGGTACTGGTCCTTCAGGAAAATGGAAGAGGATCTTTTTGTCCAGGAATTTTGAAAGCTTCAGGAAAAAAGGTTTCAGGGTCTAGGTGAGCCATTGGGAGAGGGGCGGCAGCAGTGGAGCGTCCTCTCTGTTTCTGGAAAGAACCAGCCGCCGCAGTACCAGGTACGGGCTGATATAGCTCCAGTCAGCAGCCATCCAGTCGGCCCCTGACTCAGGCTGCCAGGCCCTGCACCATCTCCATGATGGGTCACAGATCTAGTCATTGTAATGCATACAAATGCTAATTTTCAGATGTTGATTGCTTTCTTCTTAATCTATCTTAGTGTGGATGCTCTGCTGAAACTTGTTCTGTATCACAGTAACACACTGACACACAGCAACTCTACTGACAAGGGGGGCTGCACATGAGATATACTATGGGTTAATGCACTGGACTGCAATGTTGGTTTGAATTGCAAGGTCGGCAGTTCAAACTCACTAGTCGCTCCTCAGAAACCTTAGGTGGTGGTTGTTGTCAAGTGCTGTCAAGTCAGTTCCAACTCGTGGTGACACTCTATAGGCCTTCCAAGGGGTGGCTGGTGAGCTTGAGTCACTGACCTTGCAGCTTAAACCAGCTTTGCAGTCCAGCACATTAACCCACAGTGCCATAACAGGACTCCAGAAACTCTACACAGGATAGCTATGAGTTGGAACTGACTCAACAGCACTTAACAACAACATCATTATATACCAGTAGTACCAGTATGGCACCTTAGGATAAGCACTTGATCTCAAGGTTGGTTTGAGTTGCAAGATCAGCAGTTCAAACTCACCAGCTGCTCCACAGAAACCCTATATAGGTCACTATGAGTTGGAGTCGGAACCAACTCAACTTAGCATGATATGCTGGGTGAATAGACAAGCATGGTCCCTGCTTCATGGAATTTACACTCTTGTGAAGGCTGATAAGTAACAAACAAGAACATAATGACTGGTGATAAGTGACTTATTGATACTGGATGATTAAAGAGAATCCCATAAGAAGGTGACTCTGGGTGTGGTTTAAATGTCAGGACCAAGCAAGTCTTGCCCTATGCTTTCTAGACAGAGGGAAAAGTGGGTGCAAATTTCCAAAAATGGGAATGAGCTTGTTGTGTGTGAAGCCCAATGGACAAGGGGTGGTGTTGTGTCGTTGAGTGGGTTCCAACTCATCACAGCCCTTTGTAGTGTTTCATAGCGTAGTGGTTACGAATCAGGCTGTGAACCTCACAGTCAGAAGTTCGAAAATATCAGTGTTCTGCGAGAGAAAGATGAGGCCTTCTGCTCCTGTAAAGATTTACAGCCTTGGAAACCCTGTACAGGATTGCTATGAGTCGGAACTGACTCCACGGCACTTAACAAGTCCTTAGGAGAGCAGCTGACCTTGAGGTTAGCAGCTCGACATGTAACCTACTATGCCACCAGGTTTCCATAGGGACAAGAGAAGAGTGGTATGAAGTGGGGTCAGAATGGGAGATTGGAGCACTTTGGATGTCAGGATAAGGAATGTGGATTTTATTCCAAAGGAGATTTTTGTGTGTGTGTGTTTGGGTTTTAACTTTTTATTGTGAATTGAGTGAAATTTACAGAGCAGATAATCAGTTTCACATTCAACAAATCATGTACTTCATTTCATCTCAGGGATTGCAATTCCTTCAGGTGGGTAGCATCACGTATCCCACTTCCTCCCTGTGTTTCTTGTTTCCTCTAAATGGGCTGTTGTTAAGCAAGGGTGTGGCATGCTCTGATTCAAGTATTAAGGTTATTTTGGATGCCAGAGAAAGAATACATTTGAGAGAAGTCAAATGTTAGCAAACACTGCTTAAGACTGTTGCGGTGGTCCACAGTCAATGGTAGGATGAATTTGCTGGTAAGATGTGAGTGCTGAGAGAAAGAAAGAGAATTATAATGCTTGGATTTGAGACTCATGCAATCTGAATTGGTGAGGAAGACTGGGGTGAGAATCGTTTTTATTGATCATATTGATGTTGAGGAGCCAACTTACACATCAGGGGGAAGTAGACCATTGAAGATAGAAGTCTAGGAGTATGGCTGCACATTGGAGTCAGGTGGAAAACATTTTTAAAATCTGCCCAGGGACTCTGATTCATTTGGTCTGGAGTGTGGATTCCTGGTGTGGCACTATAGGATCAGCACTAGACTGCGATCCATACATCAGCAGTTCAAACCCACCAGTTGCTCCTCAGAAACTTTCTATAGGGTCACTATGTGAGTCAGAACCGACTCCACCACACTAAACAAGAGTATGGACAGGACATAGGGTGTTTTGGTTTTAACCTCTGCTAGGTGGTCCTAGAAACAGCTCAACAGCACTTCACAACAACAGAAGTAGTCCTAAGGGGTCCTGGTGTGGCACACTACAGGATAAGCACTGGTCTGCTAACCACAAGCTTGGTGGTTCAAACCCACCAGCCACTCCTCAGAAACTCTGTACAGGGTAGCTATGAGTTGAAACTGACTTGACAGCAGTTAACAACAATAGGTGGCTCTACTAGTCCTAGGGAGTTGGGCTGCTAACTGCAAGCTCAGCATATGCAACCTATCAGCGGCTCTCGGGAGGAAGATGAGGCTTTCTGCTCCCACAAAGATGTACAGCTTCACAAAATACCCTACAGGGTTGCTATGAGTCATGACCCACTGGACTGGATGGCACTTAACAACAGGTGATTCTAAGACGCCTTGGTGGTGTAACAATTAAATGCTTGGCTGCTAACCAAAAAGTTGATGCTTAGAAAGAAGTCCACAGACTTGCTCTCCAGGAAAAAGGCCTGCTCACCTACCTGCATAAAGGCCACAGCTAAGAAAACCCTAGGGAGAAGTTCTACTTTGTCACATGGTTCAGAAAGGACTCAACAACAACATCAGGTGGTTCCAGTGACCCCATTGATCTAGAGTTCTAGGGTGAGGGCAGTTGAAGATTTAATTGTGGATGCCATCAGTGGTACTTAAAGTCAATCGACAGATGGAGATTATCTGGAGAGATTTGGCTGGAGAAGAGAAGGCCAAATTCAAGTCCTGGAGCACCTTAACACTTGGTCTTTTAGTATTAATGCTGGCCAAGGAGCCCAAGGAGCAGTGTTGTTGTTGTTGTTGTTAACGTCGAGTCAGTTCCGACTCATAGCAGCCCTGTCTGTATAGGGTTTCCAAGGAGCAGCCGGTGAGCTTGAACCAACAACCTTGTGGTTCAAACTGACTTTGCAGTCCAGCGCATTAACCCACAGCGCCTCATCAGGACTCCAGTGAAGCAGTTCTTGTCATCATTGTTAGGTGCCATCGAGTCGGTACTGACTCATAGCGACCTTATGCACAACAGAACGAACCACTGCCCAGTCCTGGACCAACCTCACAATTGTTGCCATGCTTGGCCCATTGGTGCTGCCACTTTGCCAGTCCATCTTGATGGGGGGTCTTCCTCTTTTTCTGACTCTCCACCTTACCAAACATGATATCCTTCTCCAGTGACTGGTCCATCCTGACAGTATGTCCCAAGTATGAGAGAGGATCGTTTGGCCATCCTGGCCTCCAAGGAGCACTCTGGCTACACTTCTTCCAACACAGATCTCTTGGTTCTTTTGGCAGCCCATGGCACTTTCCATATCCTCCAACACCATAACTCAAAAGCATCAATTCTTCAATGGTCCTGTTTATTCACTGTCCAGCTTTCACATGCATATAAGGTCACTGAAAATACCATGGCTTGGGTCAGGCGCACCTTAGTCCTCAAGCTGACATTTTGCTCTTCAACACTTTAAAAAGGTCTTGTGCAGCAGATTTGCCTAATACAATCGTCTTTTGATTTCTTGACTGCTGCTTCCATGAGTGTTGGTAGTTGATCCAAGAAGAATGAACTCCTTGACAGCTTCAATCTTTTCTCCATTGATAAGAATATTGTTTATTGGTACAGTGAAGAGGAGTTTTTGTTTTCTTTACATTGAGATGCAATCTGTATCGAAGGCTGTGCTCTTTGATCTTCATCGGTAAATGTTTTAAGTCCTCTTCACTTTCAGCAAGCAAGGTTGTATCATCTGCATATTGCAGGTTGTTAATGAGTCTTCCTCCAATCCTGATCCATGTGTTTTTTCATAGAACCCAGCTTCTCGGATTATTTGCTCAGCATACAGGTTGAATAAGTATGGTGAAAGAATACAACCTTGTCGCACACCTTTCTTAATTTTAAACCATTCAGTGTCCCATGTGCTGTTTGAACAACTGCCTCTTAGTCCATGTCCAGATTCCTCATGAGCACAATTAAGTGTTCCGGAATACTCATACTTCGCAATGTTGTCCATAGCTTGCCAGTGGAGCAGTAGCCGCACCTAAGTCATAGAATGATGTCAGGGCACTTTTGTTTCTCAGTTTCAAACATGGTGCTGGAAAGCAGGTGTTGGCTGGGTCACTGCCCTCACTGAATCTATGGGGCTTCTTTTCCAGTAGTGACCACTCCAGGTGAACCTGCTGTCAACCTACTGTTTGGCTTCTGCTCAGGGCTAGTTCTATTCCTTGATCAGGTGTCATGCAAACCAATTCACTTAGCAGCTGTTCCTCATCCTGATTGTTTGCTCCAAGACATTTTATTCTACATTTGTCCGCATTAACCTGCCTTTTATCATCCATTATCCCAGTTCCTTCAATGATCTGGACCCTTCTGTGTTTGATTGCAAGGCTAGGAGATTTGTGGTGCCACAAAAGCTGTCATTTGCAGATTTGAAATCTTTCTTGCAGGGCCATTACTCGGGTCATTAACAGCAATAACACAGAGTGGCTGTACCTGGCATCTTTGCAGAAGCGGGAAAAGACACCAGGGATTGGCAGCCAGGGTTGCTTGTTTGTTTTTCCAGATGACAGGGTGACACTTTCACCTTCTCTTCTCCCCACATCCAGGGTTCCCCCCCCCCCCCTCCCCCTTCTGATGCTGCCCCTGAGAGAATCTCCCAGGCCATTTCAGGCCTTCCTCTCCAGCCTCCTTAGCCTCGGAAATCTCCATAAGTTAATTAACTACTCATACCCCAATGCCTCTGGCTATCTCTAATCAAGTTGGGTTATTTTCCAATGGTCTCTGGCTTAATTGTAAGGGAAGATTCTGGGGATCAAGAACATATTTGCATTTCCAATGTGCCAGTCCCCACAGTGCATAAACAACGCATATCTAGTAAACAACTTGTCATTCCGGTGGGTGTTTCCAATCTTAAATTTACAGTGAGGAATTCAAGGCCAAATGTGGAACTCAGAAACAGGAAGCCTGCCCCAGCTACCCAGGACATCTTTCTCTGCTCCTTTGTTTTAAAAGTATTTAGTTGTTGTTGTTGTTGTGGAGAATTTGCTGAGCAGAACATACACAAGTCCAGCCGTTTTTATCTGCACAATTCAGTGACATAGGCTTCAAGTTGAGCTACCATCCAGGCCCCCTTTTTCTGAATTGTTCCTCCCCCATAACATCAGCTCACTGCTCCCCAAGTTGGATATCTATTATTTTGAATTGCTGCTGTCAATTTGACTCCATACAGATTCATCTTAAAAGAGCACAGTTCTTTTTCTTTTCTTTTTTAAGTTTTTATTGTAAACTGAGTGATAAGTTTACATGGGAGAACATTGGTTTCACACTCATTGTTTCATTGCAATGGTTACAATCTCCTCCACGCATGCATCAACGCATGCATCATCATTCAACAGCATTTGCTTCATTCCCTCTGTTTGCTGTTGTTGTTTTTAATATAGACACAAAACCACTTAGGAATTTATAATCATTTAAACAACCAGCGTCCTGGTGTGGCGCTGTGGGCTAATGCGTCAGACTGTAAAGTCATTTGAACTGCAAGGTCGATGGTTCAAGTTCACCAGCTGCTCCTTGGAAACTCTAGACAGGGTGGCTATGGGTTGGAATCGACTCGATGGCACTTAACAACAACCAACCAAAGGTCACATCCTACAAGTCTGCCTCCTGGCTGCCAGCACACAGCCTTTCTCTTTCCATGAGTCTAGAGTCCTCATCTCTGTCTCCATCTTTGGTGTCACTGCTTCTCTGGATAGGGTCCCGCATTCCACTTGTGCTCTTCTCCCTTGATGGTCCTAGGGTCATCTGTTCCTGGACTGTAAGATTAACATCTCTTACCTTTTTTGTTACAAAACTTCTGCCTTTACTATTGTGACAGTTGCGGTTAGTAATGATAACAGTTACTCACTATTGAATCGTAAAAATTGTATCCCCATCTCTCTTCACCAGTCCCATCTAGACATGATGAAAACTATTCAGTGGGGGTTCTACCTTCCCCCGCACACTCTAACAGTTTAAAGATTATTTCAAAGGTCATCCAGCCTCCATGGCTCCAGAAAAGCCTGTAATCCATAAGAATTTGAAATGTTGTCTGTATACTCCCCCACTTTTGATCAAAATGTTCAGTTAATAGTAAATGGGCACCATCTATTTCTTTGGGTCTCATGACAAAGAAGGCAGATGTTCATGGAGGCAACTAGACACAGATCCTATTACCGGAGTTGCCAACACCACGCAGGTTATAACAAAGGAAGGACCTTATAGTACCGACACGTGGCTCAGCGGATTCTTATCCAGAGACTGAGCCCCGTTCATAGGGAGGACCCTGCCTATATTGTATTTAGGTCCTTGGGGCATTACACAGTGAGCGAAGGAAGTAAGTATTTGCTACTTCAAACATATGGTGGGGAGGGATCAGCTGGCAGGCAACCGGGCAGTTACAGAAGCAGAAGCAAGTAAGCATTAACTTGGGGGCTTTGCTATCTCCTGGAGGTGAGTCTATTCCAGGAGGAGGTTAGTTATGATAATCACATGGGGTTGAGGAGGTCTGTTGCTCAGCTCCCAGAATGTGGACTCTGTCCTGGGAATGAGATGTATACTATGGGGGCTGGGGCCCAGTGCCTGCCTCCATCCCAGCTCTGTTTCTTTCAATGAGACTTTTGCCTTCATTATTGCCTTCATTATTTTTGTTTTAAGACATCACAAATTCTTCCTTGGGGTCTGAGAAATGACTCAGGTAATCAGTGTATTTTTCTCACAAACCATTAGAGGGCGCCTTCTCTGGACCAAGTAGTGAGCTCTGATGTGCTGGAGCCTTGCATGCAAAAAGATCTTTCAGCTGGGGTGGTGGTTATGTGGTGGGCTGCAAGGTCGGTTTGAACCGCAATGCTGGCGGTTCAGGCTCACCAGTCGCTCCTTGGAAACCCTCTATAGGGTCGCTATGAGTCAGAACTAACTTGATGGCATTCAACAAGAAACGATGGCTATGGCGCTCTCCTGTGGAACAGCTCATAACAAGGTACTCTGGTAGCATAGTGTGTGTGGCGCTGTAGAATCAGCTCTGGACTGTGAACCACGAGGTCTGCAGTTCAAACCCAACCGCTGCTCCTCAGAAACCCTGTTGTTGTCATTGTTAAGTGCCGTGAATTCCATTCCGACCCATAGCAACCCTGTATACGGTTTCCGAGGAGCAGCTGGTGAGCTTAAATTGCTGACCTTACAGTTCAAACGGCTCTGCAGTCTAGTGCATTAACCCACGGCGCCACACCAGAACTCCTAGAAACCCTGTGTAGAGGGTCACTATTAGTCGGAACTGACTCAATGGCATGTAACAACAACAAAATGTGATGGCTGGAACTGTGGTTGCCTTGGCAGAGCCAGACCAAATGTTTATGTGGGCCAGGATACTTTTCCCATCTAAAATACATATTTAATCATAGCCCTTTTATCAGGTAAAGTAACATCTTCATAGAATCTAGAAATTCAAAGGTAGACATCACTGGGGGCCAATCTTCTACCCACTAACCAAAAACCAAACTGGTTGCCATCGAGTTCACTCCAACTCATGGTGTGTATATGTCTGAGCACAGTTGTAATCCACAGGGTTTTCAATGTCTGATTTTGGGGACGTAGATCACTGGTCATTCCTCTGAGACACATCTGGCCACTACACTACCAGAAATCCTGCCAGGGAACTATAGGGGGGAAATGGCCAGGTGTCTGAAAGTGCACAGGTAGCCTTAGCCACTACAGGGGTCTTCACATCCAATAACTAATGTGGGGACGCAGTGAATATGCCATTATCCAGTTCCTTAACAGTGGCACACTTTCTTTCCAATATTGGGGGCTTCAGAACACATATCCAGATGTCTGTGGAAGGTGGCCAGCCCTCGAGTTTCTTGCACTGAGTAGCAGCCTGTGATTATGAGCCCATGCATACTTTATTGAATCCATCAATAGATGTCATTCCCTTGTTCTCACATTGACCACACGAACACTGGGGAGTGATACAAAGGTGAGAGGCGGAAACCTGTTACACAAAATCAAAATTGACTATGCAGATAATTAGGTACTGACTTACTCAGACCACGCTGGCATTTGCAAAACTCTTTCATCCCCCATTATCTTATTGGATCCACACAGTGAATGTGGAGGCAGCAGAGCCAACATTTTTGTAACCACCATTTAACTGTGGTGGCAGTCTCATAATAGTGGTAATCTACAAGTAGGTGCATGGGTGGGCAGGCAAGCTGAAGGGGTGTGAGAAGAAGAGTGGGAACACACCCAGGAATATGTAGAAGTTTGGCAGAGGATATTTGTACAGGCGTATCTTTGTGCAAATAATATCCATGAATGTGGTGAAGCATACAAGGGTGCTAAGGTACTTTTTAATAACTAAACATCTTACGGGAATGTGTTGTTGGGCCAGGGGCTCAAGGCTACAGTCTCAGTGAATGCCAACTGGCATAACAGAGTCCACAAAGACAATGTTATATTTGGTGAGAACCACTTGGGTCTTAAAAACGCATAAGCAGCCATCTAAGGTACATGTATTGGTCTCTTCCTGTCTGGAGGGAAGAAAATTGAAGAGGCATGAACATAATTAGTGCAGTGGACTCATGGTCCATGTGAACATCAGTCTCTAAGACCTGAGACCAGAAGAACTAGATGACGCTTGGCTCCCATGCTACCCACTGTTCTGAAGAGGATCACATTAGAAGATCCTAGATAGAGTGGGAGAGAAATGTGCAACTGAACGCAAATATGATCAAAGAGACTGGGGCTTACTGGTCAGATAGAAAAGCTATGGCCAGTCACTCTTCAGTTCTGGAAATTAACCCCATGGTACAACTTTCAGCCAAGCAATAGACTGGTCTGTAGGGAGAACAAAGACACTCAGGTGGTTCCCACACCTTAGAATGAGCAGCATTTACTCAAGGGACAGGAGAGAAGGAGCAATGAAAATAGGAGCCACAGTGGGAAGTGGGTGCTAACACTGCAGGGATCCCAATCAATGACATGAAACAAAATGTTATAAATTGTCGAATGGAAAACTGGTCTGCTCTGTAAACATTCAAAGGTGTTTGTTTTTTCAAATAACTAAAGCCAACAAACTGTGACCAGGAGAGCTTTAGTGAACCAAGATCACAGAGCTAATCAACTGCAATCCTTAGCCTGAAGTCACAGTCGTGTTGTCTTGTCTACCACACCACACCAACTCGAGAAGCCAATATGCAAAGAAGGAAACAGGTGAGCCCAGCCTGTCTGAGTCTTCACTGGGCCTGTCACTTCTACAGAGATGTCATGAAAAGTAATGTAAAGGAATTAAGAGATCGGCCAAGCCCAGTTTCCACACCCTAGACCTGAGAGGATACAGTATAGTTTACTAGCCAGGGGACATCAGTGGTTCAGTCATGGAGTTCTCACCTTCTACTTGGGAGATCCCGGCCAAGGTCCCTCGTGTGCAGCCACTGCCCACGTGTCAGTGGTGGATTGTGCGTTGCTATGATGCTGAGAAGGTTTCAGTGGCGTTCCCAGACTAAGATGCACTAGAAATACCAGATAGCCGACTTGTGAACATCAGCCAACAGAAACCCAATAGGTATCAAGAGTCTGATCCACAACACACCATGCAGATGGAGAAGGAACCTATAATATTTTATTGTGTAATGCAGAAGGTTACTCTGAGTGGGGGTTTGATCGTAGTTAACAACACAGTGGTGTCCAAATTAATCTGGTCATTAGAAACCCCCTTGAGTGATCATTTAAAATACAGATTTTCATATTCCCCAGAAAAGTCAAGTTCAGTAGGTCTGAGGGTGGGACTCAGATCTCTGAATGTTAATAGGCCTCCCGAGTCATTCCTGTGACCAGGCTCATACTGGTTCCACAGAATGTTTGTCAAATTAAACAAGAAAGTGTCTGTATCAGACACCTGGCACTTGTTAGGTGTGACAAGTGGATTTCAACCCATACTGACCGACCCCATGTGACAGAGCAGAGCTGCCCCAGAGGGTGTTCTAGGCTGTAGTCTTTATGAGAACAGGTTAACAGACCTTTCTCTCATGGAGTTGCTGGGTTGGTTTTGAACCATCAGCCCTTAGCAACCAAGTGCTTCTGTCTACCTTCATCAAAGGGGTATTCTGTCTTTCCATTTCTTTACTTTTGATCATCAGCATTCAGCAGAAAAACTTGTTTCCCGTGTTTCCGGGCTCCCTCATAGCGGATATGGTCAGAGGAGTAGAGAGAAAGCCTTTGGGTACTAGCAGTAACTGACCGTTTAAAGGAAAACCAGCTAGCTGTGTTTATTCCTTCATTTTCCTGCCTCGAGTAATTGTATTTCACCATTTCCTTTCACCTTTATCCAGAGAGAGGGAAAATCTAGCCCAATGCATTTATTTTACTTTTCTGCTGATTTATAGAACCCACCTTCTGCCTTGAGCTCTGAGTACATTACACTCATATAAACAATATACTCTACATAATCAGTCTTGTCAACCAACCACATCCCCTGAGATAAATCTGGTCTCCCCACAGTGGCAAGGGAGATGTTCATTTTACCAGTGGGTTTAGTCTGTGTCTTGGCCCAGCTTTCAGAATAAACACCAGCATAAATCCACCAGCCTCTTTAACAGTTCAACTGCACGACCACATGCTTTCCAGAGACACAATGGCAGACCTTGTCTGGGAAACAAATGGCTGCTTGGTGGGCCGAGTTTCTAGAACCTTCTTCCTCAGGTGGGACTCTGCTAAAACAGTGGTCCACTCCGGAGGAACAGGGGCCATCATGTCTTGTTTCTATTTGTCCCCAGGACCTAGTATAGTGCCTGTCAGTAAATGGTCTTGCCTTTCTCCCTTTCTCCAAAATCACCTATAACCCATGTTTCTCTCCCCTTAAGTCAGTGGTTCTCAACTCGGGATGGTTACTCCCTGAGACAAACATGGCTACACCCATTGGCATACATACTATCTGTGGTAGGGTTGCATACACCCACTCTTCATTTACCAACATGGTTGGGTTCCAAAGACCAGGCCATTATGCGAAGTAAGACATTCTATGAAAATGAAAGGTAACTATATCAGAGGACAAAATGGAGGGTGATTGCATTATGATATAACTACCTAATTACATCATTTCATAATTGCCGAATTTCATCATTCCATAACTGCTAGATCGTCTCATTACCTGACTGGCTAACCCTGGAGAATCATGGTTCACTCAAGCTGACACATAACTTTAACCATCATAGCCAGCACTAACCTCACCTTGCACGTCAACACTTGTGCAAGATACTGGACAGCAACATAAGCAGTAAATGAGGGGTAGGTGTAGAAGCCCTTGGTAGTGTAGTGGGTTGTGCATTAAGCTGCTAACTGCAAGGTCAGTTGTTCAAATCCACCAGGCTTTCTGCTCCCATACAGATTTATAGCCTCAGAAATCCTGTACAGGGTTGGCTAGGAGTCAGAACCAGCTCAACGACACACAACAGTAGCAGGTAGAGTAGCAAATGAGACAATATGGCCCACAAAGCCTTACATACTCATTTTCTGGCCCTTTGTAGAAAAACATTTTGCTTACCCCCTAACAACAGTCTCTGGGTAGTGTAAATGGTTAATGTACTTTGCTGCTAACCCAAGGTTGGAGGTTCAAATCCACCTAGAGCTGGCTCGTGGCAAAGACCTGCTTCCAAAAACATAAACACTGAGAATCCTGCAGAGCACAGTTGTACCCCGACACACATGGGGCTGCCGTGAGTTGGATCTGAGTCCATGGCAACTGGTAGCCACTGATGTACAGCAATAAAGGATTTCAGGAGAGAGGGAGAGACCGTTAGAAGCAGGATTCATCACCGAACACTTCCAGGTGCAATGTGTGTCTGAATGTTTTGACCAATAATACGACTGGCTGACACAAACAACTTAGGCAGAGGTCAGGGATGGTTCTAAACACAATTGCAGGACTGCTCCCACACAAACAATTGTCTGCCCCAAATGTCAGTAGTATTAAAGTACGGAAACTCTGCCTTATACCAGTTAATGGCCTCTTGAGCTAAAATTTAGTCTTCGCCCCCTTTTCCAACTGACTCTAATTTTTCCAGTGGGGCTCTAATAACTAATCAGCCCTAACAGCAACATTGGCAACAGAAATCAGTTTGTGCTCGATGAAGCAAAGAGAGAGGGAAACATATTTATTCACCACTATGAATTGGACTCCTGGTGTGGCACTGTAGGATATGCACTGGACTGCAACCCAGAAGGTCTGTGGTTCAGACCCACCAGCTGCTCCTCAGAAACCCTACACAAAGTTGTGATGAGTCAGAAGCGACTCAGTGGCATTTAACAACCACAGTGGGTTGAATGGAGTCCTGACATGGCACTGTAGGATAAGCACTCAGCTGCTAACCACAAAGCCAGCAGTTCAAACCTACCAGCCCTGCCTTGGAAAACCTCTGCATTTTGCCTAGGAGAAGCACTTAACAAACAAAACAATGGGTTGAATATTGTACTAAACCCAGCCCTTGTAACTATCTCAATCAATCCTTACAACAATCTGCATAACCCATTTTACAGATCACGAAACTGAGGTTTAAAAAATTTCAATAACTTTCCCAGAGTCACCTCCCTAGGAAGGGACAAAGCTAAAATCACACCCAGCTCTTTCTGATTCTAAAACCAGTGATCTAGTCACTGTGCAGGTTAAGGCCGAAAGAGCAGTTCTAAGTAAATGATCATAATAGGCCTTCTCCCATCATCCAGGCCTTATCTTTCATAGATACTAGGAATCACCTGGAGTCCTGGTGTGGTGCTGTGGTTTAGTGCACTGGACTGCAATGTCCATTTGAACCACACAGGTCAGCAGTTCAAGCTCATCAGCGTCTCTTTAGTAAACCCTATACAGGGTCACGCTGAGTCGAAACTGGCTCAACAGCACTCAACAATAACATGAATAGCTTCGCCACTCGTCTGTCAGTTTGTCATACTGTGGTGGCTGGCATGTTGCGCTAAGCCACCAGTATTGTAAATAGCAGCAGGGTCACCCATGGTGGACCGGTTACAGCAGAGCTTCCCGATGAAGACAGACTAGGAAGAAGGAGATCATTTCTAAAAGGTTAGTCACTGAAAACCTTATAAATAGCCCCTCAGGTTGGAAGGCACTCAAAATACAACTAGGGAAGAGCTGCCTCCTCAAAGTGGAGCTGATCTTAATGACATGGGTGGAGCAAAGCTTTCAGGACCTTCATTTTCTGATGAGGCATGACTCAAATGGAAATGAAAAATCTGCAAGCATCCATGAATAATTGGAACATGAAACACACACAGTATGAATGTAGACAAATTGAAAATCATCAATGTTGTAGGCATAGTGAGCTGAAATAGACTGGGATTGGCCACTTTGAATTAGACAATCATGTGTTTGCATGCCAGGAATGAGAAACTGAAGAGGAATGGCGTTACACTCATCATCAAGATCTAGCTTGAAATACAGTGCTGTCTATGATAAGATAATTTCCCTACACATGCAAGAAAGATGGTTTGAGCCCACCAGCCACTCTGGGATAAAGAGGAGGATTTTTGCTCCCACAAAGATATATAGCCTCAGAAACCCTACACAGGGTA
Organism: Chrysochloris asiatica; assembly: GCF_000296735.1. Taxonomy (NCBI): domain Eukaryota; kingdom Metazoa; phylum Chordata; class Mammalia; order Afrosoricida; family Chrysochloridae; genus Chrysochloris; species Chrysochloris asiatica. The sequence continues at coordinate 18,834,490 of NW_006408525.1, forward strand.
ACTATGTTGTTATTGTTAAGTGCCGTGGAGTCAGTTCCAACTCATAGTGACCCTGTGTAGGGTTTCTGAGGAGCAGCTGGTAAGCTTGAACTGCCGACCCTGTGGTTCAAACTGACCTTGCAGTCCAGTACATTATCCCACAGCACCCGCGAGAACCAACTCAATGGGATTTAACAACAACATACAAGGAAGACCAGATAATACCACTATTATTCAAATTTATGCACCAACCCCTCAAGCCAATGATATTAAAGAATCTTACCAGCTGTTCCGTGAGAGAAAGATGAGGCGTTCTGCTCCCGTAAAGATTTACAGCCTCGAAAACTGTACAGGCTCGCTATGAGTTGGAACACAGCCGCCACCACCAACTTCTTCAATCTGCAGTTGATCAAACATGCAATCCAGATGCATTGATAATTACTGGTGATTGGAATGTGAAAGTTGGAAACAGAGAAAGGAACAGTCGTTGGAAAATATAGAAAGGCTGGTGGAGATTGCACGATAGAATTTTGCAAGATCAACAACTTCGTTATTGCAAATTTATCTTTTGAAGGTATTTAAACAGTTATCATACAAATGGACCTCACCAGATGGAGTGGCAGCAACACTGGCCTCAAGCGTAAAAACGATTGTTAGGGAGGTGCAGGACTGGACAGATTCTGGGATGAGGGGGTCACTATGAGTCAGAGCTGACTCTACAGCACCAACATTGTTGTTAACTGCCGTCGAGTCAATTCCAACCCATAGCAACCCTGTATAGGGTTTCCAAGGAACACCTGGTGAGCTTGAACCACTGACCTTGCAGTTCAAACAACTTTGCAGTCTGACACATTAGCCCACAGCACCACATCAGGACTCTAACACCAACATGGACACCCCAAAATACAGATACTTCTTTTGGAATGTGTTCTTTACTCTTGCATTCTGGAATCTGGGGAGGGAAAAAGGAAAAAAATAAAAAAAAAGAAGGCTTTCTAATTAGTCTAACTCCAAGAACTAGCATCCTATACCCTCATACTTTCAGGAGCCGTGGTGGTGCAACAGTTAAGCATTTGGCAGTGAACAGAAAGGTTGGCAGTTCGAACCCACCCAGTGGCGCCACAGTTGAAAGAGCTGGTGATCTGCTTCTGCAAAGGTTACACCCTAGAAAGCCATATGAACCTCTCCTGCCCTGTCACACGGTGTTACTGTCATTCAAAAATCGACTTAACAACATCTAACCACTCTCCTGCTTTCGTTTCCATTCATCAGTATCCAAAGTCTTTTTAGACCCCATTCTATGGCTGTTTTAGCGTCCTAGTGTAGCGCTGTAGGATAAGCACTGAACTGTAATGTCAGTTTGAACCAAAAGGCCGGTGGTTCAGAGTCACCAGTAGCTCTTTGGAAACTCTCTACAGGGTCGCTCTGAGTAGGAAGCATCTCATCTGACTCATCAAAGGCACTTAACAACAATGATTGTTCTGCACCACAGAACAGTCCACAGTTTACTGCAGATGCAACACTACACTACAGGTAATCATTGGACTCCTTATCACAAGGTTGGTGGTTCAAACCCACCAACAGCTCCTCAGAAACCCTATATATACAAGGTCGCTTTGGACCAACGGTACATAAAAACAAGCTTGCACATAGAGAAAAGACATTTGACTTTTCCCAGGAATGCTAGTCTAGTTGCCATCAAGTCAGTTTCAACTCATGGTGACCCCCCCTGTGTGTCAGAGTAGAACTGTGTTACATAGGATTCTCACTGGCTGATTTTTCAGTAAATTACCAGGCGTTTCTTCCAAGGCGTCATTGGATAAACTCGAATCTCTAACTTCAAACCTTTCAACAGCTGAGCACATTAACCACTCGTACCACGCAGAGACTTCTGCAGAAATCCAGCCCCGTGCATGTAACTGCAAACCAGTGTAGTATCCCAGGTCCTTGCTCAGTATATGTCAGTAGACTGTGCCCTGACACGGTTCCTAACCTCTCTGGGAGACAGCTCCACAACTTTGAGAACTCCTGGGTCCCCCAGAAACCCTGCAGTATTGCTCACGGATACACACGCCGTTCAGCATACACTTGTCCATCAGGTTTCATTTTCCCAGAGTTGGGAACGCACATTCTGTTGTGCCAGATTCTGTTTCTTATTCAGTGGGAAACTTTAAGACAAAGTCCACATTAGCAGGCTGGCCAGTGGCCTGACTTGTTAACAATTTTAACTCTGAGATCTGCAACCACATCTCATAGTGTCCCTACGTCCAAGCCTTTGCACTTGCTGGATTTCCTTCTCCCCAAAGACTAGTTGCTATGCATTGTTCAAGACATTCAGATGCCCTTTTTCCTTGAGGTCTTCCCTGGTTAATTCAGCTAGAAGTGGTCTCATCCTATCTCCTGAAATCCTTGACTGTTTGACATCGAAAGTAGGCTTTCTTTTTTTCTTATAAAAGGCCATAGCATAAATATTTTAGCCTTTGTGGGCCATACGATTTTAGTTACAACCACTCAACTCTGCTGTTGTAATACAAAAGCAGTCAGAGACAATATGTCAGTGAATGAGTGCAGATGTATTCCAATCCATTGTTATTTGGGCACACTGAAATTTGAATTCTATATAATTTTCACATGTCATTGAAAGAATATCCTTCTTGTGATTTTTTTTTTTTCAACCATTTAAAAATGTAAAAATCATCCTTATTTTGCAGGACAAACAAAAACAGGCCGCAAGCCATATTTAACCCCAGGCCCTAGTTTTCTGAGCCCTCACTATGCCAACCAAGGTTCTCAGACCAACCATGAGCACTGGGCCACACTACTCATTAGAAATGCGAGTCTCAGACCGCCCTCAGTCCCCAGAGATCACAAACCATAGTCTGCATTTTAACAAGACCCCAAATGATTCGCTTGTACATTACAGCTTGAGAAGCCCTATTCCTGGTTGTTTTATCATTGTGTCCCTGTCTTCCCCTCCCCAGTTGCCATGGACTCAATTCCGACTCATCTGACTGCGTGTGTATCTGAAGTAGGCTCTATAGGGCTTTCAAGGGCAGACTATTCAGAAGTAGATCGCCAGGCCTTTCTTTCATAGCACTTCTGGGTAGACTCACCCCTCCAAATTTTCAGTTAGCAGTTAAGTGTGTCAACTCTTTACACTACCCAGAGACTTCTTGCCCCTCTGTAAGCTGAAACTCTTTACATGCAGAGAATGACTACGTCATGGGTAACTCTGGTTCCTGTAGTACGTAATACCGGAGGAACTCCATTGCCTTTGACAATAAATGAGTCTGTGAATGAATTCGTGAACTGAGGATGCTTAATTCACATCTCTTAGTTGAAAGGCAATGCTCTCCCTGGTTCCCTTCACTCCTTTCACAGACGTCTCTCCCACAAGCTTACTTTTCTATTTTCTGGTTAATGCATTAGGGAAGGAGAGGGCTTAGCACACGTAAGACTTTGGTTTGCTAATTAAGATAAAGAGAGAGGCAGAAACTTGGAGGAGATGTCGGATCATCCCAAATCATTTAATGGAGAAAAATTGCCAGTTTTATACCCCTGAATCTGTCCCCAGAGAACTTGCCTGCCTCCTTTCCTTCCTCTTTTTTCTCATGGCTGCCTGTGGTCTTGTCTAAGATGTTCACCTGTCTGAGAAGCGCCTGAGTTGTTAACACATTTCATAGATCCTGTTTTTTACCTGAAATCCCCTAGACTAGTAAGGCCAATTTTATGGCCACATACACTTGCTGGGGAGGACACTCATCCTTTGCCTGAGTTCCCCATGGGGACTGAGGAATTTTTAGTTTGAAGCCCCAGACAGAAAAGCTCTCTTCTAATGGTGTGCTTTTTAGGAAGACTTAGGTCAGCATAGTGGTTATGAATCGGGCTGTGAACCTCAAGGTCAGCAGTTAGAAACTACCAGCAGTTCCGCAGGAGAAACATGAACCTCGAAAACCCTGTACAGGGTCGCTATGAGTCGGAACCGACTCCACGGCACACAGCCCTGTCAGTCATTTAGGCTCAACATTTCATCTCTTACTGTCCTTCAAAAATATATGAAAGTGAGTCAAAAATTAGCCCCACTATGGTTAGTAAGGAGCTCTGGTAGCATA
>NW_006408525.1:18838988-18846117 GCF_000296735.1 Chrysochloris asiatica
AGGTACAAGTGTCTTTAAAAAAATCATTACTGGTGATGAGACATGGATTCATCACGACAAGCCTGAGAGTAAAGAGCAGAGGATAGAATGGAAACAGCCTTAATCGCCGACCAAGAAAAAGTTCAAAAGTCAGCCACCAGCTGGAAAATTGAGACTTACAAGTTTTCTGTGATTCTCACAGGCCAGTATTGGAACACTGTCAGGAAACAGGTTCAACAATCGACAGTGCTTGTTACAGTGAGATGTTCACTGCAGAGCTGAAGCCTAAACTTCAGATTAAAGGCAGAAGACTGCTATCCAAGGGCGCTGTGATCTTGCATGACAATGCATGTCCACACACTCCACCCACACTGTTAACACTTTGCAAAAACTTGCCTTCTGAGGTGTGAAAGCATCCTCCCGACAGTCCCCATCTTGCTGCATCACACTTTAACCTGTTTGGTCCCTTGAAAGCAGCCCTTCGAGGGTGAAGATTCACCTCTGTTGAAGACGTGAAGACAGCAGTGCATTCATGGTTCAAAGTTTACCTTAAAACATTTTTAAATAAAGGAATATGAAAGCTTGTTGACAGATGAACAAAGTGTATTGAAAAGCAAGGAGATTATGTTGGAAAATGATGTCTTTTTCTTTTCTAAAGGTTGATTAAAAAAAAAAAATTCTGCAGCTAGAGTGCATATAATTTTTGACTCACCGTCATGTCTGTGTCTATCTATGTGTGTGTGCACACATTTTTTTACATGAGTTATAGTTTGCATAGCATAAAACTAACCAATTTAAAGTAAATAATTCAGTACGTTCACAGTGGTGTTCAACCACAGTCTCTAACTAATTCCAAAACATTTTATAACTGGCCCCTCCCGACAGTGAAAGAAACCTCACACCCATTATATTAAGTAGTTACTCCCCACCCCACCCTCTTACTGCAGCTCCTGGCTAAAACCAACCAGCTTTCTGTCTCTTATCGACCAACCTGTTCTGGACAGCTCATATATAAATGAAGCGGTAGTGTCCTGTTTACGAATCAGGCTGCAAACCTCAGGGTCAGCAGTTCGAAACTACCAGCTGTTCTGCGAGACCAAGATGAGGCTTTCTGCTTCCGTAAAGATTTACAGCCTCGGAAACCCTGTACAGGGTCGCTATGAGTCGGAACCGACTCCACGGCACATAACAACAACAACTAATTGTGACCTTCTTCTTACTCAGCGTAATGTTGTCTTATTCGGCTTAGCATAATGTGTTTGAGGCTTATCCACAGATCAGTGTTTCCTTCCTTATTGTGAAGGAATCAAAAACTGTCTCTCTTCATTGTGTTTCATTGAATGTATATATCACAATTTGTTTATCCATTTCCCCGCAGATGGATATTTGGTTTATTTCCATCTTTGGTTTTCTTGTGAAAAGGGTTGTATTATGAGCATGTTGATAAATATATTTTTCTGAGGACCTGTGTTCTGTGCTTTTGGATATATGAGATAGCTTCAAGAAATTCTTGGAAAAACAGAATAAAAAGATAAGGGAATATTCGCACAAACTTTTTGAGGCCTCCTCACATGCCTAGGTAGCGTTGTGGGTTACTAGTTGGACTGCTAACCTCAATGTTAGCAGTTCTAAACTGCCAGCGGTTCTGCAGAAGATAGATGAGGCTTTCTCTCCTGTAAAGATTTATGGCCTCAGAAACCCTATGCAGGGTCACTATGAGTTGGAACCGACACCATGGCATATAACCACCACCACCACCATCACCACACGCCTAGGAGTAGAACTGCTGAGTCAAATGACAGTCCCCTAGTTAATGCTTTGAGGAACCACCAGACTATTTTCCTATCATTTTAACTGAGCAGATATTATGCTGGGCACTCAAATCAACGAATTCACAAGATCATGTCCTGTACGATAAACATCAAGAGACAGGAGATGGAAGGCACGAACACAATTCAAGTAGCCTTCAAGGAATCCATGACTGGGGTCTCTTTCAGATGCTCTTGCTTTATCTACCCCACCTTAACCAGCTGTCTCCTTCCATGTATTTTTGTTTTGGTTTATAAAAGGAGACAAGATGAGATGCGTTGGGGGGTGGAGAGAAGTACCTCGAGAGTTCCTTTACACAGCCCCAGCAAGAGCTAACGGCAGAGACACCACTGGGTACCGTTGAGTCAATTCCCATCCCCCATAGGAGTCCTGGTGTGGCACTGTGGGTTAAAGCACCAGACTGCAAAGCTGTTTGAACTGCATGGTCAGTGGTTCAAGCTCACCAGCTGCTCCTTGGAAACCCTATACAGGGTCGCTATGGGTCGGAACCAACTCAACTGTACTTGACAACAACAACATAGGAGTCCTGGTGTGACGCTGTGGGTTAATGTGCCAGACTGCAAAGTCATTTGAATTTCAAGGTCAGTGGTTCCAACTCACCAGTCTCTCCTCAGAAACTCTATACAGGGTCTCTATGGGTCAGCACCGACTCAATGGCACTTAACAACAAAAACAACATAGGACAGAGGAGATCTGCCTCATCAGGTTTCCAAGGATGAACATTTTCCCAGAAGCAGACTGCCACATCTTTCTCCGTCAGAGCAATGGGAGAGTTCGAACCATCAACCATTCAGTTTGCAGCTGAGTGCTTAACCACTGTACCATCAGGGTTTCTAATACCAATGATCACCACTCTACATCAAACAAATAGTCCATGGAGAAGATATTATTAACTCATTTTGCAGGCAGGAAAATTGAAGACTCAGAATTTAAGCAATGTATTCAGGGCTTAGTGGCAGAACCAGGCTTTGAATCCTGGTCTCTTTAGCAGCAAAATGCATGCACCTTCAACACGTTTCTCGATGACCCCTTCTGGGTCAGCAAAAAAGTGGAAGACTTGAAACAAACATCAAATATAGCCTGCCAACGTGGCTCCTGGGTTCAGGAAGTGGCAGGTAGCTCACCTGAGACAGTGGGCTCCTCTGTGGATCAGTTATCCCCCTTAAACAGCCTCGGGGGTGGCCCTGAGCCATCTCTGCTGAGCTGAGCTCTGTCCACAGCCGTGGGGTATTGTTATCGGAAATGAAGTGGGGCACATGCAATTTGCTACTAATTACAAAGGGAGGCGGGCTGCACATGATTTCATATTCCATATATTAATTAGAGTGGGTTCACAACTATCCCTTAAGCAGCATCTCTCCCACTCACTCTACGGCTGATAGGTTTTCTGATAGGAGAGGGAAAGGGGTGGCTGTAGGTGGCACTTAAGTCTTATCTCCAAACCAAATCCATTGCCGGTGGTGGTTATGTGCCATGGAGTCAATTCCAACTCATAGTGACCCTGTACAGGGTTTCCTAAGCTGTGAATCTTTACGGGAGCAGAAAGCCTCATCTTTCTCCTGCAGAACAGCTGGTAGTTTTGAACTGCTGACCTTGAGGTTTGTAGCCCAATTCGTAACCACCAGAGCTACCAGAGCTCCTTTAGTTGATTCCAACTCATAGTGGCCCATAGACAAAGTAGAATAGCCCATAGAACTCCCGAGGCTGCGGTCTTTATGGAAGCGAACTGCCACGTCTTTCTCGTGTTGTTGTTAAATGCCAACGAGTCGGTTCGGACCCATAGCAACATCTTTCTCTTAGGTGGGTTCACAAAGCCCACCTTCAGTTAGCAGCTGAGCTATTTTGCTTTTGTTAAGTGCCATGGAGTCAGTTCCAACTCATAGCAACCCTGTATAGGGTTTCCAAGGAGCTACTGGTGAGTTTGAACCACCGACCTTGTGGCTCAAACCAACCTTGCAGTTCAGTGCATCATCCTGCAGCACTGCACCAGGACTCCTGTTTTAGGAGACGTTTTTATTCTTGTAAAAATATATATAACACAACATTTGCCTTTCAATATTTTTCAAGTGTACAGTTTAGTGATATCCACTACAATATTAAGGATCCATGGTGGTGCTGTGGGTCAAACCCACCAACTCCCTCTCAGGATAAAGATGAGGTGGTCTGCTCCCATTTTCACATTCTCAGAAACCCTACAAAGGGTCCTATGAGAAAGAATTGACTTAATGGCAGGGGGTGGGTTTTGTTGGTGGGTTTTGTTGTTGTAATACTATATTGTATAACCACCATCCAGAATCATTTCCAATTCTGTAAATAAAAACTCACCACACTGTAAACAAAGGACCCCTTCCACCCCTAATTGTTGTTAATTGCCTTCCAGCCAATTTCAACTCATGGAATGCCATGTAGATCAGAGTAGGGCTGTGTGCCATAGGGTTTTCAAGCAGACCACTAGGCCTGTCTTCCAAGACACCTTGGAAGGGTGGGTTCAAACTGCCAGCCTCTCATCTAGTAATATGGTCACCCAGGGACACCGTCCCACCCTTGTTGACTCCTAGTGACTCTGTAATAAGGTGACAGTGGCTGGTGGGTTTAAACTGCTGACCTTGCAGTTACCAGTCCAGTGCTTACCCTACAGCTCGACAGAGTCTTTCCCACCACTGTTGTTGGTAAGTGCCACTGAGTAGGTTCTGACTCAGAACAATCCTCTATAGAGTTTCCAAGGAGCAACTGGGGGGTTTGAACAGCCAACCTTGTAGCTAGCAGTGCAGTGCTTATCCTACATTGCCACACTAGGACTCCTTAGTTGTTGTTAAGTGCCATCAAGTAGATTCTGACTCATAACGACTCTGTATAGGGTTTCCGAGGAGTAGCTGGTGAGTTTGGATCACCGACCTTGTGGTACAGAGTGACATTTCCCGTCCTTAAGTGCTTATCTTACAGCGGTGCCTTAGCAGGTAATCACTAATAAATTTGAATCTTTATACATTTACCTATTTTGTCAATTCGTGTAAGATCATATCATATCTGTCTCTTTGTGACTGGCTTATTTCATGCAATATAATGATTACAGGCTTTATCCATGTTGTAGCAGGCATCAGGGTTTCGTTTCTCTTTATGGCTGAGTGTGTTGTATGTGGTTTTATGGCAATAAAAATAAGCTTTGGGAACTGCTGACCCAGAGAAGTAGGAGATTTTTCGAGAGTTTGCAGACTATTCAATTGCTCAGGGCTTGAAGAAATAATGCTCATTATGCTAATGACACCTGCAGCCCCACTCCCACTCCCCCCCTCCGACAGGTGGACAGGCCGTGGGGGCTGCTCTTTAACCCCAGAATAAATCCGGTACTCAGCTATTCAGCTAAAATCCCTGTAACAGCCACTTCCTTAAGCAGTGCCCTCTGCAAAGCTACATTTTCTTACCTCCTTGTGGCTCAGAGCTCAGGAAGGGAAGGGACATGCAGTCTCCACGAGATGGTTCTCTGTTTATTTAAAGCAACTGGGGGCAAAAGGCCTGTGCAGAAGAGAAGGGAGCCATGTTAATTCCACGTTAATGACAGCAGAGCAATTTTCCTACAGGAAATAACTAGTTACCTTAATCATTTTAAGTACTTATTAGCGGCAGCCTGAAAAGAGTGGTTATACCGATCCCAGCGCACGCACAAAAGGAATGAAGACATGAATAACAGAACCTTAAACAGGTTCCTGGCATCTGCCTTCTGGGTGTTATTAAATGGTATTAATCTTTTTAACTGACTTCAATCCTGAGACCGCAGCCGTGTGATAAAATGTTAAGCGGACTGCTGGAAATAGAGGTGGTCCCATCAGATTTATGGTGCCAATTTGCCAACAGCACAAGTGCGCACCACTGCTGTGAAGAAGACCATAGAAGAGGAAGAATGACAGGGAGATGTATGGATTCATTAATGAAATGCAGCTAATAGCGTCTTCCCCAATATGAATACTTCAGAGGCTACTCTCTCTACGTGTCTGGGAAAGGAGAAGAAAAGCTACCATACACTGTTTGTTGTTTCATCTCACTCCGCCCCCAAGATAAGGCTCAGAGTTAGGAAATGAATAAAACTCAGGCCACTGCTCCAGACCACAGCCATATGATGAAAAAGAAAAAGTAACCATAAACCAAGAATAACATGCTTGTTCAAAGGTTTTACAGTTTTAAGACATATCACATCATGAATTTTCCCTAAATAAGAGGAACTTGTTTTCTCTCCTATAGTGGTGGGACTTTATGAAAGGAACCAGCTTGATGAGTTCAGAAAAAATTATCGGAATCACCAAAATACGTGTAGCATCTACTATGCATTGGGAGCTATGCTGGGTCCTGGGGAAGCTGTGTCTGTAAGCCACCATCCCACCCTCAAGCAGCTTCCAGTCTATTGGGGAGGTGCCTAGAACCAGAAATAATTGTGCTTCTGAGTGAGTAGCAGATGCTACATCGAGGTCTGCTGGAGGGATCGTGGTGGCATAGAAACTCACATGAGCGTGTGCCTACCTGAAAGGTGAGTCCTGAGCAGGAGTTTGTCAAATGGATACAGGGCCAAAAGACATTTCAGGAGAAGGGGAAAGCGTGTTCTAAAAGACAGATGTACAAATAGCTGAGACAGTGCTGGGTTTGCCTGGTGCGTATGTGGTTGGATGGTGTGTCATTTTCCCAGGGCTGATCTAGCAAAGTACCCCAAATTGGGTGGAGTCCTGGTGTGTTGCAGTGGATTAACATACTGGATTGCAAAGTCGGTTTGAACAGCAAGGTTGGTGGTTCAAGTTTACCAGCTGCTCCTTGGAAACCCTATATAGGGTCGCTATGGGTCAGAACTGACTCAACAGCACTTAACAACAACAACGTAAGAGAAATGTATTGCCCCACAGTTCTAAAGATTGCTGCTGCATGCCGCCTAGTTGGTTCCTACTCACAGCGACCCTGTATAGGATTTCCAAGGTTGTAAATCTTTATGAGAGCAGAAAATGTCATCTTTCTACCACAGAGCAAATGGTGGATACGATCTGCTGGCCTTGCAGTTAGCAGCCCAATTCATAACCCACTACTCTACCAAGTCTCCTGTTCTAAAGTCTAGGAGTCCAACATCAGGGTGTCCGTCGTGTTGACACCTTTGAAGAGCTCTAAAGAAGAATCTGTGACAGCAGCAAGCCCTGGCATACTTTGGCTTCTAGATCATTCCAGTCTTTGTCCCTGTCTTTGCTTTTGTCTCCCTGCTTCTTTCGTCCATCATTAATATGCCATTCAGATTGGATTAGGACCCACCCTATTCCAGTATGACCTATGTTGATGTTGTTGTTGTTGT